>NW_025726049.1:1200000-1800000 GCF_021461395.2 Schistocerca americana
TTGGACCTTCTTATTGCTGATGAAACACAGAAATTGCATCGGAATTAAATACAAAATGCACAATGCCGACTTAAATACATGAAGACCGACACTTCTTACTGACTACGTTTTGAACCATTCCTGTAACACTAGTTATAGATTCAGAAGCTTCACTTCAGGTTTACTGTATCCCTTGGACCTTCTTATTGACGATGAAACACAGAAATTGCATCGGAATTAAATACAAAAGGTAAAATGCTGACTTAAGGACAAGAAGACTGACTCTTCCTACTGACCATTCCCGTGACACTAGTTATAGATTCCGATGCCTCACTGCATGTTTACTGTATCCCTTGGACCTTCGTATTGACGATGAAACACAGAAATTGCATCGGAATTAAATACAAAAGGCACAATGCCGACTTAAGTACAAGAAGACCGACACTTCTTACTGACTACGATTTGAACCATTCCTGTAACACTAGTTATAGATTCCGATGCTTCACTTCAGGTTTACTGTATCCCTTGGACCCTCTTATTGACGATGAAACACAGAAATTGCATCGGAATTAAATTCAAAAGGCACTATGCCGACTTAAGGACAAGATGACTGACTCTTCCTACTGACCAGTCCTGTAACACTAGTTATAGATTCCGATGATTCACTTCAGGTTTACTGTATCCCTTGGTCCTTCTTATTGACGATGAAACACAGAAATTGCATCGGAATAAATACAAAAGGCACAATGCCGACTTAAGTACATGAAGACCGACACTTTTTACTGACTACGCTTTGAACCATTCCTGTAACACTAGTTATAGATTCCGATGCTTCACTTCAGGTTTACTGTATCCCTTGGACCTTCTTATTGACGATGAAACACAGAAATTACATCGGAATTAAATACAAAAGGCACAATGCCGACTTAAGGTCAAGAAGACTGACTCTTCCTACTGACCATTCCTGTTACGCTAGTTGTAGATTCCGACGCTTCACTTCAGGTTTTCGGTATCCCTTGGATCTTCTTATTGACGATGAAACACAGATATTGCATCGGAATTAAATACAAAAGGCACAATGCCGACTTAAGTACATGAAGACCGACACTTCTTACTGACTATGCTTTGAACCATTCCTGTGACACTAGTTATAGATTCCGATGCTTCACTTCAGGTTTACTGTATCCCTTGGACCTTCGTATTGACGATGAAAGACAGAAATTGCATCGGAATTAAATACAAAAGGCACAATGCCGACTTAAGTACAAGAGACTGATTCTTCTTACTGACTATGCTTTGAACCATTCCTGTGATATTAGTTATAGATTCCGATGCTTCACTTCAGGTTTACTGTATCCCTTGGACCTTCTTATTGATGATGAAACACAGACATTGCATCGGAATTAAATACAAAAGCACAATGCCGTCTTAAGTACAAGAAGGCTGACTCTTCTTACTGACTATGTTTTGAACCATTCCTGTGACACTAGTTATAGATTCCGATGCTTCACTTCAGGTTTACTGTATCCCTTGGACCTTCTTATTGATGATGAAACACAGACATTGCATCGGAATTAAATACTAAGGCACAATGCCGACTTAAGTACAAGAAGACTGACTCTTCTTACTGACTATGTTTTTAACCATTCCTGTGACACTAGTTATAGATTCCGATGCTTCACTTCAGGTTTACTGTGTCCCTTGGACCTTCGTATTGACGATGAAACACAGAAATAGCATCGGAATTAAATACAAAAAGGCACAATGCCGACTTAAGTACAAGAGACTGATTCTTCTTACTGACTATGCTTTGAACCATTCCAGTGATATTAGTTATAGATTCAGATGCTTCACTTCAGGTTTACTGTATCCCTTGGACCTTCTTATTGATGATGAAACACAGACATTGCATCGGAATTAAATACAAAAGGCACAATGCCGACATAAGTACAAGAAGGCTGAATCTTCTTACTGACTATGTTTTGATCCATTCCTGTGACACTAGTTATAGATTCCGATGCTTTACCTTGAGGTTTACTGTATCCCTTGGACCTTCATATTGATGATGAAACAGAGACATTGCATCGGAATTAAATACAAGAGGCACATTGCCGACTTAAGTACAAGAAGACTGACTCTTCTTACTGACTATGTTTTTAACCATTCCTGTGACACTAGTTATAGATTCCGATGCTTCACTTCAGGTTTACTGTATCCCTTGGACCTTCTTAATGATGATGAAACACAGACATTGCATCGGAATTAAATACAAAAGGCACAATGCCGACTTAAGTACAAGAGGACTGACTCTTCTTACTGTCTATGTTTTGAACCATTCCTGCGACACTAGATATAGATTCCGATGCTTGACTTCAGATTTACTGTATCCCTTGGACCTTCTTATTGACGATGAAACTCAGAAATTGCATCGGAATTAAATACAAAAGGCACAATGATGACTTAAGTACATGAAGACGGACACTTCCTACTGAGTATGTTTTGAACCATTCCTGTGACACTAGTTATAGATTCCGATGCTTCACATCAGGTATACTGTATCCCTTGGACCATCTTATTGTCGATGAAACACAAAAATTGCATAGGAATTAAATGCAAAAGGCTCAATGCCGACTTAAGGGCAAGAAGACTGACTCTTCCTACTGACCATTCCTGTGACACTAGTTATAGATTCCGATGCTTCACTTCAGGTACACTGTATCGCTTGGACCTTCTTATTGGCGATGAAACACAGTAATTCCATCGGAATTAAATACAAAAGACACAATGCCGACTTATGTACATGAAGACCGACACTTCTTACTGACTACGTTTTGAACCATTCCTGTAACACTAGTTATGGATTCAGAAGCTTCACTTCAGGTTTACTGTATCCCTTGGACCTTCTTATTGACGACGAAACACAGAAATTGCATCGGATTAAATACAAAAGGCACAATGCCGACGTAAGTACAAGAAGACCGACACTTCTTACTGACTACGTTTTAAACCATTCCTGTAACACTAGTTATAGATTCCGATGCTTCACTTCAGGTTTACTGTGTCCCTTGGACCTTCTTATTGACGATGAAACACTGAAATTGCAACGGAATTAAATACAAAAGGCACAATGCCGATTTAAGGACAAGAAGACTGACTCTTCCTACTGACCATTCCTGTGACACTAGTTATAGATTCCGATGCTTCACTTCAGGTACACTGTATCCCTTGGACCTTCTTATTGGCGATGAAACACAGTAATTGCATCGGAATTAAATACAAAAGACACAATGCCGACTTATTTACATGAAGACCGACACTTCTTACTGACTACGTTTTGAACCATTCCTGTAACACTAGTTATAGATTCAGAAGCTTCACTTCAGGTTTACTGTATCCCTTGGACCTTCTTATTGACGATGAAACACAGAAATTGCATCGGAATAAATACAAAAGGCATAATGCCGACTTAAGTACAAGAAGACCGACACTTCTTACTGACTACGTTTTGAACCATTCCTGTAACACTAGTTATAGATTCCGATGCTTCACTTCAGGTTTACTGTATCCCTTGGACCTTCTTATTGACGATGAAACACAGAAATTGCATCGGATTAAATACAAAAGGCACAATGCCGACGTAAGTACAAGAAGACCGACACTTCTTACTGACTACGTTTTAAACCATTCCTGTAACACTAGTTATAGATTCCGATGCTTCACTTCAGGTTTACTGTGTCCCTTGGACCTTCTTATTGACGATGAAACACTGAAATTGCAACGGAATTAAATACAAAAGGCACAATTCCGACTTAAGGACAAGAAGACTGACTCTTCCTACTGACCATTCCTGTGACACTAGTTATAGATTCCGATGCTTCACTTCAGGTTTACTGTATCCCTTGGACCTTCTTATTGACGATGAAACACAGAAATTGCATCGGAATTAAATTCAAAAGGCACTATGCCGACTTAAGGACAAGATGACTGACTCTTCCTACTGACCAGTCCTGTACCACTAGTTATAGATTCCGATGCTTCACTTCAGGTTTACTGTATCCCTTGGTCCTTCTTATTGACGATGAAACACAGAAATTGCATCGGAATAAATTCAAAAGGCACAATGCCGACTTAAGTACATGAAGACCGACACTTTTTACTTACTACGCTTTGAACCATTACTGTAACACTAGTTATAGATTCCGATGCTTCACTTCAGGTTTACTGTATCCCTTGGACCTTCTTATTGACGATGAACCACACAAATTGTATCGGAATTAAATACAAAAGGCACAACGCCGACTTAAGGTCAAGAAGACTGACTCTTCCTACTGACCATTCCTGTGACACTAGTTATAGATTCCGATGCTTCACTTCAGGTTTACTGTATCCCTTGGACCTTCTTATTGACGATGAAACACAGAAATTGCATCGGAATTAAATACAAAAGGCACAATGCCGACATAAGTACATGAAGACGGACACATCGTACTGACTATGATTTGAACCATTCCTGTGACACTAGTTATAGATTCCGATGCTTCACTTCAGGTCTACTGTATCCCTTGGACCATCTTATTGAGGATGAAACACAGAACTAGCATAGGAATTAATTACAAAAGGCACAATGCCGACTTAATCGCAAGAACACTGACTCTTCCTACTGACCATTCCTGTGACACCAATAATAGATTCCGATGCTTAACTTCAGGTACACTGTATCCCTTGGACCTTCTTATTGACGATGAAACACAGAAATTGCATCGGAATTAAATATAAAAGGTACAATGCCGACTTAAGTACATGAAGACCGACACTTCTTACTGACTATGTTTTGAACCATTCCTGTGACACTAGTTATAGATTCCGATGCTTCACTTCAGGTTTACTGTATCCCTTGGACCATCTTATTGACGATGAAATTCAGAAATTGCATAGGAATTAAATACAAAAGGCACAATGCCGATTTAAGGGCATGAAGACTGACTCTTCCAACTGACCATTCCTGTGACACTAGTTATAGATTCCGATGCTTCACTTCAGGTTTACTGTATCCCTTGGACCTTCTTATTGCTGATGAAACACAGAAATTGCATCGGAATTAAATACAAAATGCACAATGCCGACTTAAATACATGACGACCGACACCTCTTACTGACTACGTTTTGAACCATTCCTGTAACACTAGTTATAGATTCAGAAGCTACACTTCAGGTTTACTGTATCCCTTGGACCTTCTTATTGACGATGAAACACAGAAATTGCATCGGAATTAAATACAAAAGGCAAAATGCTGACTTAAGGACAAGAAGACTGACTCATCCTACTGACCATTCCTGTGACACTAGTTATAGATTCCGATGCCTCACTCCATGTTTACTGTATCCCTTGGACCTTCGTATTGACGATGAAACACAGAAATTGCATCGGAATTAAATACAAAAGGCACAATGCCGACTTAAGTACAAGAAGACCGACACTTCTTACTGACTACGTTTTGAACCATTCCTGTAACACTAGTTATAGATTCCGATGCTTCACTTCAGGTTTACTGTATCCCTTGGACCTTCGTATTGACGATGAAAGACAGATATTGCATCGGAATTAAATACAAAAGGCACAATGCCGACTTAAGTACAAGAGACTGATTCTTCTTACTGACTATGCTTTGAACCATTCCTGTGATATTAGTTATAGATTCCGATGGTTCACTTCAGGTTTACTGTATCCCTTGGACCTTCTTATTGATGATGAGACACAGACATTGCATCGGAATTAAATACAAAAGGCACAATGCCGACTTAAGTACAAGAAGGCTGACTCTTCTTACTGACTATGTTTGAACCATTCCTGTGACACTAGTTATAGATTCCGATGCTTCACTTCAGGTTTACTGTATCCCTTGGACCTTCTTATTGATGATGAAACACAGACATTGCATCGGAATTAAATACAAAAGGCACAATGCCGACTTAAGTACAAGAAGACTGACTCTTCTTACTGACTATGTTTTTAACCATTCCTGTGACACTAGTTATAGATTCCGATGCTTCACTTCATGTTTACTGTATCCCTTGGACCTTCGTATTGACGATAAAACACAGAAATTGCATCGGAATTAAATACAAAAGGCACAATGCAGACTTAAGTACAAGAGACTGATTCTTCTTACTGACTATGCTTTGAACCATTCCTGTGATATTAGTTATAGATTCCGATGCTTCACTTCAGGTTTACTGTATCCCTTGGACCTTCTTATTGATGATGAAACACAGACATTGCATCGGAATTAAATACAAAAGGCACAATGCCGACTTATGTACAAGAAGGCTGACTCTTCTTACTGACTATGTTTTGAACCATTCCTGTGACACTAGTTATAGATTCCGATGCTTCACTTCAGGTTTACTGTATCCCGTGGACCTTCTTATTGACGATGAAACACTGAAATTGCATCGGAATTAAATACAAAAGGCACAATGCCGACTTAAGGACAAGAAGACTGACTCTTCCTACTGACCATTCCTGTGACACTAGTTATAGATTCCGATGCTTCACTTCAGGTTTACTGTATCCCTTGGACCTTCTTATTGACGATGAAACACAGAAATTGCATCGGAATTAAATTCAAAAGGCACTATGCCGACTTAAGGACAAGATGACTGACTCTTCCTACTGACCAGTCCTGTACCACTAGTTATAGATTCCGATGCTTCACTTCAGGTTTACTGTATCCCTTGGTCCTTCTTATTGACGATGAAACACAGAAATTGCATCAGAATAAAGACAAAAGGCACAATGCCGACTTAAGTACATGAAGACCGACACTTTTTACTGACTACGCTTTGAACCATTCCTGTAACACTAGTTATAGATACCGATGCTTCACTTCAGGTTTACTGTATCCCTTGGACTTTCTTATTGACGATGAAACACAGAAATTGCATCGGAATTAAATACAAAGGGCACAACGCCGACTTAAGGTCAAGAAGACTGACTCTTCCTACTGACCATTCCTGTGACACTAGTTATAGATTCCGATGCTTCACTTCAGGTTTACTGTATCCCTTGGACCATCTTATTGAGGATGAAACACAGAACTAGCATAGGAATTAAATACAAAAGGCACAATGCCGACTTAAGGGCAAGAAGACTGACTCTTCCTACTGACCATTCCTGTGACACTAATTATAGATTCCGATGCTTAACTTCAGGTACACTGTATCCCTTGGACCTTCTTATTGACGATGAAACACAGAAATTGCATCGGAATTAAATATAAAAGGTACAATGCCGACTTCAGTACATGAAGACCGACACTTCCTACTGACTATGTTTTGAACCATTCCTGTGACACTAGTTATAGATTCCGATGCTTCACTTCAGGTTTACTGTATCCCTTGGACCATCTTATTGACGATGAAACACAGAAAATGCATAGGAATTAAATACAAAAGGCACAATGCCGACTTAAGGGCAAGAACACTGACTCTTCCAACTGACCATTCCTGTGACACTAGTTATAGATTCCGATGCTTCCCTTCAGGTTTACTGTATCCCTTGGACCTTCTTATTGACGATGAAACACAGAAATTGCATCGGAATTAAATACAAAAGGCACAATGCCGACTTAAGTACATGAAGACCGACACTTCTTACTGACTATGTTTTGAACCATTCCTGTGACACTAGTTATAGATTTCGATGCTTTACATCAGGTTTACTGTATCCCTTAGACCTTCTTATTGACGATGAAACACAGAAATTGTATCGGAATTAAATTCAAAAGGCACTATGCCGATTTAAGGACAAGATGACTGACTTTTCCTACTGACCAGTCCTGTACCACTAGTTATAGTTTCCGATGCTTCACTTCAGGTTTACTGTATCCCTTGGTCCTTCTTATTGACGATGAAACACAGAAATTGCATCGGAATAAATACAAAAGGCACAATGCCGACTTAAGTACATGAAGACCGACACTTTTTACTGACTACGCTTTGAACCATTCCTGTAACACTAGTTATAGATTCCAATGCTTCACTTCAGGTTTACTGTATCCCTTGGACCTTTTTATTGACGATGAAACACAGAAATTGCAACGGAATTTAATACAAAAGGCACAACGCCGACTTAAGGTCAAGAAGACTGACTCTTCCTACTGACCATTCCTGTGACACTAGTTATAGATTCCGATGCTTCACTTCAGGTTTACTGTATCCCTTGGACCATCTTATTGAGGATGAAACACAGAACTAGCATAGGTGTTAAATACAAAAGGCACAATGCCGACTTAAGGGCAAGAAGAATGCCTCTTCCTACTGACCATTCCTGTGACACTAATTATAGATTCCGATGCTTAACTTCAGGTACACTGTATCCCTTGGACCTTCTTATTGACGATGAAACACAGAAATTGCATCGGAATTAAATATAAAAGGTACAATGCCGACTTAAGTACATGAAGACCGACACTTCTTACTGACTATGTTTTGAACCATTCGTGTGACACTAGTTATAGATTCCGATGCTTCACTTCAGGTTTACTGTATCCCTTGGACCATCTTATTGACGATGAAACACAGAAATTGCATAGGAATTAAATACAAAAGGCACAATGCCGAGTTAAGGGCAAGAAGACTGACTCTTCCAACTGACCATTCCTGTGACACTAGTTATAGATTCCGATGCTTCACTTCAGGTGTACTGTATCCCTTGGACCTTCTTATTGACGATGAAACACAGAACTTGAATCGGAAGTAAATACAAAAGGCACAATGCCGACTTAAGTACATGAAGACCGACACTTCTTACTGACTATGTTTTGAACCATTCCTGTGACACTAGTTATAGATTCCGATGCTTCACATCAGGTTTACTGTATCCCTTGGACCTTTTTATTGACGAAGAAACACAGAAATTGCAGCGGAATTAAATACAAAAGGCACACTGCCAACTTAAGGACAAGAAGACTGACTCTTCCTACTGACCATTCCTGTGATACTAGTAGTAGATTCCGATGCTTCACTTCAGGTTTACTGTATCCCTTGGACCTTCTTATTGCTGATGAAACACAGAAATTGCATCGGAATTAAATACAAAATGCACAATGCCGACTTAAATACATGAAGACCGACACTTCTTACTGACTACGTTTTGAACCATTCCTGTAACACTAGTTATAGATTCAGAAGCTTCACTTCAGGTTTACTGTATCCCTTGGACCTTCTTATCGACGATGAAACACAGAAATTGCATCGGAATTAAATACAAATGGCAAATGCTGACTTAAGGACAAGAAGACTGACTCTTCCTACTGACCATTCCTGTGACACTAGTTATAGATTCCGATTACTCACTCCATGTTTACTGTATCCCTTGGACCTTCGTATTGACGATGAAACACAGAAATTGCATCGGAATTAAATACAAAAGGCACAATGCCGACTTAAGTACAAGAAGACCGACACTTCTTACTGACTACGTTTTGAACCATTCCTGTAACACTAGTTATAGATTCCGATGCTTCACTTCAGGTTTACTGTATCCCTTGGACCTTCTTATTGACGATGAAACACAGAAATTGCATCGGAATTAAATTCAAAAGGCACTATGCCGACTTCAGGACAAGATGACTGACTCTTCCTACTGACCAGTCCTGTAACACTAGTTATAGATTCCGATGCTTCACTTCAGGTTTACTGTATCCCTTGGTCCTTCTTATTGACGATGAAACACAGAAATTGCATCGGAATAAATACAAAAGGCACAATGCCGACTTAAGTACATGAAGACCGACACTTTTTACTGACTACGCTTTGAACCAATCCTGTAACACTAGTTATAGATTCCGATGCTTCACTTCAGGTTTACTGTATCCCTTGGACCTTCGTATTGACGATGAAACACAGAAATTGCATCGGATTTAAATACAAAAGGCACAATGCCGACTTAAGTACAAGAGACTGATTCTTCTTACTGACTATGCTTTGAACCATTCCAGTGATATTAGTTATAGATTCCGATGCTTCACTTCAGGTTTACTGTATCCCTTGGACCTTCTTATTGATGATGAAACACAGACATTGCATCGGAATTAAATACAAAAGGCACAATGTCGACTTAAGTACAAGAAGGCTGACTCTTCTTATTGACTATGTTTTGAACCATTCCTGTGACACTAGTTATAGATTCCGATGCTTCACTTCAGGTTTACTGTATCCCTTGGACCTTCTTATTGATGATGAAACAGAGACATTGCATCGGAATTAAATACAAGAGGCACATTGCCGACTTAAGTACAAGAAGACTGACTCTTCTTACTGACTATGTTTTTAACCATTCCTGTGACACTAGTTATAGATTCCGATGCTTCACTTCAGGTTTACTGTATCCCTTGGACCTTCTTAATGATGATGAAACACAGACATTGCATCGGAATTAAATACAAAAGGCACAATGCCGACTTAAGTACAAGAGGACTGACTCTTCTTACTGTCTATGTTTTGAACCATTCCTGCGACACTAGATATAGATTCCGATGCTTGACTTCAGATTTACTGTATCCCTTGGACCTTCTTATTGACGATGAAACTCAGAAATTGCATCGGAATTAAATACAAAAGGCACAATGATGACTTAAGTACATGAAGACGGACACTTCCTACTGAGTATGTTTTGAACCATTCCTGTGACACTAGTTATAGATTCCGATGCTTCACATCAGGTATACTGTATCCCTTGGACCATCTTATTGTCGATGAAACACAAAAATTGCATAGGAATTAAATGCAAAAGGCTCAATGCCGACTTAAGGGCAAGAAGACCGACACTTCTTACTGACTACGTTTTGAACCATTCCTGTAACACTAGTTATGGATTCAGAAGCTTCACTTCAGGTTTACTGTATCCCTTGGACCTTCTTATTGACGATGAAACACAGAAATTGCATCGGATTAAATACAAAAGGCACAATGCCGACGTAAGTACAAGAAGACCGACACTTCTTACTGACTACGTTTTAAACCATTCCTGTAACACTAGTTATAGATTCCGATGCTTCACTTCAGGTTTACTGTGTCCCTTGGACCTTCTTATTGACGATGAAACACTGAAATTGCAACGGAATTAAATACAAAAGGCACAATGCCGATTTAAGGACAAGAAGACTGACTCTTCCTACTGACCATTCCTGTGACACTAGTTATAGATTCCGATGCTTCACTTCAGGTACACTGTATCCCTTGGACCTTCTTATTGGCGATGAAACACAGTAATTGCATCGGAATTAAATACAAAAGACACAATGCCGACTTATGTACATGAAGACCGACACTTCTTACTGACTACGTTTTGAACCATTCCTGTAACACTAGTTATAGATTCAGAAGCTTCACTTCAGGTTTACTGTATCCCTTGGACCTTCTTATTGACGATGAAACACAGAAATTGCATCGGAATAAATACAAAAGGCACAATGCCGACTTAAGTACAAGAAGACCGACACTTCTTACTGACTACGTTTTGAACCATTCCTGTAACACTAGTTATAGATTCCGATGCTTCACTTCAGGTTTACTGTGTCCCTTGGACCTTCTTATTGACGATGAAACACTGAAATTGCAACGGAATTAAATACAAAAGGCACAATTCCGACTTAAGGACAAGAAGACTGACTCTTCCTACTGACCATTCCTGTGACACTAGTTATAGATTCCGATGCTTCACTTCAGGTTTACTGTATCCCTTGGACCTTCTTATTGACGATGAAACACAGAAATTGCATCGGAATTAAATTCAAAAGGCACTATGCCGACTTAAGGACAAGATGACTGACTCTTCCTACTGACCAGTCCTGTACCACTAGTTATAGATTCCGATGCTTCACTTCAGGTTTACTGTATCCCTTGGTCCTTCTTATTGACGATGAAACACAGAAATTGCATCGGAATAAATACAAAAGGCACAATGCCGACTTAAGTACATGAAGACCGACACTTTTTACTTACTACGCTTTGAACCATTACTGTAACACTAGTTATAGATTCCGATGCTTCACTTCAGGTTTACTGTATCCCTTGGACCTTCTTATTGACGATGAACCACACAAATTGTATCGGAATTAAATACAAAAGGCACAACGCCGACTTAAGGTCAAGAAGACTGACTCTTCCTACTGACCATTCCTGTGACACTAGTTATAGATTCCGATGCTTCACTTCAGGTTTACTGTATCCCTTGGACCTTCTTATTGACGATGAAACACAGAAATTGCATCGGAATTAAATACAAAAGGCACAATGCCGACATAAGTACATGAAGACGGACACATCGTACTGACTATGATTTGAACCATTCCTGTGACACTAGTTATAGATTCCGATGCTTCACTTCAGGTCTACTGTATCCCTTGGACCATCTTATTGAGGATGAAACACAGAACTAGCATAGGAATTAATTACAAAAGGCACAATGCCGACTTAATCGCAAGAACACTGACTCTTCCTACTGACCATTCCTGTGACACTAATAATAGATTCCGATGCTCAACTTCAGGTACACTGTATCCCTTGGACCTTCTTATTGACGATGAAACACAGAAATTGCATCGGAATTAAATATAAAAGGTACAATGCCGACTTAAGTACATGAAGACCGACACTTCTTACTGACTATGTTTTGAACCATTCCTGTGACACTAGTTATAGATTCCGATGCTTCACTTCAGGTTTACTGTATCCCTTGGACCATCTTATTGACGATGAAATTCAGAAATTGCATAGGAATTAAATACAAAAGGCACAATGCCGATTTAAGGGCAAGAAGACTGACTCTTCCAACTGACCATTCCTGTGACACTAGTTATAGATTCCGATGCTTCACTTCAGGTTTACTGTATCCCTTGGACCTTCTTATTGCTGATGAAACACAGAAATTGCATCGGAATTAAATACAAAATGCACAATGCCGACTTAAATACATGACGACCGACACCTCTTACTGACTACGTTTTGAACCATTCCTGTAACACTAGTTATAGATTCAGAAGCTACACTTCAGGTTTACTGTATCCCTTGGACCTTCTTATTGACGATGAAACACAGAAATTGCATCGGAATTAAATACAAAAGGCAAAATGCTGACTTAAGGACAAGAAGACTGACTCATCCTACTGACCATTCCTGTGACACTAGTTATAGATTCCGATGCCTCACTCCATGTTTACTGTATCCCTTGGACCTTCGTATTGACGATGAAACACAGAAATTGCATCGGAATTAAATACAAAAGGCACAATGCCGACTTAAGTACAAGAAGACCGACACTTCTTACTGACTACGTTTTGAACCATTCCTGTAACACTAGTTATAGATTCCGATGCTTCACTTCAGGTTTACTGTATCCCTTGGACCTTCTTATTGACGATGAAACACAGAAAATGCATCGGAATTAAATTCAAAAGGCACTATGCCGGCTTAAGGACAAGATGACTGACTCTTCCTACTGACCAGTCCTGTAACACTAGTTATAGATTCCGATGCTTCACTTCAGGTTTACTGTATCCCTTGGACCTTCGTATTGACGATGAAAGACAGATATTGCATCGGAATTAAATACAAAAGGCACAATGCCGACTTAAGTACAAGAGACTGATTCTTCTTACTGACTATGCTTTGAACCATTCCTGTGATATTAGTTATAGATTCCGATGGTTCACTTCAGGTTTACTGTATCCCTTGGACCTTCTTATTGATGATGAGACACAGACATTGCATCGGAATTAAATACAAAAGGCACAATGCCGACTTAAGTACAAGAAGGCTGACTCTTCTTACTGACTATGTTTGAACCATTCCTGTGACACTAGTTATAGATTCCGATGCTTCACTTCAGGTTTACTGTATCCCTTGGACCTTCTTATTGATGATGAAACACAGACATTGCATCGGAATTAAATACAAAAGGCACAATGCCGACTTAAGTACAAGAAGACTGACTCTTCTTACTGACTATGTTTTTAACCATTCCTGTGACACTAGTTATAGATTCCGATGCTTCACTTCATGTTTACTGTATCCCTTGGACCTTCGTATTGACGATAAAACACAGAAATTGCATCGGAATTAAATACAAAAGGCACAATGCAGACTTAAGTACAAGAGACTGATTCTTCTTACTGACTATGCTTTGAACCATTCCTGTGATATTAGTTATAGATTCCGATGCTTCACTTCAGGTTTACTGTATCCCTTGGACCTTCTTATTGATGATGAAACACAGACATTGCATCGGAATTAAATACAAAAGGCACAATGCCGACTTATGTACAAGAAGGCTGACTCTTCTTACTGACTATGTTTTGAACCATTCCTGTGACACTAGTTATAGATTCCGATGCTTCACTTCAGGTTTACTGTATCCCGTGGACCTTCTTATTGACGATGAAACACTGAAATTGCATCGGAATTAAATACAAAAGGCACAATGCCGACTTAAGGACAAGAAGACTGACTCTTCCTACTGACCATTCCTGTGACACTAGTTATAGATTCCGATGCTTCACTTCAGGTTTACTGTATCCCTTGGACCTTCTCATTGACGATGAAACACAGAAATTGCATCGGAATTAAATTCAAAAGGCACTATGCCGACTTAAGGACAAGATGACTGACTCTTCCTACTGACCAGTCCTGTACCACTAGTTATAGATTCCGATGCTTCACTTCAGGTTTACTGTATCCCTTGGTCCTTCTTATTGACGATGAAACACAGAAATTGCATCAGAATAAAGACAAAAGGCACAATGCCGACTTAAGTACATGAAGACCGACACTTTTTACTGACTACGCTTTGAACCATTCCTGTAACACTAGTTATAGATACCGATGCTTCACTTCAGGTTTACTGTATCCCTTGGACCTTCTTATTGACGATGAAACACAGAAATTGCATCGGAATTAAATACAAAGGGCACAACGCCGACTTAAGGTCAAGAAGACTGACTCTTCCTACTGACCATTCCTGTGACACTAGTTATAGATTCCGATGCTTCACTTCAGGTTTACTGTATCCCTTGGACCATCTTATTGAGGATGAAACACAGAACTAGCATAGGAATTAAATACAAAAGGCACAATGCCGACTTAAGGGCAAGAAGACTGACTCTTCCTACTGACCATTCCTGTGACACTAATTATAGATTCCGATGCTTAACTTCAGGTACACTGTATCCCTTGGACCTTCTTATTGACGATGAAACACAGAAATTGCATCGGAATTAAATATAAAAGGTACAATGCCGACTTCAGTACATGAAGACCGACACTTCCTACTGACTATGTTTTGAACCATTCCTGTGACACTAGTTATAGATTCCGATGCTTCACTTCAGGTTTACTGTATCCCTTGGACCATCTTATTGACGATGAAACACAGAAAATGCATAGGAATTAAATACAAAAGGCACAATGCCGACTTAAGGGCAAGAACACTGACTCTTCCAACTGACCATTCCTGTGACACTAGTTATAGATTCCGATGCTTCCCTTCAGGTTTACTGTATCCCTTGGACCTTCTTATTGACGATGAAACACAGAAATTGCATCGGAATTAAATACAAAAGGCACAATGCCGACTTAAGTACATGAAGACCGACACTTCTTACTGACTATGTTTTGAACCATTCCTGTGACACTAGTTATAGATTTCGATGCTTTACATCAGGTTTACTGTATCCCTTAGACCTTCTTATTGACGATGAAACACAGAAATTGTATCGGAATTAAATTCAAAAGGCACTATGCCGATTTAAGGACAAGATGACTGACTTTTCCTACTGACCAGTCCTGTACCACTAGTTATAGTTTCCGATGCTTCACTTCAGGTTTACTGTATCCCTTGGTCCTTCTTATTGACGATGGAACACAGAAATTGCATCGGAATAAATACAAAAGGCACAATGCCGACTTAAGTACATGAAGACCGACACTTTTTACTGACTACGCTTTGAACCATTCCTGTAACACTAGTTATAGATTCCAATGCTTTACTTCAGGTTTACTGTATCCCTTGGACCTTTTTATTGACGATGAAACACAGAAATTGCAACGGAATTTAATACAAAAGGCACAACGCCGACTTAAGGTCAAGAAGACTGACTCTTCCTACTGACCATTCCTGTGACACTAGTTATAGATTCCGATGCTTCACTTCAGGTTTACTGTATCCCTTGGACCATCTTATTGAGGATGAAACACAGAACTAGCATAGGTGTTAAATACAAAAGGCACAATGCCGACTTAAGGGCAAGAAGACTGACTCTTCCTACTGACCATTCCTGTGACACTAATTATAGATTCCGATGCTTAACTTCAGGTACACTGTATCCCTTGGACCTTCTTATTGACGATGAAACACAGAAATTGCATCGGAATTAAATATAAAAGGTACAATGCCGACTTAAGTACATGAAGACCGACACTTCTTACTGACTATGTTTTGAACCATTCGTGTGACACTAGTTATAGATTCCGATGCTTCACTTCAGGTTTACTGTATCCCTTGGACCATCTTATTGACGATGAAACACAGAAATTGCATAGGAATTAAATACAAAAGGCACAATGCCGAGTTAAGGGCAAGAAGACTGACTCTTCCAACTGACCATTCCTGTGACACTAGTTATAGATTCCGATGCTTCACTTCAGGTTTACTGTATCCCTTGGACCTTCTTATTGACGATGAAACACAGAAATTGAATCGGAAGTAAATACAAAAGGCACAATGCCGACTTAAGTACATGAAGACCGACACTTCTTACTGACTATGTTTTGAACCATTCCTGTGACACTAGTTATAGATTCCGATGCTTCACATCAGGTTTACTGTATCCCTTGGACCTTTTTATTGACGAAGAAACACAGAAATTGCAGCGGAATTAAATACAAAAGGCACACTGCCAACTTAAGGACAAGAAGACTGACTCTTCCTACTGACCATTCCTGTGATACTAGTAGTAGATTCCGATGCTTCACTTCAGGTTTACTGTATCCCTTGGACCTTCTTATTGCTGATGAAACACAGAAATTGCATCGGAATTAAATACAAAATGCACAATGCCGACTTAAATACATGAAGACCGACACTTCTAACTGACTACGTTTTGAACCATTCCTGTAACACTAGTTATAGATTCAGAAGCTTCACTTCAGGTTTACTGTATCCCTTGGACCTTCTTATTGACGATGAAACACAGAAATTGCATCGGAATTAAATACAAATGGCAAATGCTGACTTAAGGACAAGAAGACTGACTCTTCCTACTGACCATTCCTGTGACACTAGTTATAGATTCCGATGACTCACTCCATGTTTACTGTATCCCTTGGACCTTCGTATTGACGATGAAACACAGAAATTGCATCGGAATTAAATACAAAAGGCACAATGCCGACTTAAGTACAAGAAGACCGACACTTCTTACTGACTACGTTTTGAACCATTCCTGTAACACTAGTTATAGATTCCGATGCTTCACTTCAGGTTTACTGTATCCCTTGGACCTTCTTATTGACGATGAAACACAGAAATTGCATCGGAATTAAATTCAAAAGGCACTATGCCGACTTCAGGACAAGATGACTGACTCTTCCTACTGACCAGTCCTGTAACACTAGTTATAGATTCCGATGCTTCACTTCAGGTTTACTGTATCCCTTGGTCCTTCTTATTGACGATGAAACACAGAAATTGCATCGGAATAAATACAAAAGGCACAATGCCGACTTAATTACATGAAGACCGACACTTTTTACTGACTACGCTTTGAACCAATCCTGTAACACTAGTTATAGATTCCGATGCTTCACTTCAGGTTTACTGTATCCCTTGGACCTTCATATTGACGATGAAACACAGAAATTGCATCGGAATTAAATACAAAAGGCACAACGTCGACTTACGGTCAAGAAGACTGACTCTTCCTACTGACCATTCCTGTTACGCTAGTTATAGATTCCGAGGCTTCACTTCAGGTTTTCTGTATCCCTTGGATCTTCTTAATGACGATGAAACACAGATATTGCATCGGAATTAAATACAAAAGGCACAATGCCGACTTAAGTACATGAAGACCGACACTTCTTACTGACTATGCTTTGAACCATTCCTGTGACACTAGTTATAGATTCCGATGCTTCACTTCAGGTTTACTGTATCCCTTGGACCTTCGTATTGACGATGAAACACAGAAATTGCATCGGAATTAAATACAAAAGGCACAATGCCGACTTAAGTACAAGAGACTGATTCTTCTTACTGACTATGCTTTGAACCATTCCAGTGATATTAGTTATAGATTCCGATGCTTCACTTCAGGTTTACTGTATCCCTTGGACCTTCTTATTGATGATGAAACACAGACATTGCATCGGAATTAAATACAAAAGGCACAATGTCGACTTAAGTACAAGAAGGCTGACTCTTCTTATTGACTATGTTTTGAACCATTCCTGTGACACTAGTTATAGATTCCGATGCTTCACTTCAGGTTTACTGTATCCCTTGGACCTTCTTATTGATGATGAAACACAGACATTGCATCGGAATTAATTACAAAAGGCACAATGCCGACTTAAGTACAAGAAGACTAATTCTTCTTACTGACTATGTTTTAATCATTCCTGTGACACTAGTTATAGATTCCGATGCTTCACTTCAGGTTTACTGTATCCCTTGGACCTTCGTATTCACGATGAAACTCAGAAATTGCATCGGAATTAAATACAAAAGGCACAATGCCGACTTAAGCACAAGAGACTGATTCTTCTTACTGACTATGCTTTGAACCATTCCTGTGATATTAGTTATAGATTCCGATGCTTCACTTCAGGTTTACTATATCCCTTGGACCTTCTTATTGATGATGAAACACAGACATTGCATCGGAATTAAATACAAAAGGCACAATGCCGACTTAAGTACAAGAAGGCTGACTCTTCTTACTGACTATGTTTTGAACCATTCCTGAGACACTATTTATTGATTCCGATGCTTCACTTCAGGTTTACTGTATCCCTTGGACCTTCTTATTGATGATGAAACACAGACATTGCATCGGAATTAAATACAAGAGGCACATTGTAGACTTAAGTACAAGAAGACTGACTCTTCTTACTGACTATGTTTTTAACCATTCCTGTGACACTAGTTATAGGTTCCGATGCTTCACTTCAGGTTTACTGTATCCCTTGGACCTTCTTAATGATGATGAAACACAGACATTGCATCGGAATTAAATACAAAAGGCACAATGCCGACTTAAGTACAAGAGGACTGACTCTTCTTACTGTCTATGTTTTGAACCATTCCTGCGACACTAGATATAGATTCCGATGCTTGACTTCAGATTTACTGTATCCCTTGGACCTTCTTATTGACGATGAAACTCAGAAATTGCATCGGAATTAAATACAAAAGGCACAATGATGACTTAAGTACATGAATAGGACACTTCCTACTGAGTATGTATTGAACCATTCCTGTGACACTAGTTATAGATTCCGATGCTTCACATCAGGTATACTGTATACCTTGGACCATCTTATTGTCGATGAAACACAAAAATTGCATAGGAATTAAATGCAAAAGGCACAATGCCGACTTAAGTGCAAGACGACTGACTCTTCCTACTGACCATTCCTGTGACACTAGTTATAGATTCCGATGCTTCACTTCAGGTACACTGTATCCCTTGGACCTTCTTTTTGGCGATGAAACACAGTAATTGCATCGGAATTAAATACAAAAGACACAATGCCGACTTATGTACATGACGACCGACACTTCTTACTGACTACGTTTTGAACCATTCCTGTAACACTAGTTATAGATTTAGAAGCTTCACTTCAGGTTTACTGTATCCCTTGGACCTTCTTATTGACGATGAAACACAGAAATTGCATCGGAATTAAATACAAAAGGCAAAATGCTGACTTAAGGACAAGAAGACCGACTCTTCCTACTGACCATTCCTGTGACACTAGTTATAGATTCCGATGCCACACTCCATGTTTACTGTATCCCTTGGACCTTCGTATTGACGATGAAACACAGATATTGCATCGGAATTAAATACAAAAGGCACAATGCCGACTTAAGTACAAGAAGACCGACACTTCTTACTGACTACGTTTTGAACCATTCCTGTAACACTAGTTATAGATTCCGATGCTTCACTTCAGGTTTACTGTATCCCTTGGACCTTCTTATTGATGATGAAACACAGACATTGCATCGGAATTAAATACAAAAGGCACAATGCCGATTTAAGTACAAGAAGGCTGACTCTTCTTACTGACTATGTTTTGAACCATTCCTGTGACACTAGTTATAGATTCCGATGCTTCACTTCAGGTTTACTGTATCCCTTGGACCTTCTTATTGATGATGAAACACAGACATTGCATCGGAATTAAATACAAAAGGCACAATGCCGACTTAAGTACAAGAAGACTGATTCTTCTTACTGACTATGTTTTTAACCATTCCTGTGACACTAGTTATAGATTCCGATGCTTCACTTCAGATTTACTGTATCCCTTGGACCTTCTTAATGATGATGAAACACAGACATTGCATCGGAATTAAATACAAAAGGCACAATGCCGACTTAAGTACAAGAGGACTGACTCTTCTTACTGGCTATGTTTTGAACCATTCCTGAGACACTAGATATAGATTCCGATGCTTGACTTCAGATTTACTCTATCCCTTGGACCTTCTTATTGACGATGAAACACAGAAATTGCATCGGAATTAAATACAAAAGGCACAATGCCGACTTAAGTACAAAGAGACTGACGCTTATTACTGACTATGTTTTTAACCATTCCTGTAACACTAGTTATAGATTGCGATGATTCACTTCAGGTTTAGTGTAACCCTCTGATCTTCTTATTGACGATGAATAACAGAAATTGCATCGGAATTAAAAACAAAAGGCACAATGCCGGCTTAAGTACAAGAAGACTGACTCTTCTTACTGTCTATGCGTCGAACCATTCCTGTGACACTAGTTATAGATTCCGATGCTTCACTTCAGGTTTACTGTATCCCTCTGACCCTCTTATTGACGATGAAACACAGAAATTGCATCGGAATTAGATGCAAAAGGCACAATGCCGACTTACGTACAGGAAGACTGACTCTTCCTACTGTCATTGCTTTGAACCATTCCTGTGATACTAGTTATACATTCCGATGCTTCACTTTAGGTATACTGTATCCCTCTGACCTTCTTATTGACAATGAAACACAGATATTGCACCGGAATTAAATACAAAAGGCACAATGCCGACTTAAGTACAAGAAGACTGACTCTTCTTACTGTCTATGTTTTGAACCAATCCATTGACACTAGTTATAGATTCCAATGCTTCACTCAAGGTTTACTGTATCCCTTGGCCTTCTTATTGACGATGAAACACTGAAATTGCATCGGAATTAAATAGAAAAGGCACAATGCCGACTTAAGTACAAGAAGACAGACTCTTCTTACTGACTATGATTTGAACCACCCCTGTGACACTAGTTATAGATTCCGATGCTTCACTTCAGGGTTAATGTATCCCTTGGACCTTCGTATTGACGATGAAACCCAGACATTGCATCGGAACTAAATACAAAAGCCACAATGCCGACTTAAGTACTGTCTATGTTTTGAACCATTCCTGTGACACTAGTTATAGATTCCGATGCCTGACTTCAGTTTTACTGTATCCCTTGGTCGTTCTTATTGACGATGAAACACAGAAATAGCATCGGAATTAAATAGAAAAGGCACAATGCCGACTTAAGTACAAGAGACTGACTCTTCTTAGTGACTATGTTTTGAACCATTCCTGTGACACTAGTTATAGATTCCGATGCTTCACTTAAGGTTTAATGTTTCCCTCTGACCTTCTTATTGGCGATGAAACACAGAAATTGCATCGGAATTAAATACAAAAGGCAAAAAGCCGACTTAAGTATAAGAAGCCTGACTTTTCTTACTGACTATGTTGGTACCATTCCTGTGACACTAGTTATAGATTCCGATGCTTCACTTCAGGTTTACTGTATCCCTCTGACCTTCTTATTGACGATGAAACACAGAAATTGCATCGGAATTAAAAACAAAAGGGACAATGCCGACGTAAGTACAAGAAGACTGACTCTTCTTACTGACTATGCTTTGAACCATTCCTGTGACGCTAGTTATAGATTCAGATGCTTCACTTCAGGTTTACTGTATCCCTCTGACCTTCTTATTGACGATAAAACACGGAAATTGCATCGGAATTAAATAGAAAAGGCACAATGCCGACTTAAGTACAAGAAGGCTGACTCTTCTTACTGTCTATGTTTTGAACCATTCCTGCGACACTCGTTATAGATTCCGATGCTGGACTTCAGTTTTGCTGTATCCCTTGGACCTTCTTATTGACGATGAAACACAGAAATTGCATCGGAATTAAGTACAAAAGGCACAATGCCGACTTAAGTACAAGAGACTGACTCTTCTTACTGTCTATGCTTCGAACCATTCCTGTGACACTAGTTATAGATTCCGATGCTTCACTTCAGGTTTACTGTATCCCTTGGACCTTCTTATTGACGATGAAACACAGGAATTGCATCGGAATTAAATACAAAAGGCACAATGCCGACTCAAGTACAAGGAGACTGACTCTTCTTACTGTCTATGTTTTGAACCTATCCTGTGACACTAGTTATGGATTCCGATGCTTCACTTCAGGTTTACTGTATACCTCTGACCCTCTTATTGACGATGAAACACAGAAATTGCATCGGAATTAAATACAAAATGCACAATGCCGACTTAAGTACAAGAAGACTGACTCTTCTTACTGACTATGTTTTGAACCATTCCTGTGACACTGGTTATAGATTCCGATGCTTTACATCAGGTTTACTGTATCCCTCAGACCTTCTTATTGACGACGAAACACACAAATTGCATCGGAATTAAATAGAAAAGGTACAATGGCGACTTAAGTACAAGAAGACTGACTCTTCTTACTGTCTATGTTTGAAGCATTCCTGTGACACTAGTTACAGATTCCGTTGCTTGATTTCAGTTTTACTGTGTCCCTTGGACCTTCTTATTGACGATGAAACACAGAAATTACATCGGAATTAAATACAAAAGGCACAATGCCGACTTAAGAACAAGAGACTGACTCTTCTTACTAACTATGTTTTGAACCATTCCTGTGACTCTAGTTATAGATTCCGATGCTTCACTTCAGGATTACTGTATCCCTCTGACCCTGCTATTGACGATGAAACACAGAAATTGCATCGTAATTAGATAGAAAAGGCACAATGCCGACTTAAGTACAAGAAGACTGACTCTTCCTACTGTCATGGTTTTGAACCATTCCTGTGATACTAGTTATAGATTCCGATGCTTCACTTCAGGGTTAATGTATCCCTTGGACCTTCGTATTGACGATGAAACACAGAAATTGCATCGGAACTAAATACAAAAGGCACAATGCCGACATAAGTACTGCCTATGTGTTGAACAATTCCTGTGACACTATTTATGGATTCCGATGCTTTACTCCAGGCTAACTGTATCCCTTGGACCTTCTTATTGACGATGAAACACAGAAATTGCACCGGAATTAAATACAAAATGCACAATGCCGACTTAAGTACAAGAAGACTGACTCTTCTTACTGTCTATGATTTGAACCATTCCATTGACACTAGTTATGGATTCCGATGCTTCACTTCAGGTTTACTGTATCCCTCTGACTTCTTATTGACGATGAAACACAGAAATTGCATCGGAATTAAATACAAAAGGCGTAAGGATGACTTATGGACAAGAAGACTGACTCTTCTTACTGACTATGTTTTGAACCATTCCTGTGACACTAGTTATAGATTCCGATGCTTCACTTTAGGTTTACTGTATCCCTCTGACCTTCTTATTGACGTTGAAACACAGAAATTGCACCGGAATTAAATACAAAAGGCACAATGCCGACTTAAGTACAAGAAGACTAACTCTTCTTACTGTCTATGTTTTGAACCATTCCATTGACACTAGTTATAGATTCCAATGCTTCACTCAAGGTTTACTGTATCCCTTGGCCTTCTTATTGACGATGAAACACTGAAATTGGATCGGAATTAAATAGAAAAGGCACAATGCCGACTTAAGTACAAGAAGACTGACTCTTCTTACTGACTATGATTTGAACCATATTGTGACACTAGTTATAGATTCCGATGCTTCACTTCAGGTTTACTGTATCCATTGGACCTTCGTGTTGACGATGAAACACAGAAATCGCATCGGAATTAAATACAAAAGGCACAATGCCGACTTAAGTGCAAGCAGACTGACTCTTCTTACAGTCTATTTTTTGAACCATTCCTGTGACACTAGTTACAGATTCCGATGCTTCACTTCAGGTTTACTGTATCCCTTGGACCTTCTTATTAACGATGAAACACAGAAATTGCATCGGTATTAAATACAAAAGGCACAATGCCGACATAAGTACAAATAGATTGACTCTTTTTACTGTCTATGTTTTGAACCAATCCTGTGACACTAGTTATAGATTCCGACGCTTCACTTCAGGTTTACTGTATCCCTTGGACCTTCGTATTGACGATGAAACACAGAAATTGCATTGGAATGAAATACAAAGGGCACAATGCCGACTTAAGTACAAAAAGACTGACTCTTCTTACTGACTATATTTTGAACCATTCCTGTGACACTAGTTATAGATTCCAATGCTTCACTTCAGGTTTACTGTATCCCTCTGACCTTCTTATTGACAGTGAAAAACAGAAATTGCATCGGAATTAAATAGAAAAGACACAATTCCGACTTAAGTACAAGAAGACTGACACATCTTACTGTCTATGTTTTGAACCATTCCTGTGACACTAGTTATAGATTCCGATGCTTGACTTCAGTTTTACTGTATCCCTTGGACGTTCTTATTGACGATGAAACACAGAAATTGCGTCGGAATTAAATACAAAAGGCACAATGCCGACTAAAGTACAAGAGACTGACTCTTCTTAGTGACTGTGTTTTGAACCATTCCTGTGACACTAGTTATTGATTCCGATGCTTCACTTAAGGTTTACTGTTTCCCTCTGACCTTCTTATTGACGATGAAACACAGAAATTGCATCGGAATTAAATATGAAAGGCACAAAGCCGACTTAAGTATAAAAAGACTGACTTTTCTTACTGACTATGTTTGAACCATTCCTGTGACACTAGTTATAGATTCCGATGCTTCACTTCAGGTTTACTGTATCCTACTGACCTTCTTATTGACGATGAAACACAGAAAATGCAACAGAATTAAGTAGAAAAGGCACAATGCCGATTTAAGTACAAGAACACTGACTCTTCTTACTGTCTATGTCTTGAACCAATCCTGTGACACTAGTTTTTGATTCCGATGCTTCACTTCGGGTTTACTGTGACCCTTGGACCTTCTTATTGACGATGAAACACAGAAATTGCATCGGAATTAGATACAAAAAGCACAATGCCGACTTAAGTACTAGAAGATTGACTCTTCCTACTGTCATTGTTCTGAACCATTCCTGTGATACTAGTTATAGATTCCGATGCCTCACTTCAGGGCTAATATATCCCTTGGACGTTCGTATTGACGATGAAACACTGAAATTGCATCGGAACTAAATACAAAAGGCACAATGCCGACTTAAGTACTGTCTATGATTTGAACCATTCCATTGACACATGTTATGGATTCCGATGCTTCACTTCAGGTTTACTGTATCCCTCTGACCTTCTTATTGACGATGAAACCCAGAAATTGCATCGGAATTAAATACAAAAGGCGTAAGGATGACTTAAGGACAAGAAGACTGACTCTTCTTACTGACTATGATTTGAACCATTCCTGTGACACTAGTTATAGATTCCGATGCTTCACTTCAGGTTTACTGTATCCATTGGACCTTCGTGTTGACGATGAAACACAGAAATGGCATCGGAATTAAATACAAAAGGCACAATGCCGACTTAAGTACATGCAGACTGACTCTTCATACAGTCTATGTTTTGAACCAATCCTGTGGCACAAGTTATAATATCCGATGCTTTACTTCAGGTTTACTGTACCCCTTCGGTCCTTCTTATTGACGATGAAACACAGAAATTGCATCGGAATTAATTAGAAAAGGCACAATGTCGACTTAAGTACTGGATGACTGACTCTTCTTACTGTCTATGTTTTGAAAATTTCTTGTGACACTAGTTATAGATTCCGATGCTTGACTTCAGTTTTACTGTATCCCCTGGACCTTCTTATTGACGATGAAACACAGAAATTGCATCGGAATTTAATACAAAAGGCACAATGCCGACTTAAGTACAAGAGACTGACTCTTCTTAATGTCTATTTTTTGAACCATTCCTGTGACACTAGTTATAGATTCCGATGCTTCACTTCAGGTTTACTGTATCCCTTTGACCCTCTTATTGACGATGAAACACAGAAATTGCATCGGAATTAAATACAAAAGGCACAATGCCGACTTAAGTACAAATAGACTGACTCTTTTTACTGTCTATGTTTTGAACCGATTCTGTGACACTAGTTATAGATTCAGACGCTTCGCTTCAGGTTTACTGTATCCCTTGGACCTTCTTATTAACGATGAAACACAGAAATTGCATCGGAATTAAATACTAAAGGCACAATGCCGACTTCAGTACAAAAAGACTGACACTTCTTACTGACTATGTTTTGAACCATTCCTGTGACACTAGTTATAGATTCCGATGCATCACTTCAGGTTTACTGTATCCCTCCGACCTTCATATTGACGATGAAACACAGAATTTGCATCGGAATTATATACATAATTAACAATGCCGACTTAAGTACAAGAATACTGACTCTTCTTACTGACTATGTTTTGAACCATTCCTGTGACACTAGTTATAGATTCCGATGCTTCACTTCAGGTTTACTGTATCCCTCTGACCTTCTTATTGACGGTGAAACACAGAAATTGCATCGGAATTAAATAGAAAAGACACAATTCCGACTTAAGGACAAGAAGACTGACACTTCTTACTGTCTATGTTTTGAACCATTCCTGTGACACTAGTTATAGATTCCGATGCTTGACTTCAGTTTTACTGTATCCCTTGGACGTTCTTATTGACGATGAAATACAGAAATTGCATCGGAATTAAATACAAAAGGCACAATGCCGTCTTAAGTACAAGAGACTGACTCTTCTTAGTGATTATGTTTTGAACCATTCCTGTGACACTAGTTATAGATTCCGATGCTTCATTTAAGGTTTACTGTTTCCCTCTGACCTTCTTATTGCCGATGAAACACAGAAATTGCATCGGAATTAAATATAAAAGGCACAAAGCCGATTTAAGTATAAGAAGACTGACTTTTCTTACTGACTATGTTTTGAACCAATCCTGTAACACTAGTTATAGATTCCGATGCTTGACTTCAGTTTTACTGTATCCCTTGGACCTTCTTATTGATGATGAAACACAGAAATTGCATCGGAATTAAATACAAAAGGCACAATGCCGACTTAAGTACAAGAGACTGACTCTTCTTAGTGACTATGTTTTGATCCATTCCTGTGACACTAGTTATTGATTCCGATGCTTCACATAAGGTTTACTGTTTCCCTCTGACCTTCTTATTGACGATGAAACACAGAAATTGCATCGGAATTAAATATAAATGGCACAAAGCCGACTTAAGTATAAGAAGACTGACTTTTCTTACTGACTATGTTTGAACCATTCCTGTGACACTAGTTGTAGATTCCGATGCTTCACTTCAGGTTTACTGTATCCCTCTGACCTTCTTATTGACGATGAAGCACAGAAAATGCATCGGAATTAAGTAGAGAAGGCACAATGCCGACTTAAGTACAAGAAGACTGACTCTTCTGACTGTCTATGTCTTGAACCAATCCTGTGACACTAGTTTTTGATTCCGATGCTTCACTTCAGGTTTACTGTGACCCTTGGACCTTCTTATTGACGATGAAACACAGAAATTGAATCGGAATTAGATACAAAAGGAACAATGCCGACTTAAGTACAAGAACACTGACTCTTCCTACTGTCATTGTTTTGAACCATTCCTGTGATACTAGTTATAGATTCCGATGCTTCACATCAGGGTTAATATATCCCTTGGACCTTCGTATTGACGATAAAACACAGAAATTGCATCGGAACTAAATACAAAAGGCACAATGCCGACTTAAGTACTGTCTATGTTTTGAACCATTCCTGTGACACTAGTTATAGATTACGATGCTTTACTCCAGGTTTACTGTATCCCTCTGACCTACTTATTGACGATGAAACCCAGAAATTGCATCGGAAGTAAATACAAAAGGCGTAAGGATGACTTAAGGACAAGAAGACTGGCTCTTCTTACTGACTATGTTTTGAACCATTCCTGTGACACTAGTTATAGATTCCGATGCTTCACTTTAGGTTTACTGTATCCCTCTGACCTTCTTATTGACGATGAAACACAGAAATTGCACCGGAATCAAATACAAAAGGCACAATGCCGACTCATGTACAAGAAGACTGACTCTTCTTACTGTCTATGTTTTGAACCATTCCATTGACACTAGTTATAGATTCCAATGCTTCACTCAAGGTTTACTGTATCCCTTGGCCTTCTTATTGACGATGAAACACTGAAATTGCATCGGAATTAAATAGAAAAGGCACAATGCCGACTTAAGTACAAGAAGACTGACACTTCTTACTGACTATGATTTGAACCATTCCTGTGACACTATTTATAGATTCCGATGCTTCACTTCAGGTTTACTGTATCCATTGGACCTTCGTATTGACGATGAACCACAGAAATTGCATCGTAATTAAATACAAAAGGCACAATGCCGACTTAAGTACAAGCAGACTGACTCTTCTTACAGTCTATGTTTTGAACCAATCCTGTGACACAAGTTATAGTTTCCGATGCTTCACTTCAGGTTTACTGTACCCTTTGGTCCTTCTTATTGACGATGAAACACAGAAATTGCATCTGAATTAATTAGAAAAGGCACAATGTCGACTTAAGTACAGGAAGACTGACTCTTCTTACTGTCTATGTTTTAAACCATTCCTGTGACACTAGTTATAGATTCCGATGATTGACTTCAGTTTTACTGTATCCCTTTTACCTTCTTATTGACGATGAAACACAGAAATTGCATCGGAATAAAATACAAAATGCACAATGCCGACTTAAGTACAAGAAGACTGACTCTTCTTACTGTCTATCTTTTGAACCAATCCTGTGACACTAGTTACAGATTCCGATGCTTTACTTCAGGTGTACTGTATCCCTTCGGTCCTTCTTATTGACGATGAAACACAGAAATTGCATCGGAATTAAATACAAAATTCATAAGGATTACTTAAGGACAAAAAGACTGACTCTTCTTACTGACTATGTTTTGAACCATTCCTGTGACACTAGTTATAGATTCCGATGCTTCACTTCAGGGTTACTGTATCCCTCTGACCTTCTTTTTGACGATGAAACACAGAAATTGCATCCGAATTAAATACAAAAGGCAGAATGCCGACTTAAGTACAAGAAGACTGACTCTTCTTACAGTCTATGCTTTGAACCAATCCTGTGACACTAGTTATAGATTCCGATGCTTCATTTCAGGTCTACTGTACCCCGTCGTTCCTTCTTATTGACGATGAAACACAGAAATTGCATCGGAATTAGTTAGAAAAGGCACAATGTCGACCTAAGTACAAGAGGACTGACTCTTTTTACTGTCTATGTTTTGAACCATTCCTGTGACACTAGTTATCGATTCCGATGCTTGACTTCAGTTTTACTGTATCCCTTGGACCTTCTTATTGACGATGAAACACAGAAATGGCATCGGAATTAAATACATAATGCACAATGCCGACTTAAGTACAAGAAGACTGACTCTTATTACTGTCTACGTTTTGAACCAATCCTGTGACACTAGTTATAGATTCCGATGCTTCACTTCAGGTTTACTGTATCCCTTCGGTCCTTCTTATTGACGATGAATCACAGAAATTGCATCGGAATTAAATACAAAAGGCACAATGCCGACATTAGTACAAAAAGACTGACTCATCTTACTGACTATGTTTTGTACCTTTCCTGTAACACTAGTTATAGATTCCGATGCTTCAGTTCAGGTTTACTGTATCCCTCTGACCTTCTAATTGACGATGAAACACAGAAATTGCATCGGAATTAAATACAAAAGGCACTATGCCTACTTAAGTAGAAGAAGACTGACTCTTCTTACTGACTATGTTTTGAACCATTCCTGTGACACTAGTTATAGATTCCGATGCTTCACTTCAGGTTTACTGTATCCCTTGGACCCTCTTATTGACGATGAAACACAGAAATTGCATCGGAATTAATTACAAAACGCACAATGCCGACTTAAGTACAAGTAGACTGACTCTTCTTAATGTCTATGATTTGAACCAATCCTGTGACACTAGTTAAAGATTCCGATGCTTCACTTCAGGTGTACTGTATCCCTTGGACCTTATAATTGACGATGAAACACAGAAATTGCATCGGAATTAAATACAAAAGGCACAATGCCGACTTAAGTAAAAAAGACTCACTCTTCATACTGACTATGTTTTGAACCATTCCTGTGACACCCGTTATAGATTCCGATGCTTCACTTCAGGATTACTGTATCCCTCTGACCTTCTTATAGACGATGAAACAAAGAAATTGCATCGGAATTAAATACAAAAGGCACAATGCCGACTTAAGTACAAGAAGAATGACTCTTCGTACTGACTATGTTTTGAACCATTCCTGTGACACTAGTTGTAGATTCCGATGCTTCACTTCAGGTTTACTGTATCCATTGGGCCTTCTTAATGACGATGAAACACAGATATTGCATCGAAATTAAATACAAAAGGCACAATGCCGACTTAAGTACTGTCCATATTATTAACCATTCCTGTGACACTAGTTATAGATTCCGATGCTTCACTCCAAGTTTGCTGTATCCCTTGGACCTTCTTATTGACGATGAAACACAGAAATTGCCTCGGAATTAAATACATAAGGCATAAGGCCGACTTAACGACAAGAAGACTGACTCATCTTACTGTCTATGCTTTGATACTTTCCTGTGACACTAGTTATTGACTCAGATGCTTCACTCCACGTTTACTGTATCCCTTGGACCTCCTTATTGACGATGAGACACTGAAATTGCATCGAAATTAAATAGAAAAGGCACAATGCCGGATTAAGTACAAGAAGACCGACTTTACTTACCGACTATGTTTGAACCATTCCTGTGACACTAGTTACAGATTCCGATGCTTCACTTCAGGTTTACTGTATCCATTGGCCTTCTTATTCACGATAAAACACAGATATTGCATCGGATTTAAATACATTAGGCACAATGCCGGCATAAGTACATGAAGACTGACTCTTCTTACTGACTATGCTTTGAACCATTCCTGTGACACTAGTTATGGATTCCGATGCTTCACTTCAGGTTTACTGTATCCCTTGAACCTTCTTATTGACGATGAAACACAGAAATTGCATCGGAATTAAATACAAAAGGCACAATGCCGACTTAGGTACATGAAGACTGACTCTTCTTACTGTCTATGTTTGAACCATTCCTGTGACACTATTTATAGATTCCGATGCTTCACTTCAGGTTTACTGTATCCATTGGACCTTCGTATTGACGATGAACCACAGAAATTGCATCGTAATTAAATACAAAAGGCACAATGCCGACTTAAGTACAAGCAGACTGACTCTTCTTACAGTCTATGTTTTGAACCAATCCTGTGCCACAAGTTATAGTTTCCGATGCTTCACTTCAGGTTTACTGTACCCTTTGGTCCTTCTTATTGACGATGAAACACAGAAATTGCATCTGAATTAATTAGAAAAGGCACAATGTCGACTTAAGTACAGGAAGACTGACTCTTCTTACTGTCTATGTTTTAAACCATTCCTGTGACACTAGTTATAGATTCCGATGCTTGACTTCAGTTTTACTGTATCCCTTTTACCTTCTTATTGACGATGAAACACAGAAATTGCATCGGAATAAAATACAAAATGCACAATGCCGACTTAAGTACAAGAAGACTGACTCTTCTTACTGTCTATCTTTTGAACCAATCCTGTGACACTAGTTACAGATTCCGATGCTTTACTTCAGGTGTACTGTATCCCTTCGGTCCTTCTTATTGACGATGAAACACAGAAATTGCATCGGAATTAAATACAAAATTCATAAGGATTACTTAAGGACAAAAAGACTGACTCTTCTTACTGACTATGTTTTGAACCATTCCTGTGACACTAGTTATAGATTCCGATGCTTCACTTCCGGTTTACTGTATCCCTCTGACCTTCTTATTGACGATGAAACACAGAAATTGCACCGGAATTAAATGCAAAAGGCACAATGCCGACGTAAGTACAAGAAGACTGACTCTTCTTACTGTCTATGTTTTGAACCATTCCATAGACACTAGTCATAGATTCCAATGCTTCACTCCCGGTTTACTGTATCCCTTGGCCTTCTTATTGGCGATGAAACACTGAAATTGCATCGGAATTAAATAGAAAAGGCACAATGACGACTTAAGTACAAGAAGACTGACTCTTCGTACTGACTATGATTTGAACCATTCCTGTGACACTAGTTGTAGATTCCGATGGTTCACTTCAGGTTTACTGTATCCATTGGACCTTCGTATTGACGATGAAACACAGAAATTGCATCCGAATTAAATACAAAAGGCAGAATGCCGACTTAAGTACAAGAAGACTGACTCTTCTTAAAGTCTATGCTTTGAACCAATCCTGTGACACTAGTTATAGATTCCGATGCTTCATTTCAGGTCTACTGTACCCCGTCGTTCCTTCTTATTGACGATGAAACACAGAAATTGCATCGGAATTAGTTAGAAAAGGCACAATGTCGACTTAAGTACAAGAGGACTGACTCTTCTTACTGTCTATGTTTTGAACCATTCCTGTGACACTAGTTATCGATTCCGATGCTTGACTTCAGTTTTACTGTATCCCTTGGACCTTCTTATTGACGATGAAACACAGAAATGGCATCGGAATTAAATACATAATGCACAATGCCGACTTAAGTACAAGAAGACTGACTCTTATTACTGTCTACGTTTTGAACCAATCCTGTGACACTAGTTATAGATTCCGATGCTTCACTTCAGGTTTACTGTATCCCTTCGGTCCTTCTTATTGACGATGAATCACAGAAATTGCATCGGAATTAAATACAAAAGGCACAATGCCGACTTTAGTACAAAAAGACTGACTCATCTTACTGACTATGTTTTGTACCATTCCTGTAACACTAGTTATAGATTCCGATGCTTCAGTTCAGGTTTACTGTATCCCTCTGACCTTCTAATTGACGATGAAACACAGAAATTGCATCGGAATTAAATACAAAAGGCACTATGCCTACTTAAGTAGAAGAAGACTGACTCTTCTTACTGACTATGCTTTGAACCATTCCTGTGACGCTAGTTATAGATTCATATGCTTCACTTGAGGTTTACTGTATCCCTCTGACCTTCTTATTGACGATGAAACACACAAATTGCATCGGAATTAAATAGAATAAGCACAATGCCGACTTAAGTACAAGATGACTGACTCTTCTTATAGTCTATGTTTTGAACCACTCCTGCGACACAAGTTATGGATTCCGATGCTGGACTTCAGTTTTACTGCATCCCCTGGACCTTCTTATTGACGATGAAACACAGAAATTGCATCGGAATTAAATAGAAAAGACACAATGCCGACTTAAGTACAAGAGACTGTCTCTTCTTACTAACTATGTTTTGAACCAGTCCTGTGACACTAATTATACATTCCGATGCTTCCCTTCAGGTTTACTGTATCCCTTGGACCCTCTTATTGACGATGAAACACAGAAATTGCATCGGAATTAATTACAAAACGCACAATGCCGACTTAAGTACAAGTAGACTGACTCTTCTTAATGTCTATGGTTTGAGCCAATCCTGTGACACTAGTTAAAGATTCCGATGCTTCACTTCAGGTGTACTGTATCCCTTGGACCTTATAATTGACGATGAAACACAGAAATTGCATCAGAATTAAATACAAAAGGCACAATGCCGACTTAAGTAAAAAAGACTCACTCTTCATACTGACTATGTTTTGAACCATTCCTGTGACACTCGTTATAGATTCCGATGCTTCACTTCAGGATTACTGTATCCCTCTGACCTTCTTATTGACGATGAAACACAGAAATTGCATCGGAATTAAATACAAAAGGCACAATGCCGACTTAAGTACAAGAAGAATGACTCTTCGTACTGACTATGTTTTGAACCATTCCTGTGACACTAGTTGTAGATTCCGATGCTTCACTACAGGTTTACTGTATCCATTGGGCCTTCTTAATGACGATGTAACACAGATATTGCATCGAAATTAAATACAAAAGGCACAATGCCGACTTAAGTACTGTCTATATTATTAACCATTCCTGTGACACTAGTTATAGATTCCGATGCTTCACTCCAAGTTTGCTTTATCCCTTGGACCTTCTTATTGACGATGAAACACAGAAATTGCATCGGAATTAAATACATAAGGCATAAGGTCGACTTAACGACAAGAAGACTGACTCATCTTACTGTCTATGCTTTGATACTTTCCTGTGACACTAGTTATTGACTCCGATGCTTCACTCCACGTTTACTGTATCCCTTGGACCTCCTTATTGACGTTGGGACACTGAAATTGCATCGAAATTAAATAGAAAAGGCACAATGCCGGCTTAAGTACAAGAAGACCGACTCTACTTACCGACTATGTTTGAACCATTCCTGTGACACTAGTTACAGATTCCGATGCTTCACTTCAGGTTTACTGTATCCATTGGCCTTCTTATTCACGATAAAACACAGATATTGCATCGGATTTAAATACATTAGGCACAATGCCGGCATAAGTACATGAAGACTGACTCTTCTTACTGACTATGCTTTGAACCATTCCTGTGACACTAGTTATGGATTCCGATGCTTCACTTCAGGTTTACTGTATCCCTTGAACCTTCTTATTGACGATGAAACACAGAAATTGCATCGGAATTAAATACAAAAGGCACAATGCCGACTTAGGTACACGAAGACTGACTCTTCTTACTGTCTATGTTTGAACCATTCCTGTGACACTAGTTACAGATTCCGTTGCTACACTCCAGGTTTACTGTATCCCTTAGACCTTCTTATTGACGATGAAACACAGAAATTGCATCGGAATTAAGTACAAAAGGCACAATGCCGACTTAAGGACAAGAAGACTGACTCGTCTTACTGACTATGTTTTGAACCATTCCTGTGACACTAGTTATAGATTGCGATGCTTCACTTCAGGTTTACTGTATCCCTCTGACCTTCTTATTGACGATGAAACACAGAAATTGCATCGGAATTAAATACAAAAGGCACAATGCCGACTTAAGTACAGGAAGACTGTATCTTCTTCTTGTCTATGCTTTGAACCATTCCTGTAACACTAGTTATAGTTTCCGATGCTTCACTCGAGGTTTACTGTATCCCTTGGACCCTCTTATTGACGATGAAACACAGAAATTGCATCGGGATTAAATACAAAAAGCACAATGCCGACTTAAGGACAGGAAGACTGACTCTTCTTACTGACTATGTTTTGAACCATTTCTGTGCCAATAACTATAGATTCCGATGCCTCACTCCAGGTTTACTGTATCCCTTGGACCTTCTTATTGACGATGAAACACAGAAATTGCATCGGAATTAAATACAAAAGGCGTAGGGCCGACTTAACAACAAGAAGACTGACTCCTCTTACTGACTATGTTTTGAACCATTCCTGTGATACTAGTTATAGATTCCGATGCTTCACTTCAGGTTTACTGTTTCCCTCTGACCTTCTTATTGACGATGAAACACAGAAATTGCATCGGAATTAAATACAAAGGGCACAATGCCGACTTAAGTACAAGAATACTGACTCTTCTTACTGTCTATGTTTTGAACCATTCCATTGATACTAGTTATAGGTTTCGATGCTTCACTCCACGTTTACTGTATCCCTTGGACCTTCTTATTGACGATGAAACACTGAAATTGCATCGGAATTAAATAGAAAAGGCATAATGCCGACATAGGTACATGAAGACTGACTCTTCTTACTGTCTATGTTTGCACCATTCCTGTGACACTAGTTACAGATTCCGTTGCTACACTCCAGGTTTACTGGATCCCTTAGACCTTCTTATTGACGATGATACACAGAAATTGCATCGGAATTAAATACAAAAGGCACAATGCCGACTTAAGGACAAGAAGACTGACTCGTCTTACTGACTATGTTTTGAACCATTACTGTGACACTACTTATAGATTGCGATGCTCCACTTCAGGTTTACTGTATCCCTCTAACCTTCTTATTGGCGATGAAACACAGAAATAGCATCGGAATTAAATACAAAAGGCACAATGCCGACTTATGTACAAGTAGACTGTATCTTCTTACTGTCTATGCTTTGATCCATTCCTGTAACACTAGTTATAGTTTCCGATGCTTCACTCCAGCTTTACTGTCTCCCTTCTACCTTCTTATTGACGATGAAACACAGAAATTGCATCGGAATAAAATACAAAAAGCACAATGCCGACTTAAGGACAAGAAGACTGACTCTTCTTACTGACTATGTTTTGAACCATTCGTATGCCAATAGCTATAGATTGCGATGCTTCACTCCAGGTTTACTGTATCCCTTGGACCTTCTTATTGACGATGAAACACGGAAATTGCATCGGAATTAAATACAAAAGGCGTAAGGCCGACTTAACAACAAGAAGACTGACTCCTCTTACTGACTATGTTTGAACCATTCCTGTGATACTAGTTATAGATTCCGATGCTTCACTTCAGGTTTACTGTTTCCCTCTGACCTTCTTATTGACGATGAAACACAGAAATTGCATCGGAATTAAATACAAAGGGCACAATGCCGACTTAAGTACAAGAAGACTGACTCTTCTTACTGTCTATGTTTTGAACCATTCCATTGATACTAGTTATAGGTTTCGATGCTTCACTCCACGTTTACTGTATCCCTTGGACCTTCTTATTGACGATGAAACACTGAAATTGCATCGGAATTAAATAGAAAAGGCACAATGCCGACATAGGTACATGAAGACTGACTCTTCTTACTGTCTCTGTTTGAACCATTCCTGTGACACTAGTTACAGATTCCGTTGCTACACTCCAGGTTTACTGTATCCCTTAGACCTTCTTATTGACGATGAAACACAGAAATTGCATCGGAATTAAATACAAAAGGCACAATGCCGACTTAAGGACAAGAAGACTGACTCGTCTTACTGACTATGTTTTGAACCATTCCTGTGACACTAGTTATAGATTGCGATGCTTCACTTCAGGTTTACTGTATCCCTCTGACCTTGTTATTGACGATGAAACACAGAAATTGCATCGGAATTAAATACAAAAGGCACAATGCCGACTTAAGTACAAGAAGACTGTATCTTCTTACTGTCTATGCTTTCAACCATTCCTGTAACTCTAGCTATAGTTTCCGATGCTTCACTCCAGGTTTACTGTATCCCTTGGACCTTCTTATTGACGATGAAACACAGAAATTGCATCGGGATTAAATACAAAAAGCACAATGCCGACTTAAGGACAAGAAGACTGACTCTTCTTACTGACTGTGTTTTGAACCATTCCTGTGCCAATAGCTATAGATTCCGATGCTTCACTCCAGGTTTACTGTATCCCTTGGACCTTCTTATTGACGATGAAACACAGAAATTGCATCGGAATTAAATACAAAAGGCGTAAGGCCGACTTAACAACAAGAAGACTGACTCCTCTTACTGACTATGTTTTGAACCATTTCTGTGATACTAGTTATAGATTCCGATGCTTCACTTCAGGTTTACTGTTTCCCTCTGACCTTCTTATTGACGATGAAACACAGAAATTGCATCGGAATTAAATACAAAGGGCACATTGCCGACTTAAGTACAAGAAGACTGACTCTTCTTACTGTCTATGTCTTGAACCATTCCATTGATACTAGTTCTAGGTTTCGATGCTTCACTCCACGTTTACTGTATCCCTTGGACCTTCTTACTGACGATGAAACACTGAAATTTCATCGGAAGTAAATAGAAAAGGCACAATGCCGACATAGGTACATGAAGACTGACTCTTCTTACTGTCTATGTTTGAACCATTCCTGTGACACTAGTTACAGATTCCGTTGCTACACTCCAGGTTTACTGTATCCCTTAGACCTTCTTATTGACGATGAAACACAGAAATTGCATCGGAATTAAATACAAAAGGCACAATGCCGACTTTAGGACAAGAAGACTGACTCGTCTTACTGACTATGTTTTGAACCATTCCTGTGACACTAGTTATAGATTGCGATGCTCCACTTCAGGTTTACTGTTTCCCTCTGACCTTCTTATTGACGATGAAACACAGAAATTGCATCGGAATTAAATACAAAGGGCACAATGCCGACTTATGTACAAGAAGACTGTATCTTCTTACTGTCTATGCTTTGATCCATTCCTGTAACACTAGTTATAGTTTCCGATGCTTCACTCCAGCTTTACTGTCTCCCTTCTACCTTCTTATTGACGATGAAACACAGAAATTGCATCGGAATTAAATACAAAAAGCACAATGCCGACTTAAGGACAAGAAGACTGACTCTTCTTACTGACTATGTTTTGAACCATTCGTGTGCCAATAGCTATAGATTCCGATGCTTCACTCCAGGTTTACTGTATCCCTTGGACCTTCTTATTGACGATGAAACACAGAAATTGCATCGGAATTAAATACAAAAGGCGTAAGGCCGACTTAACAACAAGAAAACTGACTCCTCTTACTGACTATGTTTGAACCATTCCTGTGATACTAGTTATAGATTCCGATGCTTCACTTCAGGTTTACTGTTTCCCTCTGACCTTCTTATTGACGATGAAACACAGAAATTGCATCGGAATTAAATACAAAGGGCACAATGCCGACTTATGTACAAGAACACTGTATCTTCTTACTGTCTATGCTATGATCCATTCCTGTAACACTAGTTATAGTTTCCGATGCTTCACTCCAGCTTTACTGTCTCCCTTCTACCTTCTTATTGACGATGAAACACAGAAATTGCATCGGAATTAAATACAAAAAGCACAATGCCGACTTAAGGACAAGAAGACTGACTCTTCTTACTGACTATGTTTTGAACCATTCGTGTGCCAATAGCTATAGATTCCGATGCTTCACTCCAGGTTTACTGTATCCCTTGGACCTTCTTATTGACGATGAAACACAGAAATTGCATCGGAATTAAATACAAAAGGCGTAAGGCCGACTTAACAACAAGAAAACTGACTCCTCTTACTGACTATGTTTGAACCATTCCTGTGATACTAGTTATAGATTCCGATGCTTCACTTCAGGTTTACTGTTTCCCTCTGACCTTCTTATTGACGATGAAACACAGAAATTGCATCGGAATTAAATACAAAGGGCACAATGCCGACTTAAGTACAAGAAGACTGACTCTTCTTACTGTCTATGTTTTGAACCATTCCATTGATACTAGTTATAGGTTTCGATGCTTCACTCCACGTTTACTGTATCCCTTGGACCTTCTTATTGACGATGAAACACTGAAATTGCATCGGAATTAAATAGAAAAGGCACAATGCCGACATAGGTACATGAAGACTGACTCTTCTTACTGTCTATGTTTGAACCATTCCTGTGACACTAGTTACAGATTCCGTTGCTACACTCCAGGTTTACTGTATCCCTTAGACCTTCTTATTGACGATGAAACACAGAAAATGCATCGGAATTAAATACAACAGGCACAATGCCGACTTAAGGACAAGAAGACTGACTCGTCTTACTGACTATGTTTTGAACCATTCCTGTGACACTAGTTATAGATTGCGATGCTTCACTTCAGGTTTACTGTATCCCTCTGACCTTCTTATTGACGATGAAACACAGAAATTGCATCGGAATTAAATACAAAAGGCACAATGCCGACTTAGGTACAAGAAGACTGTATCTTCTTACTGTCTATGCTTTGAACCATTCCTGTAACTCTAGCTATAGTTTCCGATGCTTCACTCCAGGTTTACTGTATCCCTTGGACCTTCTTATTGACGATGAAACACAGAAATTGCATCGGGATTAAATACAAAAAGCACAATGCCGACTTAAGGACAAGAAGACTGACTCTTCTTACTGACTATGTTTTGAACCATTCCTGTGCCAATAGCTATAGATTCCGATGCTTCACTCCAGGTTTACTGTATCCCTTGGACCTTCTTATTGACGATGAAACACAGAAATTGCATCGGAATTAAATACAAAAGGCGTAAGGCCGACTTAACAACAAGAAGACTGACTCCTCTTACTGACTATGTTTTGAACCATTCCTGTGATACTAGTTATAGATTCCGATGCTTTACTTCAGGTTTACTGTTTCCCTCTGACCTTCTTATTGACGATGAAACACAGAAATTGCATCGGAATTAAATACAAAGGGCACAATGCCGACTTAAGTACAAGAAGACTGACTCTTCTTACTGTCTATGTCTTGAACCATTCCATTGATACTAGTTCTAGGTTTCGATGCTTCACTCCACGTTTACTGAATCCCTTGGACCTTCTTATTGACGATGAAACACTGAAATTTCATCGGAATTAAATAGAAAAGGCACAATGCCGACATAGGTACATGAAGACTGACTCTTCTTACTGTCTATGTTTGAACCATTCCTGTGACACTAGTTACAGATTCCGTTGCTACACTCCAGGTTTACTGTATCCCTTAGACCTTCTTATTGACGATGAAACACAGAAATTGCATCGGAATTAAATACAAAAGGCACAATGCCGACTTAAGGACAAGAAGACTGACTCGTCTTACTGACTATGTTTTGAACCATTCCTGTGACACTAGTTATAGATTGCGATGCTCCACTTCAGGTTTACTGTATCCCTCTAACCTTCTTATTGGCGATGAAACACAGAAATTGCATCGGAATTAAATACAAAAGGCACAATGCCGACTTAAGTACAAGAAGACTGTATCTTCTTACTGTCTATGCTTTGATCCATTCCTGTAACACTAGTTATAGTTTCCGATGCTTCACTCCAGCTTTACTGTATCCCTTGGACCTTCTTATTGACGATGAAACACAGAAATTGCATCGGAATTAAATACAAAAAGCACAATGCCGACTTAAGGACAAGAAGACTGACTCTTCTTACTGACTATGTTTTGAACCATTCGTGTGCCAATAGCTATAGATTCCGACGCTTCACTCCAGGTTTACTGTATTTCTTGGACCTTCTTATTGACGATGAAACACAGAAATTGCATCGGAAATAAATACAAAAGGCGTAAGGCCGACTTAACAACAAGAAGACTGACTCCTCTTACTGACTATGTTTTGAACCATTCCTATGACACTAGTTATAGATTCCGATGCTTCACTTCAGGTTTACTGTTTCCCTCTGACCTTCTTATTGACGATGAAACACAGAAATTGCATCGTAATTAAATACAAAGGGCACAATGCCGACTTAAGTACAAGAAGATTGACTCTTCTTACTGTCTATGTTTTGAACCATTCCATTGATACTAGTTATAGGTTTCGATGCTTCACTCCACGTTTACTGTATCCCTTGGACCTTCTTATTGACGATGAAACACTGAAATTGCATCGGAATTAAATACAAAAGGCGTAAGGCCGACTTAAGGACAAGAAGACTGACTCCTCTTACTGACTATGTTTTGAACCATTTGTGTGACACTAGTTATAGATTCCGATGCTTCACTTCAGGTTTACTGTTTCCATCTGACCTTCTTATTGACGATGAAACACAGAAATTGCATCGGAATTAAATACAAAGGGCACAATGCCGACTCAAGTACAAGAAGACTGAGTCTTCTTAATGTCTATGTTTTGAACCATTCCATTGATACTAGTTATAGGTTTCGATGCTTCACTCCACGTTTACTGTATCCCTTGGACCTTCTTATTGACGATGAAGCACTGAAATTGCATCGGAATTAAATAGAAAAGGCAGAATGCAGACATAGGTACATGAAGACTGACTCTTCTTACTGTCTATGTTTGAACCATTCCTGTGACACTAGTTACAGATTCCGTTGCTACACTCCAGGTTTACTGTATCCCTTAGACCTTCTTATTGACGATGAAACACAGAAATTGCATCGGAATTAAATACAAAAGGCACAATGCCGACTTAAGGACAAGAAGACTGACTCGTCTTACTGACTATGTTTTGAACCATTCCTGTGACAATAGTTATAGATTGCGATGCTCCACTTCAGGTTTACTGTATCCCTCTGACCTTCTTATTGACGATGAAACACAGAAATTGCATCGGAATTAAATACAAAAGGTACAATGCCGACTTAAGTACAAGAAGACTGTATCTTCTTACTGTCTATGCTTTGATCCATTCCTGTAACACTAGTTATAGTTTGCGATGCTTCACTCCAGGTTTACTGTATCCCTTGGACCTTCTTATTGACGATGAAACACAGAAATTGCATCGGAAATAAATACAAAAGGCGTAAGGCCGACTTAACAACAAGAAGACTGACTCCTCTTACTGACTATGTTTTGAACCATTCCTATGACACTAGTTATAGATTCCGATGCTTCACTTCAGGTTTACTGTTTCCCTCTGACCTTCTTATTGACGATGAAACACAGAAATTGCATCGTAATTAAATACAAATGGCACAATGCCGACTTAAGTACAAGAAGACTGACTCTTCTTACTGTCTATGTTTTGAACCATTCCATTGATACTAGTTATAGGTTTCGATGCTTCACTCCACGTTTACTGTATCCCTTGGACCTTCTTATTGACGATGAAACACTGAAATTGCATCGGAATTAAATAGAAAAGGCACAATGCCGACATAGGTACATGAAGACTGACTCTTCTTACTGTCTATGTTTGAACCATTCCTGTGACACTAGTTACAGATTCCGTTGCTACACTCCAGGTTTACTGTATCCCTCAGACCTTCTTATTGACGATGAAACACAGAAATTGCATCGGAATTAAATACAAAAGGCACAATGCCGACTTAAGGACAAGAAGACTGACTCGTCTTACTGACTATGTTTTGAACCATTCCTGTGACACTAGTTATAGATTGCGATGCTCCACTTCAGGTTTACTGTATCCCTCTAACCTTCTTATTGGCGATGAAACACAGAAATTGCATCGGAATTAAATACAAAAGGCACAATGCCGACTTAAGTACAAGAAGACTGTATCTTCTTACTGTCTATGCTTTGATCCATTCCTGTAACACTAGTTATAGTTTCCGATGCTTCACTCCAGCTTTACTGTATCCCTTGGACCTTCTTATTGACGATGAAACACAGAAATTGCATCGGAATTAAATACAAAAAGCACAATGCCGACTTAAGGACAAGAAGACTGACTCTTCTTACTGACTATGTTTTGAACCATTCGTGTGCCAATAGCTATAGATTCCGATGCTTCACTCCAGGTTTACTGTATCCGTTGGACCTTCTTATTGACGATGAAACACAGAAATTGCATCGGAATTAAATACAAAAGGCGTAAGGCCGACTTAACAACAAGAAGACTGACTCCCCTTACTGACTATGTTTTGAACCATTCCTATGACACTAGTTATAGATTCCGATGCTTCATTTCAGGTTTACTGTTTCCCTCTGACCTTCTTATTGACGATGAAACACAGAAATTGCATCGTAATTAAATACAAAGGGCACAATGCCGACTTAAGTACAAGAAGACTGACTCTTCTTACTGTCTATGTTTTGAACCATTCCATTGATACCAGTTATAGGTTTCGATGCTTCACTCCACGTTTACTGTATCCCTTGGACCTTCTTATTGACGATGAAACACTGAAATTGCATCGGAATTAAATAGAAAAGGCACAATGCAGACATAGGTACATGAAGACTGACTCTTCTTACTGTCTATGTTTGAACCATTCCTGTGACACTAGTTACAGATTCCGTTGCTACACTCCAGGTTTACTGTATCCCTTAGACCTTCTTATTGACGATGAAACACAGAAATTGCATCGGAATTAAATACAAAAGGCACAATGCCGACTTAAGGACAAGAAGACTGACTCGTCTTACTGACTATGTTTTGAACCATTCCTGTGACACTAGTTATAGATTGCGATGCTCCACTTCACGTTTACTGTATCCCTCTGACCTTCTTATTGACGATGAAACACAGAAATTGCATCGGAATTAAATACTAAAGGTACAATGCCGACTTAAGTACAAGAAGACTGTATCTTCTTACTGTCTATGCTTTGATCCATTCCTGTAACACTAGTTATAGTTTGCGATGCTTCACTCCAGGTTTACTGTATCCCTTGGACCTTCTTATTGACGATGAAACACAGAAATTGCATCGGAATTAAATACAAAAAGCACAATGCCGACTTAAGGACAAGAAGACTGACTCTTCTTACTGACTATGTTTTGAACCATTCGTGTGCCAATAGCTATAGATTCCGATGCTTCACTCCAGGTTTACTGTATCCCTTGGACCTTCTTATTGACGATGAAACACAGAAATTGCATCGGAATTAAATACAAAAGGCGTAAGGCCGACTTAACAACAAGAAGACTGACTCCTCTTACTGACTATGTTTTGAACCATTCCTGTGACACTAGTTATAGATTCCGATGCTTCACTTCAGGTTTACTGTTTCCCTCTGACCTTCGTATTGACAATGAAACACAGAAATTGCATCGGAATTAAATACAAAGGGCACAATGCCGACCTAAGTACAAGAAGACTGACTCTTCTTACTGTCTATGTTTTGAACCATTCCATTGATACTAGTTATAGGTTTCGAGGCTTCACTCAACGTTTACTGTATCCCTTGGACCTTCGTATTGACGATGAAACACAGAAATTGCATCGGAATTAAATACAAAAGGCACAATGCCGACTTAGGTACATGAAGACTGACTTTTATAACTGTCTATGTTTTGAACCATTCTTGTGACACAAGTTATAGTGTGCAATGCTTCACTTCAGGTTTACTGTATCCCTTTGACCTTCTTATTGACGATGAAACACAGAAATTGCATCGGAATTAAATACAAAAGGCACAATGCCGACTTAAGTACAAGAAGACTGTATCCTCTTACTGTCTATGTTTTAAACCATTCCTGTGACACTAGTTATAAATTCCGATGCTTCACTCCAGGTTTACTGCATCCCTTGGACCTTCTTATTGACGATGAAACACAGAAATTGCATCGGAATCAAATACAAAAGGCACAACGGCGACTTAAGTACATGAAGACTGACTCATCTTACTGACTATGTTTTGAACCATTCCTGTGACACTAGTTATAGATTCCGATGCTTCACTTCAGGTTTACTGTATCCCTTGGACCTTCTTATTGAAGATGAAACACAGAAATTATATCGGAATTAAATACAAAAGGCACAATGCCGACTTATGTACATGAAGACCGACTCTTCTTACTGACTATGTTTTGAACCATTCCCGTGTCACTAGTTATAGATTCCGATGCTTCACTTCAGGTTTACTGTATCCCTTGGACCTACTTATTGACGATGAGACAGAAATTGCATCGGAATTAAATACAAAAGGCACAATGCCGACTTAAGTACTGTCTATGTTTTTAACGACTCCTTTGACACTAGTAATAGATTCGGATGCTTGACTTCAGGTTTACTGTATCCCTTGGGCCTCGTTATTGACGATGAAACACAGAAATTGCATCGGAATTAAATACAAAACTCACAATGCCGACTTAAGTACAATAAGACTGACTCTCCTTACTGTCTATGTTTTGAACCATTCCTATGACACTAGTTATTGATTCCGATGCTTCACTTCAGGTTTACTGTATCCCTCTGACCTTCTTATTGACGATGAAGCACAGAAAGTGCATCGGAATTAAATACAAAAGGCACAATGGCGACTTAAGTACATGAAGACTGACTCTTCTTACTGCCTACGTTTTTAACCATTCCTGTGATACTAGTTATAGATTCCGATGCTTCACTTCAGATTTACTGTATCCCTTGGACCTCCTTGTTGACTATGAAACACAGAAATTGCATCGGAATTAAATACAAAAGGCACATTGCCGACTTAAGTACATGAAGACCGACTCTTCTTACTTACTATGTTTTGAACCATTCCTGTGGCACTAGTTATAGATTCCGATACTTCACTTCAGGTTTATAGTATCCCTTGGACCTTCTTATTGACGATGAAACACAGAAATTGCGTCGGAATTAAATACAAAAGGCACAATGCCGACTTACGTACATGAATACCGACTCTTCTTACTGACTATGTTTTGAAACATTCCTGTGACACTAGTTATAGATTCCGATGCTTCACTCCAGGTTAACTGTATCCCTTGGACCTTATTATTGACGATGAAACACAGAAATTGCATCGAAATTAAATACAAAAAGGCACAAGGCCGACTTAAGGACAAGAAGACTGACTCTTCTTACTGTCTATGTTTTGAACCATTCCATTGATACTAGTTATAGGTTTCGATGCTTCACTCCACGTTTACTGTATCCCTTGGACCTTCTTATTGACGATGAAACACTGAAATTGCATCGGAATTAAATAGAAAAGGCACAATGCAGACATAGGAACATGAAGACTGACTCTTCTTACTGTCTATGTTTGAACCATTCCTGTGACACTAGTTACAGATTCCGTTGCTACACTCCAGGTTTACTGTATTTCTTAGACCCTCTTATTGACGATGAAACACAGAAATTGCATCGGAATTAAATACAAAAGGCACAATGCCGACTTAAGGACAAGAAGACTGACTCGTCTTACTGACTATGTTTTGAACCATTCCTGTGACACTAGTTATAGATTGCGATGCTCCACTTCAGGTTTACTGTATCCCTCTGACCTTCTTATTGACGATGAAACACAGAAATTGCATCGGAATTAAATACAAAAGGTACAATGCCGACTTAAGTACAAGAAGACTGTATCTTCTTACTGTCTATGCTTTGATCCATTCCTGTAACACTAGTTATAGTTTGCGATGCTTCACTCCAGGTTTACTGTATCCCTTGGACCTTCTTATTGACGATGAAACACAGAAATTGCATCGGAATTAAATACAAAAAGCACAATGCCGACTTAAGGACAAGAAGACTGACTCTTCTTACTGACTATGTTTTGAACCATTCATGTGCCAATAGCTATAGATTCCGATGTTTCACTCCAGGTTTACTGTATCCCTTGGACCTTCTTATTGACGATGAAACACGGAAATTGCATCGGAATTAAATACAAAAGGCGTAAGGCCGACTTAACAACAAGAAGACTGACTCCACTTACTGACTATGTTTTGAACCATTCCTGTGACACTAGTTATAGATTCCGATGCTTCACTTCAGGTTTACTGTTTCCCTCTGACCTTCTTATTGACGATGAAACACAGAAATTGCATCGGAATTAAATACAAAGGGCACAATGCCGACCTAAGTACAAGAAGACTGTCTCTTCTTACTGTCTATGTTTTGAACCATTCCATTGATACTAGTTATAGGTTTCGAGGCTTCACTCAACGTTTACTGTATCAATTGGACCTTCGTATTGACGATGAAACACTGAAATTGCATCGGAATTAAATAGAAAAGGCACAATGCCGACTTAAGTACAAGAAGACTGAGTCTTCTTACTGACTATACTTTGAACCATTCCTGTGACACTTGTTATAGATTCCGATGCTTCACTTCAGGTTTACTGTATCCATTGGACCTTCTTATTGACGATGAAACACAGAAATTGCATCGGAATTAAATACAAAAGGCACAATGCCGACTTAGGTACATGAAGACTGACTTTTATAACTGTCTATGTTTTGAACCATTCCTGTGACACAAGTTATAGTGTGCTATGCTGCACTTCAGGTTTACTTTATCCCTCTGACCTTCTTATTGACGATGAAACACAGAAATTGCATCGGAATTAAATACAAAAGGCACAATGCCGACTTAAGTACAAGAAGACTGTATCCTCTTACTGTCTATGTTTTAAACCATTCCTGTGACACTAGTTATAAATTCCGATGCTTCACTCCAGGTTTACTGCATCCCTTGGACCTTCTTATTGACGATGAAACACAGAAATTGCATCGGAATCAAATACAAAAGGCACAACGGCGACTTAAGTACATGAAGACTGACTCTTCTTACTGACTATGCTTTCAACCATTCCTGTGACACTAGTTATAGATTCCGATGCTTCACTTCAGGTTTACTGTATCCCTTGGACCTTCTTATTGAAGATGAAACACAGAAATTGCATCGGAATTAAATACAAAAGGCACAATGCCGACTTATGTACATGAAGACCGACTCTTCTTACTGACTATGTTTTGAACCATTCCCGTGTCACTAGTTATAGATTCCGATGCTTCACTTCAGGTTTACTGTATCCCTTGGACCTACTTATTGACGATGAGACAGAAATTGCATCGGAATTAAATACAAAAGGCACAATGCCGACTTAAGTACTGTCTATGTTTTTAACGACTCCTTTGACACTAGTAATAGATTCGGATGCTTGACTTCAGGTTTACTGTATCCCTTGGGCCTTGTTATTGACGATGAAACACAGAAATTGCATCGGAATTAAATACAAAACTCACAATGCCGACTTAAGTACAATAAGACTGACTCTCCTTACTGTCTATGCTTTGAACCATTCCTATGACACTAGTTATTGATTCCGATGCTTCACTTCAGGTTTACTGTATCCCTCTGACCTTCTTATTGACGATGAAGCACAGAAAGTGCATCGGAATTAAATACAAAAGGCACAATGGCGACTTAAGTACATGAAGACTGACTCTTCTTACTGCCTACGTTTTTAACCATTCCTGTGATACTAGTTATAGATTCCGATGCTTCACTTCAGATTTACTGTATCCCTTGGACCTCCTTGTTGACGATGAAACACAGAAATTGCATCGGAATTAAATACAAAAGGCACAATGCCGACTTAAGTACATGAAGACCGACTCTTCTTACTTACTATGTTTTGAACCATTCCTGTGACACTAGTTATAGATTCCGATGCTTCACTTCAGGTTTATAGTATCCCTTGGACCTTCTTATTGACGATGAAACACAGAAATTGCGTCGGAATTAGATACAAAAGGCACAATGCCGGATTACGTACATGAAGACCGACTCTTCTTACTGACTATGTTTTGAAACATTCCTGTGACACTAGTTATAGATTCCGATGCTTCACTCCAGGTTAACTGTATCCCTTGGACCTTCTTATTGACGATGAAACACAGAAATTGCATCGCAATTAAATACAAAAGGCACAAGGCCGACTTAAGGACAAGAAGACTGACTCTTCTTACTGTCTATGTTTTGAACCATTCCATTGATACTAGTTATAGGTTTCGATGCTTCACTCCACGTTTACTGTATCCCTTGGACCTTCTTATTGACGATGAAACACTGAAATTGCATCGGAATTAAATAGAAAAGGCACAATGCAGACATAGGTACATGAAGACTGACTCTTCTTACTGTCTATGTTTGAACCATTCCTGTGACACTAGTTACAGATTCCGTTGCTACAATCCAGGTTTACTGTATTTCTTAGACCTTCTTATTGACGATGAAACACAGAAATTGCATCGGAATTAAATACAAAAGGCACAATGCCGAAATAAGTACAAGAAGACTGACTCGTCTTACTGACTATGTTTTGAACCATTCCTGTGACACTAGTTATAGATTGCGATGCTCCACTTCAGGTTTACTGTATCCCTCTGACCTTCTTATTGACGATGAAACACAGAAATTGCATCGGAATTAAATACAAAAGGTACAATGCCGACTTAAGTACAAGAAGACTGTATCTTCTTACTGTCTATGCTTTGATCCATTCCTGCAACACTAGTTATAGTTTGCGTTGCTTCACTCCAGGTTTACTGTATCCCTTGGACCTTCTTATTGACGATGAAACACAGAAATTGCATCGGAATTAAATACAAAAAGCACAATGCCGACTTAAGGACAAGAAGACTGACTCTTCTTACTGACTATGTTTTGAACCATTCGTGTGCCAATAGCTATAGATTCCGATGCTTCACTCCAGGTTTACTGTATCCCTTGGAGCTTCTTATTGACGATGAAACACAGAAATTGCATCGGAATTAAATACAAAAGGCGTAAGGCCGACTTAACAACAAGAAGACTGACTCCTCTTACTGACTATGTTTTGAACCATTCCTGTGACACTAGTTATAGATTCCGATGCTTCACTTCCGGTTTACTGTTTCCCTCTGACCTTCGTATTGACGATGAAACACAGAAATTGCATCGGAATTAAATACAAAGGGCACAATGCCGACTTAAGTTCAAGAAGACTGACTCTTCTTACTGTCTATGTTTTGAACCATTCCATTGATACTAGTTATAGGTTTCGAGGCTTCACTCAACGTTTACTGTATCCCTTGGACCTTCGTATTGACGATGAAACACTGAAATTGCATCGGAATTAAATAGAAAAGGCACAATGCCGACTTAAGTATAAGAAGACTGAGTCTTCTTACTGACTATATTTTGAACCATTCCTGTGACACTTGTTATAGATTCCGATGCTTCACTTCAGGTTTACTGTATCCATTGGACCTTCTTATTGACGATGAAACACAGAAATTGCATCGGAATTAAATACAAAAGGCACAATGCCGACTTAGGTACATGAAGACTGACTTTTATAACTGTCTATGTTTTGAACCATTCCTGTGACACAAGTTATAGATTGCTATGCTTCACTTCAGGTTTACTGTATCCCTCTGACCTTCTTATTGACGATGAAACACAGAAATTGCATCGGAATTAAATACAAAAGGCACAATGCCGACTTAAGTACAAGAAGACTGTATCCTCTTACTGTCTATGTTTTAAACCATTCCTGTGACACTAGTTATAAATTCCGATGCTTCACTCCAGGTTTACTGCATCCCTTGGACCTTCTTATTGACGATGAAACACAGAAATTGCATCGGAATCAAATACAAAAGGCACAACGGCGACTTAAGTACATGAAGACTGACTCTTCTTACTGACTATGTTTTGAACCATTCCTGTGACACTAGATATAGATTCCGATGCTTCACTTCAGGTTTACTGTATCCCTTGGACCTTCTTATTGAAGATGAAACACAGAAATTGCATCGGAATTAAATACAAAAGGCACAATGCCGACTTATGTACATGAAGACCGACTCTTCTTACTGACTATGTTTTGAACCATTCCCGTGTCACTAGTTATAGATTCCGATGCTTCACTTCAGGTTTACTGTATCCCTTGGACATACTTATTGACGATGAGACAGAAATTGCATCGGAATTATATACAAAAGGCACAATGCCGACTTAAGTACTGTCTATGTTTTTAACGACTCCTTTGACACTAGTAATAGATTCGGATGCTTGACTTCAGGTTTACTGTATCCCTTGGGCCTTGTTATTGACGATGAAACACAGAAATTGCATCGGAATTAAATACAAAACTCACAATGCCGACTTAAATACAGTAAGACTGACTCTCCTTACTGTCTATGTTTTGAACCATTCCTATGACACTAGTTATTGATTCCGATGCTTCACTTCAGGTTTACTGTATCCCTCTGACCTTCTTATTGACGATGAAGCACAGAAAGTGCATCGGAATTAAATACAAAAGGCACAATGGCGACTTAAGTACATGAAGCCTGACTCTTCTTACTGCCTACGTTTTTAACCATTCCTGTGATACTAGTTATAGATTCCGATGCTTCACTTCAGATTTACTGTATCCCTTGGACCTCCTTGTTGACGATGAAACACAGAAATTGCATCGGAATTAAATACAAAAGGCACAATGCCGACTTAAGTACATGAAGACCGACTCTTCTTACTTACTATGTTTTGAACCATTCCTGTGACACTAGTTATAGATTCCGATGCTTCACTTCAGGTTTATAGTATCCCTTGGACCTTCTTATTGACGATGAAACACAGAAATTGCATCGGAATTAAATACAAAAGGCACAATGCCGACTTAAGTACATGAGGACCGACTCTTCTTACTTACTATGTTTTGAACCATTCCCGTGACACTAGTTATAGATTCCAATGCTTCACTTCAGGTTTACTGTGTCCCTCTGAGCTCCTTAATGACGATGAAACACAGAAACTGCACCGAAATTATATACAAAAGGCACAATGCCGACTTAAGTACAAGAAGACTGACTCTTCTTACTGTCTATGTTTTGAACCATTCCATTGACACTAGTCATCGATTCCGATGCTTCACTTTAGGTTTACTGTATCCCTTGGACCTTCTTATTGACGATGAAACACAGAAATTGCATCGGAATTAAATACAAAAGGCCCAATGCCGACTGAAGTACAAGAAGACTGACTCTTCTTACTGTCAATGTTTTGAACCATTCCTATGACACTAGTTATAGATTCCGATGCTTCACTTCAGGTTTACTGTATCCCTTGGACCTTCTTATTAACGATGAAACACAGAAGTTGCATCGGTATTAAATACAAAAGACACAATGCCGACTTAAGGACAAGAAGACTGACTCGTCTTACTGACTATGTTTTGAACCATTCCTGTGACACTAGTTATAGATTCCGATGCTTTACTTCAGGTTTACTGTATACTTAGGACCTTCTTATTGACGATGAAACACAGAAATTGCATCGGAATGAAATACAAAAGGCACAATGCCGACTTAAGTACTGACTATATTTTGAACCATTCCTGTGACACTAGTTATACATTCCAATGCTTGACTTCAGGTTTACTGTATCCCTTGGACCTTCTTATTGACGATGAAACACAGAAATTGCATCGGAATGAAATACAAAAGTCAGAATGCCGACTTAAGTACTGACTATGTTTTGAACCACTCCTGTGGCACTAGTTATAGATTCCGATGCTTGACTTCAGGTTTACTGTATCCCTTGGACCTTCTTATTGACGATGAAACACAGAAATTGCATTGGAATGTAATACAAAAGGCACAATGCCGTCTCAAGTACAGGAAGACTGACTCTTCTTACTGTCTATGTTTTGAACCATTCCTATGACACTAGTTATAGATTCCGATGCTTCACTTCAGGTTTACTTTATCCCTTGGAACTTCTTATTGCCGATGAAACACAGAAATTGCATCGGAATTAAATACAAAAGGCACAATGCCGACTTATGGACAAGAAGACTGACTCGTCTTACTGACTATGCTTTTAACCATTCCTGTGACACTAGTTATAGATTGCGATGCTTCACTTCAGGTTTACTGTATCCCTTGGACCTTCTTATTGACGATGAAACACAGAAATTGCATCGGAATTAAATACAAAAGGCACAATGCCGACTTAAGTACAAGAAGACTGTATCTTCTTACTGTCTATGCTTTGAACCATTCCTGTAACACTAGTTATAGTTTCCGATGCTTCACTCCAGGTTTACTGTATCCCTTGGACCTTCTTATTGACGATGAAACACAGAAATTGCATCGGAATTAAGTACAAAAAGCACAATGCCCACTTAAGGACAAGAAGACTGACTCTTCTTACTGACTATGTTTTGAACCATTCCTGTGCCAATAGCTATAGTTTCCGATGCTTCACTCCAGGTTTACTGTATCCCTTGGACCTTCTTATTGACGATGAAACACAGAAATTGCATCGGAATTGAATACAAAAGGCGTAAGGCCGACTTAACAACAAGAAGACTGACTCCTCTTACTGACTATGCTTTGAACCAATCCTGTGACACTAGTTATAGATTCCGATGCTTCACTTCAGGTTTACTGTTTCCCTCTGACCTTCTTATTGACGATGAAACACAGAAATTGCATCGGAATTAAATACAAAGGGCACAATGCCGACTTAAGTACAAGAAGACTGACTCTTCTTAATGTCTGTGTTTTGAACCATTCCATTGATACTAGTTATAGGTTTCGGAGCTTCACTCCACGTTTACTGTATCCCTTGGACCTTCTTATTGACGATGAAACACTGAAATTGCATCGGAATTAAATAGAAAAGGCATAATGCCGACATAGGTACATGAAGACTGACTCTTCTTACTGTCTATGTTTGAACCATTCCTGTGACACTAGTTACAGATTCCGTTGCTACACTCCAGGTTTACTGTATCCCCTAGACCTTCTTATTGACGATGAAACACAGAAATTGCATCGGAATTAAATACAAAAGGCACAATGCCGACTTAAGGACAAGAAGACTGACTCGTCTTACTGACTATGTTTTGAACCATTCCTGCGACACTAGTTATAGATTGCGATGCTTCACTTCAGGTTTACTGTATCCCTCTGACATTCTTATTGACGATGAAACACAGAAATTGCATCGGAATTAAATACAAAAGGCACAATGCCGACTTAAGTACAAGAAAACTGTATCTTCTTACTGTCTATGCTTTGAACCATTCCTGTAACACTAGTTATAGTTTCCGATGCTTCACTCCAGGTTTACTGTATCCCTTGGACCTTCTTATTGACGATGAAACACAGAAATTGCATCGGAATTAAATACAGAAGGCGTAAGGCCGACTTAACAACAAGAAGACTGACTCCTCTTACTGACTATGTATTGAACCATTCCTGTGACACTAGTTATAGATTCCGATGCTTCACTTCCGGTTTACTGTTTCCCTCTGACCTTCTTATTGACGATGAAACACAGAAATTGCATCGGAATTAAATACAAAGGGCACAATGCCGACTTAAGTACAAGAAGACTGACTCTTCTTACTGTCTATGTTTTGAACCATTCCATTGATACTAGTTATAGATTTCGATGCTTCACTCCACGTTTACTGTATCCCTTGGACCTTCTTATTGACGATGAAACACTGAAATTGCATCGGAATTAAAAAGAAAAGGCACAATGCCGACATAGGTACATGAAGACTGACTCTTCTTACTGTCTATGTTTGAACCATTCCTGTGACACTAGTTACAGATTCCGTTGCTACACTCCAGGTTTACTGTATCCCTTAGACCTTCTTATTGACGATGAAACACAGAAATTGCATCGGAATTAAATACAAAAAGCACAATGCCGACTTAAGGACAAGAAGACTGATTCTTCTTACTGACTATGTTTTGAACCATTCGTGTGCCAATAGCTATAGATTCCGATGCTTCACTCCAGGTTTACTGTATCCCTTGGACCTTCTTATTGACGATGAAACACAGAAATTGCATCGGAATTAAATACAAAGGGCACAATGCCGACTTAAGTACAAGAAGACTGACTCTTCTTACTGTCTATGTTTTGAACCATTCCATTGATACTAGTTATAGGCTTCGATGCTTCACTCAACGTTTACTGTATCCCTTGGACCTTCGTATTGACGATGAAACACTGAAATTGCATCGGAATTAAATAGAAAAGGCACAATGCCGACTTAAGTAGAAGAAGACTGACTCTTCTTACTGACTATATTTTGAACCATTAATGTGACACTTGTTATAGATTCCGATGCTTCACTTCAGGTTTACTGTACCCTTGGACCTTGTTATTGACGATGAAACACAGAAATTGCGTCGGAATTAAATACAAAAGGCACAATGCCGACTTAAGTACATGAAGACCGACTCTATTTACTGACTATGTTTTGAAACATTTCTGTGACGCTAGTTATAAATTTCGATGCTTCACTCCAGGTTAACTGTATCCCTTGGACCTTCTTATGGACGATGAAACACAGAAATTGCATCGAAATTAAATACAAAAGGCACAAGGCCGACTTAAGGGCAAGAAGACTGACTCTTCTTACTGACTATGTTTTGAACCATTCCTGTGACACTAGTTATAGATTCCAATGCTTCACTTCAGGTTTACTGTGTCCCTCTGAGCTTCTTAATGACGATGAAACACAGAAATTGCACCGAAATTATATACAAAAGGCACAATGCCGACTTAAGTACAAGAAGACTGACTCTTCTTACTGTCTATGTTTTGAACCATTCCATTGACACTAGTTATCGATTCCGATGCTTCACTTTAGGTTTACTGTATCCCTTGGACCTGCTTATTGACGATGAAACACAGAAATTGCATCGGAATTAAATGCAAAAGGTACAATGCCGACTGAAGTACAAGAAGACTGACTCTTCTTACTGTCTATGTTTTGAACCATCCCTATGACACTAGTTATAGATTCCGATGCTTCACTTCAGGTTTACTGTATCCCTTGGACCTTCTTATTAACGATGAAACACAGAAGTTGCATCGGTATTAAATACAAAAGACACAATGCCGACTTCAGTACAAGAAGACTGACTCTGCTTTGTGACTATGTTTTGAACCATTCCTGTGACACTAGTTCAAGATTTCGATGCTTCACTTCAGGTTTACTGTATACCTTGGACCTTCTTATTGACGATGAAACACAGAAATTGCATCGGAATGAAATACAAAAGGAACAATGCCGACTTAAGTACTGACTATATTTTGAACCATTCCTGTGACACTAGTTACAGATTCCAATGCTTGACTTCAGGTTTACTGTATCCCTTGGACCTTCTTATTGACGATGAAACACAGAAATTGCATCGGAATGAAATTCAAAAGTCAGAATGCCGACTTAAGTACTGACTATGTTTTGAACCATTCCTGTGGCACTAGGTATAGATTCCGATGCTTGCCTTCAGGTTTACTGTATCCCTTGGACCTTCTTATTGACGATGAAACACAGAAATTGCATTGGAATTTAATACAAAAGGCACAATGCCGTCTCAAGTACAAGAAGACTGACTCTTCTTACTGTCTATGTTTTGAACCATTCCTATGACACTAGTTATCGATTCCGATGCTTCACTTCAGGCTTACTGTATCCCTCTGACCTTCTTATTGACGATGAAACACAGAAATTGCATCGGAATTAAATTCAAAAGGCACAATGGCGACTTAAGTACATGAAGACCGACTCATCTTACTGACTATGTTTTGAACCATTCCTGTGACACTAGTTATTGATTCCGATGCTTCACTTCAGGTTTACTTTATCAGTTGGACCTTCTTATTGACGATGAAACACAGAAATTGCATCGGAATTAAATACAAAAGGCACAATGCCGACTTAAGTACATGAAGACCGACTCTTCTTACTGACTATGTTTTGAACCATTCCTGTGGCACTAGTTATAGATTCAGATGCTTCACTCCAGGTTTACTGTATCCCTTGGACCTTCTTATTGACGATGAAACACCGAAATTGCATCGGAATTAAATACAAAAGGAACAAGGCCGACTTAAGGACAAGAAGACTGACTCTTCTTACTGACTATGTTTAGAAACCATTCCTGTGACACTAGTTATAGATTCCGATGCTTCACTTCAGGTTTACTGTATCCCTTGGACCTTCTTATTGACGATGAAACACAAAAATTGCATCGGAATTAAATCTGACTGTTCTTACTGACTATGCTTTGAACCATTCCTGTGACACTAGTTATAGATTCCGATGCTTCACTTCAGGTTTACTGTTCCCCTTGGACCCTCTTAGTGACGATGAAACACAGAAGTTGCATCGGAATTAAATACAAAAGGCACAATGCCGACTCAAGTACAAGAAGACTTACTCTTCTTACTGTCTATATTTTTAACCATTCCTATGACACTAGTTATTGATTCCGATGCTTCACTTCAGTTTTACTGTATCCCTCTGACCTTCTTATTGACGATGAAGCACAGAAAGTGCATCGGAATTAAATACAAAAGGCACAATGGCGACTTAAGTACATGAAGCCTGACTCTTCTTACTGCCTACGTTTTTAACCATTCCTGTGATACTAGTTATAGATTCCGATGCTTCACTTCAGATTTACTGTATCCCTTGGACCTCCTTGTTGACGATGAAACACAGAAATTGCATCGGAATTAAATACAAAAGGCACAATGCCGACTTAAGTACATGAAGACCGACTCTTCTTACTTACTATGTTTTGAACCATTCCTGTGACACTAGTTATAGATTCCGATGCTTCACTTCAGGTTTATAGTATCCCTTGGACCTTTTTATTGACGATGAAACACAGAAATTGCATCGAAATTAAATACAAAAGGCACAAGGCCGACTTAAGGACAAGAAGACTGACTCTTCTTACTGACTATGTTTTGAACCATTCCTGTGAAACTAGTTATAGATTCCAATGCTTCACTTCAGGTTTACTGTGTCCCTCTGAGCTCCTTAATGACGATGAAACACAGAAATTGCACCGAAATTATATACAAAAGGCACAATGCCGACTTAAGTACAAGAAGACTGACTCTTCTTACTGTCTATGTTTTGAACCATTCCATTGACACTAGTCATCGATTCCGATGCTTCACTTTAGGTTTACTGTATCCCTTGGACCTTCTTATTGACGATGAAACACAGAAATTGCATCGGAATTAAATACAAAAGGCCCAATGCCGACTGAAGTACAAGAAGACTGACTCTTCTTACTGTCAATGTTTTGAACCATTCCTATGACACTAGTTATAGATTCCGATGCTTCACTTCAGGTTTACTGTATCCCTTGGACCTTCTTATTAACGATGAAACACAGAAGTTGCATCGGTATTAAATACAAAAGACACAATGCCGACTTAAGGACAAGAAGACTGACTCGTCTTACTGACTATGTTTTCAACCATTCCTGTGACACTAGTTATAGATTCCGATGCTTTACTTCAGGTTTACTGTATACCTTGGACCTTCTTATTGACGATGAAACACAGAAATTGCATCGGAATGAAATACAAAAGGCACAATGCCGACTTAAGTACTGACTATATTTTGAACCATTCCTGTGACACTAGTTATACATTCCAATGCTTGACTTCAGGTTTACTGTATCCCTTGGACCTTCTTATTGACGATGAAACACAGAAATTGCATCGGAATGAAATACAAAAGTCAGAATGCCGACTTAAGTACTGACTATGTTTTGAACCATTCCTGTGGCACTAGTTATAGATTCCGATGCTTGACTTCAGGTTTACTGTATCCCTTGGACCTTCTTATTGACGATGAAGCACAGAAATTGCATTGGAATTTAATACAAAAGGCACAATGCCGTCTCAAGTACAGGAAGACTGACTCTTCTTACTGTCTATGTTTTGAACCATTCCTATGACACTAGTTATAGATTCCGATGCTTCACTTCAGGTTTACTTTATCCCTTGGAACTTCTTATTGCCGATGAAACACAGAAATTGCATCGGAATTAAATACAAAAGGCACAATGCCGACTTAAGGACAAGAAGACTGACTCGTCTTACTGACTATGCTTTTAACCATTCCTGTGACACTAGTTATAGATTGCGATGCTTCACTTCAGGTTTACTGTATCCCTTGGACCTTCTTATTGACGATGAAACACAGAAATTGCATCGGAATTAAATACAAAAGGCACAATGCCGACTTAAGTACAAGAAGACTGTATCTTCTTACTGTCTATGCTTTGAACCATTCCTGTAACACTAGTTATAGTTTCCGATGCTTCACTCCAGGTTTACTGTATCCCTTGGACCTTCTTATTGACGATGAAACACAGAAATTGCATCGGAATTAAGTACAAAAAGCACAATGCCGACTTAAGGACAAGAAGACTGACTCTTCTTACTGACTATGTTTTGAACCATTCCTGTGCCAATAGCTATAGTTTCCGATGCTTTACTCCAGGTTTACTGTATCCCTTGGACCTTCTTATTGACGATGAAACACAGAAATTGCATCGGAATTGAATACAAAAGGCGTAAGGCCGACTTAACAACAAGAAGACTGACTCCTCTTACTGACTATGCTTTGAACCAATCCTGTGACACTAGTTATAGATTCCGATGCTTCACTTCAGGTTTACTGTTTCCCTCTGACCTTCTTATTGAAGATGAAACACAGAAATTGCATCGGAATTAAATACAAAGGGCACAATGCCGACTTAAGTACAAGAAGACTGACTCTTCTTAATGTCTATGTTTTGAACCATTCCATTGATACTAGTTATAGGTTTCGGAGCTTCACTCCACGTTTACTGTATCCCTTGGACCTTCTTATTGACGATGAAACACTGAAATTGCATCGGAATTAAATAGAAAAGGCATAATGCCGATATAGGTACATGAAGACTGACTCTTCTTACTGTCTATGTGTGAACCATTCCTGTGACGCTAGTTACAGATTCCGTTGCTACACTCCAGGTTTACTGTATCCCCTAGACCTTCTTATTGACGATGAAACACAGAAATTGCATCGGAATTAAATACAAAAGGCACAATGCCGACTTAAGGACAAGAAGACTGACTCGTCTTACTGACTATGTTTTGAACCATTCCTGTGACACTAGTTATAGATTGCGATGCTTCACTTCAGGTTTACTGTATCCCTCTGACATTCTTATTGACGATGAAACACAGAAATTGCATCGGAATTAAATACAAAAGGCACAATGCCGACTTAAGTACAAGAAAACTGTATCTTCTTACTGTCTATGCTTTGAACCATTCCTGTAACACTAGTTATAGTTTCCGATGCTTCACTCCAGGTTTACTGTATCCCTTGGACCTTCTTATTGACGATGAAACACAGAAATTGCATCGGAATTAAATACAAAAGGCGTAAGGCCGACTTAACAACAAGAAGACTGACTCCTCTTACTGACTATGTTTTGAACCATTCCTGTGACACTAGTTATAGATTCCGATGCTTCACTTCCGGTTTACTGTTTCCCTCTGACCTTCTTATTGACGATGAAACACAGAAATTGCATCGGAATTAAATACAAAGGGCACAATGCCGACTTAAGTACAAGAAGACTGACTCTTCTTACTGTCTATGTTTTGAACCATTCCATTGATACTAGTTATAGATTTCGATGCTTCACTCCACGTTTACTGTATCCCTTGGACCTTCGTATTGACGATGAAACACTGAAATTGCATCGGAATTAAAAAGAAAAGGCACAATGCCGACATAGGTACATGAAGACTGACTCTTCTTACTGTCTATGTTTGAACCATTCCTATGACACTAGTTACAGATTCCGTTGCTACACTCCAGGTTTACTGTATCCCTTAGACCTTCTTATTGACGATGAAACACAGAAATTGCATCGGAATTAAATACAAAAAGCACAATGCCGACTTAAGGACAAGAAGACTGATTCTTCTTACTGACTATGTTTTGAACCATTCGTGTGCCAATAGCTATAGATTCCGATGCTTCACTCCAGGTTTACTGTATCCCTTGGACCTTCTTATTGACGATGAAACACAGAAATTGCATCGGAATTAAATACAAAGGGCACAATGCCGACTTAAGTACAAGAAGACTGACTCTTCTTACTGTCTATGTTTTGAACCATTCCATTGATACTAGTTATAGGCTTCGATGCTTCACTCAACGTTTACTGTATCCCTTGGACCTTCGTATTGACGATGAAACACTGAAATTGCATCGGAATTAAATAGAAAAGGCACAATGCCGACTTAAGTATAAGAAGACTGACTCTTCTTACTGACTATATTTTGAACCATTCCTGTGACACTTGTTATAGATTCCGATGCTTCACTTCAGGTTTACTGTACCCTTGGACCTTGTTATTGACGATGAAACACAGAAATTGCGTCGGTATTAAATACAAAAGGCACAATGCCGACTTAAGTACATGAAGACCGACTCTATTTACTGACTATGTTTTGAAACATTTCTGTGACACTAGTTATAAAGTTCGATGCTTCACTCCAGGTTAACTGTATCCCTTGGACCTTCTTATTGACGATGAAACACAGAAATTGCATCGGAATGAAATACAAAAGGAACAATGCCGACTTAAGTACTGACTATATTTTGAACCATTCCTGTGACACTAGTTACAGATTCCAATGCTTGACTTCAGGTTTACTGTATCCCTTGGACCTTCTTATTGACGATGAAACACAGAAATTGCATCGGAATGAAATACAAAAGTCAGAATGCCGACTTAAGTACTGACTATGTTTTGAACCATTCCTGTGGCACTAGGTATAGATTCCGATGCTTGCCTTCAGGTTTACTGTATCCCTTGGACCTTCTTATTGACGATGAAACACAGAAATTGCATTGGAATTTAATACAAAAGGCACAATGCCGTCTCAAGTACAAGAAGACTGACTCTTCTTACTGTCTATGTTTTGAACCATTCCTATGACACTAGTTATCGATTCCGATGCTTCACTTCAGGCTTACTGTATCCCTCTGACCTTCTTATTGACGATGAAACACAGAAATTGCATCGGAATTAAATTCAAAAGGCACAATGGCGACTTAAGTACATGAAGACTGACTCATCTTACTGACTATGTTTTGAACCATTCCTGTGACACTAGTTATTGATTCCGATGCTTCACTTCAGGTTTACTTTATCAGTTGGACCTTCTTATTGACGATGAAACACAGAAATTGCATCGGAATTAAATACAAAAGGCACAATGCCGACTTAAGTACATGAAGACCGACTCTTCTTACTGACTATGTTTTGAACCATTCCTGTGGCACTAGTTATAGATTCAGATGCTTCACTCCAGGTTTACTGTATCCCTTGGACCTTCTTATTGACGATGAAACACCGAAATTGCATCGGAATTAAATACAAAAGGAACAAGGCCGACTTAAGGACAAGAAGACTGACTCTTCTTACTGACTATGTTTAGAAACCATTCCTGTGACACTAGTTATAGATTCCGATGCTTCACTTCAGGTTTACTGTATCCCTTGGACCTTCTTATTGACGATGAAACACAGAAATTGCATCGGAATTAAATCTGACTGTTCTTACTGACTATGCTTTGAACCATTCCTGTGACACTAGTTATAGATTCCGATGCTTCACTTCAGGTTTACTGTTCCCCTTGGACCCTCTTAGTGACGATGAAACACAGAAGTTGCATCGGAATTAAATACAAAAGGCACAATGCCGACTCAAGTACAAGAAGACTTACTCTTCTTACTGTCTATGTTTTTAACCATTCCTATGACACTAGTTATTGATTCCGATGCTTCACTTCAGTTTTACTGTATCCCTCTGACCTTCTTATTGACGATGCAACACAGAAATTGCATCGGAAATAAATACAAAAGGCACAATGGCGACTTAAGTACATGAAGACTGACTCTTCTTACTGACTATGTTTTGAACCATTCCTGTGACACTAGTTATAGATTCCGATGCTTCACTCCAGGTTTACTGAATCACTTGGATCTTCATATTGACGATGAAACACTGAAGCTCCATCGGAATTAAATAAAAAAGGCACAATGCCGACTTAAGTACACGAAGACTGACTCTTCTTACTGCCTATGATTTGAGCCATTCCTGTGACACTAGTTATAGATTCCGAGGCTTCACTTCAGGTTTACTGTATCCCTTGGACCTTCTTATTGACGATGAACCACAGAAATTGCATTGGAATTAAATACAAAAGGCCCAATGGCGACTTAAGTACATGAAGACTGGCTCATCTTACTGACTATGCTTTGAACCATTCCTGTGGCACTAGTTATAGATTCCGATGCTTCACTTCAGGTTTACTGTATCCCTTGGACCTTCTTATTGACGATGAAACACAGAAATTGCATCGGAATTAAATACAAAAGCACAATGCCGACTTAAGTACACGAAGACCGACTCTTCTTACTGACTATGTTTTGAACCATTCCTGTGACACTAGTTATTGATTCCGATGATTCACTCCAGGTGTACTGTATCCCTTGGAACTTCTTATTGACAATGAAACACCGAAATTGCATCGGAATTAAATACAAAAGGCACAAGGCCGACTTAAGTACAAGAAGACTGACTCTTTTCACTGTCTATGGTTTGAACCATTCCATTGTCACTAGTTATAGATTCCGATGCTTCACTCCAGGTTTACTGAATCACTTGGACCTTCATATTGACGATGAAACACTGAAGTTCCATCGAAATTAAATAGAAAAGGCACAATGCCGACTTAAGTACACGAAGACTGACTCTTCTTACTGCCTGTGATTTGAGCCATTCCTGTGACACTAGTTATAGATTCCGATGCTTCACTTCAGGTTTACTGTATCCCTTGGACCATCTTATTGACGATGGAACACAGAAATTGCATCGGAATTAGATACAAAAGGCACAATGCCAACTTAAGTAGAAGAAGACTGTATCTTCTTACTGTCTATGTTCTGAACCATTCCTGTGACACTAGTTATAGATTCCGATGCTTCACTTCAGGTTTACTGTATCGCTTGGACCTTCTTATTGACGATGAAACACAGAAATTGCATAGGAATTAAATACAAAAGGCACAATGCTGACTTAAGGACAAGAAGAGTGACTGTTCTTACTATGTTTTTAACGATTCCTGTGACACTAGTTATAGATTCCGATGCTTTACTTCATGTTTACTGTCTCCCTCTGACCTTTTTATTGACGTTGAAACACAGAAATTGTACCGGAATTAAATACAAAAGGCACAATGCCGACTTAAATACGTGAAGACAGACTCGTCTTACTGACTATGTTTTGAACCATTCCTGTGACACTAGTTATAGATTCCTATGCTTCACTTCAGGTTTACTGTATCCCTTGGACCTTCTTATTGACGATGAAACACAGAAATTGCATCGGAATTAAATACAAAAGGCACAATGCCGACTTAAGTATATGAAGACCGACTCTTCTTACTGACTATGTTTTGAACCATTCCTGTGACACTAGTTATAGATCCCGATGCTTCAGTTCAGGTTTACTGTATCTCTTGGACCTTCTTATTGACGATGAAACACCGAAATTGCATCGGAATTCAATGCAAAAGGCTCAATGCCGACTTAAGGACAAGAAGACTGACTATTCTTACTGTCTATGATTTGAACCATTCCTATGACACTAGTTATTGATTCCGATGCTTCACTTCAGGTTTACTGTATGCCTTGGACCTTCTTATTGACGATGATACACAGAAACTGCATCGGAATTAAATACAAAAGGCACAATGCCGACTCAAGTACAAGAAGACTGACTCTTCATACTGTCTATGTTTTGATCCATTCCTATGACACTAGTTATAGATTCCGATGCATCACTTCAGGTTCACTGTATCCCTTGGTCCTTCTTATTGACGATGAAACACAGAAATTGCATCGGAATTAAATACAAAAGGCACAATGCCGACTCAAGTACAAGAAGACTGACTCTTCTTACTGTCTATGTTTTGAACCATTCCTATGGCACTAGTTATAGATTCCGATGCTTCACTTCAGGTTCACTGTATCCCTTGGACCTTCGTATTGACGATGAAACACAGAGATTGCATCGGGATTAAATACAAAAGGCACAATGCCGACTTAAGTACATGAAGACCGACTCTTCTTACTGACTATGTTTTGAACCATTCCTGTGACACTAGTTATAGATTCCGATGCTTCACTTCCGGTTTACTGAATCCCTTGGACCTTCTTATTGACGATGAAACACAGTAATTGCATCGGAATTATATACAAAAGGCACAATGCCGACTCAAGTACAAAAAGACTGACTCTTCTTACTGTCTATGTTTTGTACCATTCCTATGACACTAGTTATAGATTCCGATGCTTCACTTCAGGTTTACTGTATCCCTTGGACCTTCTTATTGACGATGAAACACAGAAATTGCATCGGAATGAAATACAATAGGCACAATGCCGACTTAAGTACTGACTATGTTTTGACCCATTCCTGTGACGTTATAGATTCCTATGCTTCACTCCAGGTTTACTGTATTCCTTGGACCTTCTTATTGACGATGAAACACAGAAATTGCATCGGAATTAAATACAAAAGGCACAATGGCGACTTAAGTCCATGAAGACTAACTCATCTTACTGACTATGCTTTGAACCATTCCTGTGGCAGTAGTTATGCTACACTTCAGGTTTACTGTATCCCTTGGACCTTCTTATTGACGATGCAACACAGAAATTGCATCGGAATTAAATACAAAAGGCACAATGCCGACTTAAGTACATGAAGACCGACTCTTCTAACTGTCTATGTTTTGAACCATTCCTGTGACACTAGTTATTGATTCCGATGCTTCACTCCAGGTGTACTGTATCCCTTGGACCTTCTTATTGACGATGAAACAACGAAATTGCATCGGAATTAAATACAAAAGGCACAAGGCCGACTTAAGGACAAGAAGACTGACTCTTCTTGCTGACTATGTTTTGATCCATTTCTGTGACACTAGTTATAGATTCCGATGCTTCACTTTTGGTTTACTATATCCCTCTGACCTTCTTATTGACGATTAAACACAGAAATGGCACCGGAATTAAATGCAAAAATCACAATGCCGACTTAAGTACAAGAAGACTGACTCTTCTTACTGTCTATCTTTTGAACCATTCCATTGTCACTAGTTATGGATTCCGATGCTTCACACCAGGTTTACTGAATCACTTGGACCTTCATATTGACGATGAAACACTGAAGCGCCATCGGAATTAAATAGAAAACGCACAATGCCGACTTAAGTACACGAAGACTGACTCTTCTTACTGCCTATGATATGAGCCATTCCTGTGACACTAGTTATAGATCCCGATGCTTCACTTCAGGTTTACTGTACCCGTTGGACCTTCTCATTGACGATGAAACACAGAAATTGCATCGGAATAAATACAAAAGGCTCAATGCCAACTTAAGTAGAAGAAGACTGTATTTTCTTACTGTCGATGTTCTGAACCATTCCTGTTACTCTAGTTATAGATTCCGATGCTTCACTTAAGGTTTGCTGTATCGCTTGGACCTTCTTTTTGACGATGAAGCACAGAAATTGCATAGGAATTAAATACAAAAGGCACAATGCCGACTTAAGGACAAGTAGACTGACTGTTCTTACTGACTATGTTTTTAACCATTCCTGTGACACTAGTTATAGATTCCGATGCTTCACTTCATGTTTACTGTCTCCCTCTGACCTTCTTATTGACGATGAAACACAGAAATTGCACCGGATTTAAATACAGAAGGCACAATGCCGACTTAAATACGTGAAGACCGACTCTTCTTACTGACTATGTTTTGAACCATTCCTGTGACACTAGTTATAGATTCCGATGCTTCACTTCATGTTTACTGTATCCCTCTGACCTTCTTATTGACGATGAAACACAGAAATTGCATCGGAATTAAATAGAAAAGGCACAATGCCGACTTAAGTACAAGAAGACTAACTCTTCTCACTGTCTATGTTTTGATCCATTCCTGTGACACTAATTATAGATTCCCATGCTTCACTTCAGGTTTACTGTATCCCTCTGACCTTCTTATTGACGATGAAACACAGAAATTGCATCGGAATTAAATAGAAAAGTCACAATGACGACTTAAGTACAAGAAGACTGACTCTCCTTACTGCCTATGTTTTTACCATTCCTGTGACACTAGTTATAGATTCCGATGCTTCACTTTAGGTTTACTGTATCCCTTGGACATTCTTATACGATGAAACACAGAAATTGCATCGGAATTAAATACGAATTGCACAATGCCGATTTAAGTACAAGAAGACTGACTCTTCCTACTGCCTATGTTTTGAACCATTCCTGTGACACTAGTTATAGATTCCGATGCTTCACTTCAGGTTTACTGTATCCCTCGGAACTTCTTATTGACGATGAAACACAGAAATTGCATCGGAATTAAATACAAAAGGCACAATGGCGACTTAAGTACATGAAGAGCGACTCTTCTTACTGACAATGTTTGAACCATTAATGTGACACTAGTTATAGATTCCGATGCTTCACTTCAGGGTTACTGTATCCCTCTGACCTTCTTATTGACGATGAAACACAGAAATTGGATCGGAATTAAATACAAAAGGCACAATGCCGACGTAAGTACAAGAAGACTGACTCTTCTTACTGTCTATGTTATGAACCATTCCTGTGACACTAGTTATAGATTCCGTTGCTTCACTTCAGGTTTACTGTATTCCTTGGACTTTCTTATTGACGATGAATTTCAGAAATTGCATCGGAATTAAATACAAAAGGCACAATGCCGACTTAAGTACAACAAGGCCGTATCTTCTTAATGTCTATGATTTGAACCATTCCTAAGATACTAGTTATAGATTCCGATGCTTCACTCCAGGTTTACTGTATCCCTTGGACCTTCTTATTGACGATGAACACAGAAATTGCATCGGAATTAAATACAAAAGGCACAATGCCGACTTAAGGACAAGAAGACTGACTCTTCTTACTGACTATGTCTTGAACCATTCCTGTGACATTAGTTATAGATTCCGACGCTTCACTTCGGGTTTACTGTATCCCTCTGGCCTTCTTATTGACGATGAAACACAGAAATTGCATCGGAATTAAATACAAAAGGCACAATGGCGACTTAAGTACATGATGACTGACTCTTCTTACTGACTATGTTTTGAACCATTCCTGTGACACTAGTTATAGATTCCGATACTTCACTTCAGGCTTTCTGTATCCCTTGGACCTTCTTATTGACGATGAAACACAGAAATTGCATCGGAATGAAATACAATAGGCACAATGCCGACTTAAGTACTGACTATGTTTTGACCCATTCCTGTGACACTAATTATAGATTCCTATGCTTCACTCCAGGTTTACTGTATTCCCTTGGACCTTCTTATTGACGATGAAACACAGAAATTGTATCGGAATTAAATACAAAAGGCACAATGGCGACTTAAGTACATGAAGACTGACTCATCTTACTGACTACGCTTTGAACCATTCCTGTGGCACTAGTTATAGATTCCGATGCTTCACTTCAGGTTTACTGTATCCCTTGGACCTTCTTATTGACGATGAAACACCGAAATTGCATCGGAATTGAATACAAAAGGCACCAGGCCGACTTAAGGACAAGAAGACTGACTCTTCTTACTAACTATGTTTTGAAGCATTTCTGTGACACTAGTTATAGATTCCGATGCTTCACTTCAGGTTTACTATATCCCTCTGACCTTCTTATTGACGATGAAACACAGATATTGCATCGGAATTAAATACAAAAGGCACAATGGCGACTTAAGTACATGAAGACTGACTCATCTTACTGACTATGCTTTGAACCATTCCTGTGGCACTAGTTATAGATTCCGATGCTACACTTCAGGTTTACTGTATCCCTTGGACCTTCTTATTGACGATGAAACACAGAAATTGCATCGGAATTAAATACAAAAGGCACAATGCAGACTTTAGTACATGAAGACCGACTCTTCTAACTGACTATGTTTTTAACCATTCCTGTGACACTAGTTATTGATTCCGATGCTTCACTCCAGGTGTACTGTATCCCTTGGACCTTCTTATTGACGATGAAACACCGAAATTGCATCGGAATTAAATACAAAAGGCACAAGGCCGACTTAAGGACAAGAAGACTGACTCTTCTTGCTGACTATGTTTTGAACCATTTCTGTGACACTAGTTATAGATTCCGATGCTTCACTTCAGGTTTGCTATATCCCTCTGACCTTCTTATTGACGATGAAACACAGAAATGGCACCTGAATTAAATACAAAAGGCACAATGTCGACTTAAGTACAAGAAGACTGACTCTTCTTACTGTCTATGTTTTCAACCATTCCATTGTCACTAGTTATGGATTCCGATGCTTCACTACAGGTTTACTGAATCACTTGGACCTTCATATTGACGATGAAACACAGAAATTGCATCGGAATTAAATACAAAAGGCACAATGCCAACTTAAGGACAAGAAGACTGACTCTTCTTGCTGACTATGTTTTGAACCATTTCTGTGACACTAGTTGTAGATTCCGATGCTTCACTTCAGGTTTACTGTATCCCTTGGACCTTCTTATTGACGATGAAACACAGAAATTGCATCGGAATGAAATACAATAGGCACAATGCCGACTTAGGTACTGACTATGTTTTGACCCATTCCTGTGACACTAGTTATAGATTCCTATGCTTCACTCCAGGTTTACTGTATCCATTGGGCCTTCTTATTGACGATGAAACACAGAAATTGCATCGGAATTAAATACAAAAGGCACAATGGCGACTTAAGTACATGAAGACTGACTCATCTTACTGACTACGCTTTGAACCATTCCTGTGGCACTAGTTATAGTTTCCGATGCTTCACTTCAGGTTTACTGTATCCCTTGGACCTTCTTATTGACGATGAAACACCGAAATTGCATCGGAATTGAATACAAAACGCACCAGGCTACTTAAGGACAAGAAGACTGACTCCTCTTACTTACCATGTTTTGAACCATTTCTGTGACACTAGTTATAGATTCCGATGCTTCACTTCAGGTTTACTATATCCCTCTTACCTTCTTATTGACGATGAAACACAGAAATTGCATCGGAATTAAATACAAAAGGCACAATGCCGACTTAAGTACATGAAGACCGACTCTTCTAACTGTCTATGTTTTGAACCATTCCTGTGACACTAGTTATTGATTCCGATGCTTCACTCCAGGTGTACTGTATCCCTTGGACCTTCTTATTGATGATGAAACACCGAAATTGCATCGAAATTAAATACAAAAGGCACAAGGCCGACTTAAGGACAAGAAGACTGACTCTTCTTGCTGACTATGTTTTGAACCATTTCTGTGACACTAGTTATAGATTCCGATGCTTCACTTCAGGTTTACTATATCCCTCTGACCTTCTTATTGACGATGAAACACAGAAATGGCACCGGAATTAAATACAAAAGGCACAATGCCGACTTAAGTACAAGAAGACTGACTCTTCTTACTGTCTATGTTTTGAACCATTCCATTGTCACTAGTTATGGATTCCGATGCTTCACTCCAGTTTTACTGAATCACTTGGACCTTCATATTGACGATGAAACACTGAAGCTCCATCGGAATTAAATAGAAAAGGCACAATGCCGACTTATGTACACGAAGACTGACTCTTCTTACTGCCTATGATTTGAGCCATTCCTGTGACACTAGTTATAGATCCCGATGCTTCACTTCAGGTTTACTGTATCCCTTGGACCTTCTCATTGACGATGAAACACAGAAATTGCATCGGAATTATATACAAAAGGCACAATGCCAACTTAAGTACAAGAAGTCTGTATCTTCTTACTGTCTATGTTCTGAACGATTCCTGTGACTCTAGTTATAGATTCCGATGCTTCACTTCAGGTTTGCTGTATCGCTTGGACCTTCTTATTGACGATGAAACACAGAAATTGTATAGGAATTAAATACAAAAGGTACAATGCCGACTTAAGGACAAGAAGACTGACTATTCTTACTGACTATGTTTTGAACCATTCCTGTGACACTAGTTATAGATTCCGATGCTTCACTTCATGTTTACTGTCTCCCTCTGACCTTCTTATTGACGATGAAACACAGAAATTGCATCGGAATTAAATAGAAAAGGCACAATGCCGACTTAAGTACAAGAAGACTAAATCTTCTTACTGTCTATGTTTTGAACCATTCCTGTGACACTAGTTATAGATTCCGATGCTTCACTTCATGGTTACTGTATCCCTCTGACCTTCTTATTGACGATGAAACACAGAAATTGCATCGGAATTAAATAGAAAAGGCACAATGCCGACTTAAGTACAAGAAGACTAACTCTTCTTACTGTCTATGCTTTGAACCATTCCTGTGACACTAGTTATAGATTCCCATGCTTCACTTCAGGGTTACTGTATCCCTCTGACCTTCTTATTGACGATGAAACACAGAAATTGCATCGGAATTAAATACAATAGGCACAATGCCGACTTAAGTACATGAAGAGCGACTCTTCTTACTGACAATGTTTTGAACCATTCCTGTGACACTAGTTATAGATTCCGATGCTTCACTTCAGGGTTACTGTATCCCTCTGACCTTCTTATTGACGATGAAACACAGAAATTGCATCGGGATTAAATACAAAAGGCATAATGCCGACGTAAGTACAAGAAGACTGACTCTTCTTACTGTCTATGTTATGAACCATTCCTGTGACACTAATTATAGATTCCGTTGCTTCACTTCAGGTTTACTGTATCCCTTGGACCTTCTTATTGACGATGAAACTCAGAAATTGCATCGGAATTAAATACAAAAGGCACAATGCCGACTTAATTACATGAAGACAGACTCTTCTTACTGACTATGTTTTGAACCATTCCTGTGACACTAGTTATAGATTCCGATGCTTCACTTCAGGTTTACTGTATCGCTCTCACCTTCTTATTGACCATGAAACACAGAAATTGCACCGGAGTTAAATACAAAAGGCATAATGCCGACTTAAGTACAAGAAGACTGACCCTGCTTACTGTCTATGTTTTGAACCATTCCATTGACACTAGTTATAGATTCCGATGCTTCACTCCGGGTTTACTGCGCCATTTGGACCTTCCTATTGACAATGAAACACTGAAATTGCATCGGAAGTAAATAGATTAGGGAAAATGCTGACTTACGTACAAGAAGACTGACTCTTCTTACAGACAATGTTTGGAACCATTCCTGTGACACTAGTTATAGATTCCGATGCTTCACTTCATGTTTACTGTAACCCTTGGACCTTCTTATTGACAATGAAACACAGAAATTGCATCGGAATTAAATGCAAAAGGCACAATGCCGACATAAGAACATGAAGACTGACTCTTCTTACTGACTATGCTTTGAACCATTAATGTGACACTACTTATAGATTCCGATGCTTCACTTCAGGTTTACTTTATCCCTTAGACCTTCTTATTGGCGATGAAACACAGAAATTGCATCGGAATTAAATACAAAAGGCACAATGCCGACATAAGTGCATGAAGACCGGCTCTTCTTACTGACTATGTTTTGAACCATTCCTGTGACACTAGTTATAGATTCCGATGCTTCACTTCAGGTTTACTGTACCCTTGGACCTTCTCATTGACGATGAAACACAGAAATTGCTTCGGAATTAAATACAAAAGGCACAAGGCCGACTTACGGACAAGATGATTGACCCTTCTTACTGAATATGTTTCGAACCATTCCTGTTACACTATTTATAGATTATAATGCTTCACTCCAGGTTTACTGTATCCCTGGGACCTTCCTATTGACGATGAAACACTGAAATTTCACCGGAATTAAATACAATAGGCACAATGCCGACATAAGTGCATGAAGACCGGCTCTTCTTACTGACTATGTTTTGAACCATTCCTGTGACACTAGTTATAGATTCCGATGCTTCACTTCAGGTTTACTGTATCCCTTGGACCTTCTCATTGACGATGAAACACAGAAATTGCTTCGGAATTAAATACAAAAGTCACAAGGCCGACTTAAGGACAAGATGACTGACTCTTCCTACTGTCTATCTTTTGAACCATTCCATTGACACTAGTTATAGATTCCGATGCTTCACAACAGGTTTACTGTATCCCTTGGACCTTCTTATTGACGATGAAACACTGAAATTGCATCGGAATTAAATAGAAAAGGCACAATGCTGACTTAAGTACAAGAAAACTGTTTCTTCTTACTGACTATGTTTAGAACCATTCCTGTGACACTAGTTATAGATTCCGATGCTTCACTTCAGGTTTACTGTATCCCTTGGACCTTCTTATTGACGATGAAACACAGAAATTGAATCGGAATGAAATACAAAAGGCACAATGCCGACTTAAGTACATGAAGACTGACTCTTCTTACTGACTATGTTTTGAACCATTCCTGTGACACTAGTTATAGATACCGATGCTACACTCCAAGTTTACTGTATCCCTAATACCTTCTTATTGACGATGAAACACAGAATTTGCATCGGAGTTAAATACAAAAGGCACAATGTTGACTTAAGGATAAGAAGACTGACTATTCTTTCTGTCTATCTTTGAACCATTCCTGTGACACTAGGTATAGATTCCGATGCTTCACTTCAGGTTTACCGTATCGCTCTGACCTTCTTATTGACGATGAAACACAGAAATTGCACCGGAATTAAATACAAAAGGCACAATGCCGACTTAAGTACAAGAAGACTGACTCTTCTTACTGTCTATGTTTTGAACCATTCCATTGACACTAGTTATAGATTCCGATGCTTCACTTCAGGTTTATTGTATCATTTGGACCTTTTTATTGACGATGAAACACAGAAACTACATCGGAATTAAATACAAAAGGCACAATGCTGACTTAAGTACAAAAAGACGGAATCATCTTATTGTCTATGTTTGAACCATTCCTGTGACACTAGTTATAGATTCCGATGCATGACATCAGGATTAGTGTATCCCTAGGACCTTCTTATTGACGATGAAACACAGAAATTGCATCGGAATTTAATACAAAAGGCAGAATGCTGACTCAAGTACAAGAAGACTGACTCTTCTCCCTGTCTATGTTTTGAACCATTCCTGTGACACTAGTTATAGATTCCGATGCTTCATTCCAGGTTTACTGTATCCCTTGGACCTTCTGATTGACGACGAAACACAGAAATTGCATCGGAATTAAATACAAAAGGCACAATGCCGACTTAAGGACAAGAAGACTGACTCTTCTTACTGACTATGTTTTAACCATTCCTGTGACACTAGTTATAGATTCCGATGCTTCACTTCAGGTTTATTGTATCCCTCTGACCTTCCTATTGACGATGAAACACTGAAATTGCATCGGAATTAAATAGAAAAGGCACAATGCCGACTTAAGTACATGAAGACTGACTCTCCTTACTGACTATGTTTAGAACCAATCCTGTGACACTAGTTCTAGTTTCCGATGCTTCACTTCAGGTTTACTGTATCCCTTGGACCTTCTTATTGACGATGAAACACAGAAATTGCATCGGAATTAAATACAAAAGGCACAATGCCGACTTAAGTACATGAAGAATGACTCTTCTTACTGACTATGTTTTGAACCATTCCTGTGACACTAGTTACAGATTCCGATGCTACACTCCAGGTTTACTGTAACCCTAGGACCTTCTTATTGACGATGAAACACAGAAATTGCATCGGAATTAAATACAAATGGCACAATGCCGACTTAAGGACAAGAAGACTGACTATTCTCTCTGACTATGTTTTGAACCATTCCTGTGACACTTGTTATAGATTCCGATGCTTCACTTCAGGTTTACTGTATCGCTCACACCTTCTTATTGACGATGAAACACAGAAATTGCACCGGAATTAAATACAAAAGGCACAATGCCGACTTAAGTACAAGAAGACTGACTCTTCTTACTGTCTATGTTTTGAACCATTCCATTGACACTAGTTATAGTTTCCGATGCTTCACTTCAGGTTTACTGTATCATTTGGACTTTCTTATTGACGATGAAACACAGAAACTACATCGGAATTAAATACAAAAGGCACAATGCCGACTATAGTACAAAAAGACTGAATCTTCTTATTGTCTATGTTTTGAACCATTCCTGTGACACTAGTTATAGATTCCGATGCTTCACTGCAGGTTTACTGCGCCATTTGGACCTTCCTATTGACAATGAAACATTGAAATTGCATCGGAAGTAAATAGATTAGGGAAAATGCTGACTTACGTACAAGAAGACTGACTCTTCCTACAGACTATGTTTGGAACCATTCCTGTGACACTAGTTATAGATTCCGATGCTTCACTTCATGTTTACTGTAACCCTTGGACCTTCTTATTGACAATGGAACACAGACATTGCATCGGAATTAAATGCAAAAGGCACAATGCCGACATAAGAACATGAAGACTGACTCTTCTTACTGACTATGTCTTGAACCATTAATGTGACACTAGTTATAGATTCCGATGCTTCACTTCAGGTTTACTTTATCCCTTAGACCTTCTTAATGTCGATGAAACACAGAAATTGCATCGGAATTAAATACTAAAGAAACAATGCCGCCATAAGTGCATGATGACCGGCTCTTCTTACTGACTATGATTTGAACCATACCTGTGACACTAGTTATAGATTCCGATGCTTCACTTCAGGTTTACTGTACCCTTGGACCTTCTCATTGACGATGAAACACAGAAATTGCTTCGGAATTAAATACAAAAGGCACAAGGCCGACTTAAGGACAAGATGATTGACTCTTCTTACTGACTATGTTTCGAACCATTCCTGTTACACTATTTATAGATTATAATGCTTCACTCCAGGTTTACTGTATCCCTGGGACCTTCCTATTGACGATGAAACACTGAAATTGCACCGGAATTAAATACAATAGGCACAATGCCGACATAAGTGCATGAAGACCGGCTCTTCTTACTGACTATGTTTGAACCATTCCTGTGACACTAGTTATAGATTCCGATGCTTCACTTCAGGTTTACTGTATCCCTTGGACCTTCTCTTTGACGATGAAACACAGAAATTGCTTCGGAATTAAATAGAAAAGGCACAATGCTGACTTAAGTACAAGAAAACTGACTCTTCTTACTGACTATGTTTAGAACCATTCCTGTGACACTAGTTATAGATTCCGATGCTTCACTTCATGTTTACTCTATCCCTCTGACCTTCTTATTAACGATGAAACACAGAAATTGCACCCGAATTATATACAAAAGGCACAATGCTGACTTAAGTACATTAAGACCGACTCTTCTTACTGACTATGCTTTGAACCATTCCCATTGACACTAGTTATAGATTCCGATGCTACACTTCAGGTTTACTGTATCCCTTGGACCTTCTTATTGACGATGAAACACAGAAATTGCATGGGAATTAAATACAAAAGGCACAATGCCGACTTATTAACAAGAAGACTGACTCTTCTTACTGACTATGTTTTGAACCATTCCTGTGACACTAGTTATAGATTCCGATGCTTCACTTCAGGTTTACTGTATCCCTCTGACCTTCTTATTGACGATGAAACACAGAAATTGTACCGGAATTAAATGCAAAAGGCACAATGCCGACTTAAGTACAAGAAGACTGACACTGCTTACTGTCTATGTTTTGAACCATTCCATTGACACTAGTTATAGATTCCGATGCTTCACTCCAGGTTTACTGCGTCCCTTTTACCATCTTAATGACGATGAAACACTGATATTGCATCGGAATTAATTAGATTAGGCAAAATGCCGACTTAAGTACAAGAAGACTGACTCTTCTTACTGACTATGTTTTGAACCATTCCTGTGACACTAGTTGTAGATTCCGATGCTTCACTTCAGGTTTACTGTATCCCTTGGACCTTCTCATTGACGATGAAACACAGAAATTGCATCGGAATTAAATACAAAAGGCACAATGCCGACTTAAGTACAAGAAGACCGACTCTTCTTACTGACTATGCTTTGAACCATTCCTGTGACACTAGTTATAGATTCCGATGCTTCACTTGAGGTTTACTGTATCCTTTGGACCATCTCATTGACGATGAAACACAGAAATTGCATCGGAATTCAATACAAAATTCACAATGCCGACTTAAGTACATGAAGACCGACTCTTCTTACTGACTATGTTTTGAACCATTTCTGTGACACTAGTTATAGATTCCGATGCCTCACTTCTGGTTTACTGTATCCCTTCTACCTTCTTATTGACGATGAAACACAGAAATTGCTTCGGAATTAAATACAAAAGGCACAATGCCGACTTATGTACTGTCTATGCTTTGAACCATTCCTGTGACACTAGTTATAGATTCCGATGCTTCACTTCAGGTTTACTGTATCCCTCTGACCTTCTTATTGACGATGAAACACAGAAATAGCACCTGAATTAAATACAAAAGGCACAATGCTGACTTAAGCACAAGATAGCTGACTCTTCTTACTATCTGTGTTTTCAACAATTCCATTGAAACTAGTTATAGATTCCGATGCTTCACTCCATGTTTACTGCATCCCTTTTACCTTCTTATTGACGATGAAACACTGAAATTGCATCGGAATTAAATAGATTAGGCAAATAGCCGACTTAACTACAAGAAGACTGACTCTTCTTACTGACTATGTTTTGAACCATTCCTGTGACACTAGTTATAGATTGCGATGCTTCACTTCAGGTGTACTGTATCCCTTGGACCTTCTTATTGACGATGAAACACAGAAATTGCATCGGAATTAAATACAAAAGGCACAATGCCGTCTTAAGTACATGAAGACTTACTCCTCTTCCTGACTATGTTTTGATCAATTCCTGTGACACTAGTTGTAGATTCCGATGCTTCACTTCAGGTTTACCGTATCCCTTGGACCTTCTCATTGACGATGAAACACAGAAATTGCATCGGAATTAAATACAAGAGGCACAATGCCGACTTAAGTACATGAAGACCGACTCTTCTTACTGACTATGCTTTGAACCATTCCTGTGACACTAGTTATAGATTCCGATGCTTCACTTCAGGTTTACTGTATCCCTTGGAATTTCTTATTGACGATGAAACACAGAAATTGCATCGGAATCAAATACAAAAGGCACAATGCCGACTTAAGTACATGAAGACTGACTTTTCTTACTGACTATGTTTTGAACCATTCCTGTGACACTAGTTACAGATTCCGATGCTACACTCCAGGTTTACTGTATCCCTAGGACCTTCTTATTGACGATGAAACACAGAACTTGCATCAGAATTAAATACAAAAGGCACAATGCCGACTTAAGGACAAGAAGACTGACTATTCTCTTTGACTATGTTTTGAACCATTCCTGTGACACTAGTTATAGATTCCGATGCTTCACTTCAGGTTTACTGTATCGCTCTCACCTTCTTATTGACGATGAAACACAGAAATTGCACCGGAATTAAATACATAAGGCACAATGCCGACTTAAGTACAAGAAGACTGACTCTTCTTGCTGTCTATGTTTTGAACCATTCCATTGACACTAGTTATATATTCCGATGCTTCACTTCAGGTTTACTGTATCCTTTGGACCTTCTCATTGACGATGAAACACAGAAATTGCATCGGAATTCAATACAAAATTCACAATGCCGACTTAAGTACATGAAGACCGACTCTTCTTACTGACTATGTTTTGAACCATTTCTGTGACACTAGTTATAGATTCCGATGCCTCACTTCAGGTTTACTGTATCCCTTCTACCTTCTTATTGACGATGGAACACAGAAATTGCTTCGGAATTAAATACAAAAGGCACAATGCCGACTTATGTACTGTCTATGTTTTGAACCATTCCTGTGACACTAGTTATAGATTCCGATGCTTCACTTCAGGTTTACTGTATCCCTCTGACCTTCTTATTGACGATGAAACACAGAAATTGCACCTGAATTAAATACAAAAGGCACAATGCCGACTTAAGCACAAGAAAGCTGACTCTTCTTACTATCTGTGTTTTCAACAATTCCATTGACACTAGTTATAGATTCCGATGCTTCACTCCATGTTTACTGCATCCCTTGTACCTTCTTATTGACGATGAAACACTGAAATTGCATCGGAATTAAATAGATTAGGCAAATTGCCGACTTAAGTACAAGAAGACTGACTCTTCTTACTGACTATTTTTTGAACCATTCCTGTGACACTAGTTATAGATTGCTATGCTTCACTTCAGGTTTACTGTATCCCTTGGACCTTCTTATTGACGATGAAACACAGAAATTGCATCGGAATTAAATACAAAAGGCACAATGCCGACTTAAGTACATGAAGACTTACTCCTCTTCCTGACTATGTTTTGATCCATTCCTGTGACACTAGCTGTAGATTCCGATGCTTCGCTTCAGGTTTACTGTATCCCTTGGACCTTCTCATTGACGATGAAACACAGAAATAGCATCGGAATTAAATACAAAAGGCACAATGCCGACTTAAGTACATGAAGACCGACTCTTCTTACTGACTATGTTTTGAACCATTCCTGTGACACTATTTATAGATTCCGATGCTTCACTTCAGGTTTACTGTATCCCTTGGACCTTCTTATTGACGATGAAACACAGATATTGCATCGGAATCAAATACAAAAGGCACAATGCCGACTTAAGTAGATGAAGACTGACTCTTCTTACTGACTATGCTTTGAACCATTCCTGTGACACTAGTTACAGATTCCGATGCTACACTCCAGGTTTACTGTATCCCTAGGACCTTCTTATTGACGATGAAACACAGAACTTGCATCAGAATCAAATACAAAAGGCACAATGCCGACTTAAGGACAAGAAGACTGACTATTCTCTTTGACTATGTTTTGAACCATTCCTGTGACACTAGTTATAGATTCCGATGCTTCACTTCAGGTTTACTGTATCCCTTGGACCTTCTTATTGTCGATGAAACACAGAAATTACATCGGAATTAAATACAAAAGGCACAATGCCGACTTAAGTGCAACAAGTCTGTATCTTCTTAACATCTATGTTTTGAACCATTCCTGTGACACTAGTTATAGATTCCGATGCTTCACTTCAGGTATACTCTATCCCTTGGACCTTCTTATTGACGATGAAACACAGAAATTGCATCGGAATTAAATTCAAAAGGCACAATGCCGACTTAAGTACAAGAAGACTGTATCTTCTTACTGTCTATGTTTTGAACCATTCCTGTGACACTAGTTATAGATTCCGATGCTTCACTTCATGTTTACTCTATCCCTCTGACCTTCATATTAACGATGAAACACAGAAATTGCGCCGGAATTATATACAAAAGGCACAATGCTGACTTAAGTACATAAAGACCGACTCTTCTTACTGACTATGTTTTGAATCATTCCTGTGACAATAGTTATAGATTCCGATGCTACACTTCAGGTTTACTGTATCCCTTGGACCTTCTTATTGACGACGAAACACAGAAATTGCATGGGAATTAAATACAAAAGGCACAATGCCGACTTAAGGACAAGAAGACTGACTCTTCTTACTGACTATGTTTTGAACCATTCCTGTGACACTTGTTATAGATTCCGATGCTTCACTTCAGGTTTACTGTATCCCTTCTACCCTCTTATTGACGATGAAACACAGAAATTGCACCGGAATTAAATGCAAAAGGCACAATGCCGACTTAAGTACAAGAAGGCTGACTCTTCTTACTGTCTATGTTTTGAACCATTCCATTGAAACTAGTTATAGCTTCCGATGCTTTACTCCAGGTTTACTGCGTCCCTTTTACCATCTTACTGACGATGAAACACTGAAATTGCATCGGAATTAAATAGATTAGGCAAAATGCCGACTTAAGTACAAGAAGACTGACTCTTCTTACTGTCTATGTTTGAACCATTCCTGTTACACTAGTTATAGATTCCGATGCTTCACTTCAGGTTTACTGTATCCCTCTGACCTTCTTATTGACGATGAAACACAGAAATTGCATCGGAATTAAATACAAAAGGCACAATGCCGACTTATGTACTGTCCATGTTTTGAACCATTCCTGTGACACTAGTTATAGATTCCGATGCTTCACTTCAGGTTTACTGTATCCCTCTGACCTTCGTATTGACGATGAAACACAGAAATTGCACCTGAATTAAATACAAAAGGCACAATGCCGACTTAAGCGCAAGAAGGCTGACTTTTCTTACTATCTGTGTTTTCAACAATTCCATTGTTACTAGTTATAGATTCCGATGCTTCACTCCATGTTTACTGCATCCCTTTTACATCCTTATTGACGATGAAACACTGAAATTGCATCGGAATTAAATTGATTAGGCAAATAGCCGACTTAAGTACTAGAAGACTGACTCCTCTTACTGACTATGTTTTGAACCAATCCTGTGACACTAGGTATAGATTGCGATGCTTCACTTCAAGTTTACTGTAATCCTTGGACCTTCTTATTGACGTTGAAACACAGCAATTGCATCGGAATTAAGTACAAAAGGCACAATGCCGACTTAAGTACATGAAGACTTACTCCTCTTCCTGACTATGTTTTGAACCATTCCTGTGACACTAGTTGTAGATTCCGATGCTTCACTTCCGGTTTACTGTATCCCTAGGACCTTCTTATTGACGATGAAACACAGAAATTGCACCGGAATTAAATGCAAAAGGCACAATGCCGACTTAAGTACAAGAAGGCTGAATCTTCTTACTGTCTATGTTTTGAACCATTCCATTGACACTAGTTATAGATTCCGATGCTTCACTCCATGTTTACTGCATCCCTTTTACCTTCTTATTGACGATGAAACACTGAAATTGCATCGGAATTAAATAGATTAGGCAAATAGCCGACTTAAGTACAAGAAGACTGACTCTTCTTACTGACTATGTTTTGAACCATTCCTGTGACACTAGTTATAGATGGCGATGCTTCACTTCAAGTTTACTGTAATCCTTGGACCTTCTTATTGACGTTGAAACACAGCAATTGCATCGGAATTAAGTACAAAAGGCACAATGCCGACTTAAGTACATGAAGACTTACTCCTCTTCCTGACTATGTTTTGAACCATTCCTGTGACACTAGTTGTAGATTCCGATGCTTCACTTCAGGTTTACTGTATCCCTTGGACCTTCTCATTGACGATGAAACACAGAAATGGCATCGGAATTAAATACAAAAGGCTCAAAGCCGACTTAAGGACAAGGAGACTGACTATTCTCTCTGACTATGTTTTGAACCATTCCTGTGACACTAGTTATAGATTCCGATGCTTCACTTCAGGTTTACTGTATCCCTAGGACCTTCTTATTGACGATGAAACACAGAAATTGCATCGGAATTTAATACAAAAGGCACAATGCCGACTCAAGTACAAGAAGACTGACTCTTCTTTCTGTCTATGTTTTGAACCATTCCTGTGACACTAGTTATAGATTCCGATGCTTCAATTCAGGATTAATGTATTCCTCTGACCTTCTTATTGACGATGAAACACAGAAATTGCATCGGAATTAAATACAAAAGGCACAATGCCGACTTAAGTACAAGAAGACTGACTCTCCTTACTGTCTATGTTTTGAACCATTCCTGTGACACTAGTTATAGATTCCGATGCTTCACTTCAGGTTTACTGTATCCCTTGGACCTTCTTATTGTCGATGAAACACAGAAATTGCATCGGAATTAAATACAAAAGGCACAATGCCGACTTAAGTACAACAGGTTTGTATCTTCTTACTGTCTATGTTTTGAACCATTCCTGTGACACTAGTTATAGATTCCGATGCTTCACTTCAGGTATACTGTATCCCTTGGACCTTCTTATTGACGATGAAACACAGAAATTGCATCGGAATTAAATTCAAAAGGCACAATGCCGACTTAAGTACGAGAAGACTGTATCTTCCTACTGTCTATGTTTTGAACCATTCCTGTGACACTAGTTATAGATTCTGATGCTTCACTTCATGTTTACTCTATTCCTCTGACCTTCTTATTAACGATGAATCACAGAAATTGCGCCGGAATTATATACAAAAGGCACAATGCTGACTTAAGTACATGAAGACCGACTCTTCTTACTGACTATGTTTTGAACCATTCCTGTGACAGTAGTTATAGATTAAGATGCTTCACTTCAGGTTTACTGTATCTCTTGGACTTTCTTATAGACGATGAAACACAGAAATTGATTCGGAATTAAATACAAAAGGCACAATGCCGATTTAAGTACTGTCTATGATTTGAACCATTCCTGTGACACTAGTTATAGATTCCGATGCTTCACTCCAGGATTACTGTAACCCTTGGACCTTCTTATTGACGATGAAACACAGAAATTACATCGGAATTAAATACAAAAGGCACAAGGCCGACTTAAATACAAGAAGACTCACTCTTCTTTTTGACTATGTTTTGAACCAGTCCTGTGACACTAGTTATAGGTTCCGATGCTTCACTTCAGGTTTCTTGTATCCCTCTGACCTTCTTATTGACGATGAAACACAGAAATTGCACCGGAATTAAATACAAAAGGCACAATGCCGACTTAAGTACAAGAAGACTAACTCTTCTTACTGTCTATGTTTTGAACCGTTCCATTGACACTAGTTATAGATTCCGATGCTTCACTCCAGGTTTACTGTATCCCTTGTACCTTCTTATTGACGATGAAATACTGAAATTGCATCGGAATTAAACAGAAAAGGCACAATGCCGACTTAAGTACAAGAAGACTCACTCTTCTGACTGACTATGTTGTGAACCATTCCTATGACACTATTTATAGATTCCGATGCTTCACTTCAGGTTTACTGTATCCCTTGGACCTCCTTATTGACGATGAAACACAGAAATTGCATCGGAATTAAGTACAAAAGGCACAATACCAACTTAAGTACATGAAGACTGACTCTTCTTACTGACTATGTTTTGAACCATTCCTGTGACACTAGTTATAGATTCCGATGCCTCACACCAGGTTTACTGTATGCCTTGGACCTTCTTATTGACGATGAAACACAGAAATTGCATCGGAATTAAGTAGAAAAGGCACAATGAAGACTTAAGTACAAGAAGACTGACTCTTCTTACTGTCTATGCTTTGAACCATTCCTGGGACACTAGTTATAGATTCTGATGCTTCACTTCAGGTTTACTGTATCCCTTGGACTTTCTTGATGACGATGAAACACAGAAATTGCGTCGGAATTAAATACAAAACGCACAATGCTGACTTAAGTACATGAAGAGCGACTCCTCTTACTGACTATTTTTTGAAGCATTCCTGTGACTAGTCATGGATTCCGATGCTTCACTTAAGGTTTACTGTATCCCTTGGTTCTTCTTATTGACGATGAAACACAGAAATTGCATCGGAATTAAATACAAAAGGCACAAGGCCGACTTAAGGACAAGAAGACTGACTCTCCTTACTGACTATGTTTTGAACCATTCCTGTTACCCTAGTTATGGATTCCGATGCTTCACTTCAGGTTTATTGTATCCCTCTGACCTTCTTATTGACGATGAAACACAGAAATTGCACCGGAATTAAATACAAAAGGCACAATGCCGACTTAAGTACAAGAAGACTGACTCTTCTTACTGTCTATGTTTTTAACCATTCCATTGACACTAGTTATAGATTCCGATGCTACACTCCTGGCTTACTGTATCCCTTGGACCTTCTTATTGACGATGAAACACTGAAATTGCATCGGAATTAAATAGAAAAGGCACAATGCCGACTTAAGTACAAGAAAACTGACTCGTCTTACTGACTATGTTTAGAACCAATCCTGTGACACTAGTTATAGATTCCGATGCTTCACTTCAGGTTTACTGTATACCTTGGACGTTCTTATTGACGATGAAACACAGAAATTGCATCGGAATTAAATACAAAAGGCACAATGCCGACTTACGTACATGAAGACTGACTCTTCTTACTGACTATGCTTTGAACCATTCCTGTGACACTAGTTATAGATTTCGATGCTTCACTTCAAGTTTACTGTATCGCTCTCACCTTCTTATTGACGATGAAACACAGAAATTGCACCGGAATTAAATACAAAAGGCACAATGCCGACTTAAGTACAAGACGACTGACTCCTCTTACTGTCTATGTTTTGAACCATTCCATTGACACTAGTTATAGATTCCGATGCTTCACTTCAGGTTTACTGTATCATTTGGACCTTCTTATTGACGATGAAACACAGAAACTACATCGGAATTAAATACAAATGGCACAATGCCGACTTCAGTACAAAAAGATTGAATCTTCTTATTGTCTATGATTTGAACCATTCCTGTGACACTAGTTATAGATTCCGATGCTTGACTTCAGGATTACTGTATCCCTAGGACCTTCTTATTGACGATGAAACACAGAAATTGCATCGGAATTTTATACAAAATGCAGAATGCAGACTCAAGTACAAGAAGACTGACTCTTCTTCCTGTCTATGTTTTGAACCATTCCAGTGACACTAGTTATAGATTCCGATGCTTCACTTCAGGTTCACTGTATTCCTCTGACCTTCTTATTGACGATGAGACACAGAAATTGCATCGGAATTAAGTACAAAAGGCACAATGACGACTTAAGTACAAGAAGACTGACTCTCCTTACTGTCTATGTTTTGAACCATTCCTGTGACACTAGTTATAGATTCCGATGCTTCACTTCAGGTTTACTGTATCCCTTGGGCCTTCTTATTGTCGATGAAACACATAAATTGCATCGGAATTAAATACAAAAGCACAATGCCGACATAAGTACAACAAGTCTGTATCTTCTTACTGACTATGTTTTGAACCATTCGTGTGAAACTAGTTATAGATTCCGATGCTTCACTTCAGGTATGCTGTATCCCTTGGACCTTCTTATTGACGATGAAACACAGAAATTACATCGGAATTAAATTCAAAAGGCACAATGCCGACTTAAGTACAAGAAGACTGTATCTTCTTACTGTCTATGTTTTGAACCATTCCTGTGACACTAGTTATAGATTCCGATGCTTCACTTCATGAATACTCTATCCCTCTGACCTTCTTATTAACGATGAAGCACAGAAATTGCGCCGGAATTATATACAAAAGGCACAATGCTGACTTAAGTACATGAAGACCGACTCATCTTACTGACTATGTTTGAACCATTCCTGTGACACTAGTTATAGATTCCGATGCTACACTTCAGGTTTACGGTATCCCTTGGACCTTCTTATTGACGATGAAACACAGAAATAGCATCGGAATTAAATACAAAAGGCACAATGCCGACTTAAGGACAAGAAGACTGACTCTTCTTACTGACTATGTTTTGAACCATTCCTGTGACACTAGTTATAGATTCCGATGCTTCACTTCAGGTTTACTGTATCCCTCTGACCTTCTTATTGACGATGAAACACAGAAATTGCACCGGAATTAAATGCAAAAGGCACAATGCCGACTTAAGTACAAGAAGGCTGACTCTTCTTACTGTCTATGTTTTGAACCATTCCATTGACACTAGTTATAGATACCGTTGCTTCACTCCAAGTTTACTGCGTCCCTTTTACCATCTTATTGGCGATGAAACACTGAAATTGCATCGGAATTAAATAGATTAGGCAAAATGCCGACTTAAGTACAAGAAGACTGACTCTTCTTACTGTAGATGTTTGAACCATTCCTGTTACACTAGTTATAGATTCCGATGCTTCACTTCAGGTTTACTGTATCCCTTGGACCTTCTTATTGACGATGAAACACAGAAATAGCATCGGAATTAAATACAAAAGGCACAATGCCGACTTAAGGACAAGAAGACTGACTCTTCTTACTGACTATGTTTTGAACCATTCCTGTGACACTAGTTATAGATTCCGATGCTTCACTTCAGGTTTACTGTATCCCTCTGACCTTCTTATTGACGATGAAACACAGAAATTGCACCGGAATTGAATGCAAAAGGCACAATGCCGACTTAAGTACAAGAAGGCTGACTCTTCTTACTGTCGATGTTTTGAACCATTCCATTGACACTAGTTATAGATACCGTTGCTTCACTCCAAGTTTACTGCGTCCCTTTTACCATCTTATTGGCGATGAAACACTGAAATTGCATCGGAATTAAATAGATTAGGCAAAATGCCGACTTAAGTACAAGAAGACTGACTCTTCTTACTGTCTATGTTTGAACCATTCCTGTTACACTAGTTATGGATTCCGATGCTTCACTTCAGGTTTACTGTATCCCTTGGACCTTCTTATTGACGATGACACACAGAAATAGCATCGGAATTAAATACAAAAGGCACAATGCCGACTTAAGGACAAGAAGACTGACTCTTCTTACTGACTATGCTTTGAACCATTCCTGTGACACTAGTTATAGATTCCGATGCTACACTTCAGGTTTACTGTATCCCTTGGACCTTCTTATTGACGATGAAACACAGAAATAGCATCGGAATTAAATACAAAAGGCACAATGCCGACTTAAGGACAAGAAGACTGACTCTTCTTACTGACTATGTTTTGAACCATTCCTGTGACACTAGTTATAGATTCCGATGCTTCACTTCAGGTTTACTGTATCGCTCTCACCTTCTTATTGACGATGAAACACAGAAATTGCACCGGAATTAAATACAAAAGGCACAATGCCGACTTAAGTACAAGAAGACTGACTCTTCTTACTGTCTATGTTTTGAACCATTCCATTGACACAAGTTATATATTCCGATGCTTCACTTCAGGTTTACTGTATCCTTTGGACCTTTTCATTGACGATGAAACACAGAAATTGCATCGGAATTCAATACAAAATTCACAATGCCGACTTAAGTACATGAAGACCGACTCTTCTTACTGACTATGTTTTGAACCATTTCTGTGACACTAGTTATAGATTCCGATGCCTCACTTCAGGTTTACTGTATCCCTTCTAGCTTCTTATTGACGATGAAACACAGAAATTGCTTCGGAATTAAATACAAAAGGCACAATGCCGACTTATGTACTGTCTATGTTTGAACCATTCCTGTGACACTAGTTATAGATTCCGATGCTTCACTTCAGGTTTACTGTATCCCTCTGACCTTCTTATTGACGATGAAACACAGAATTTGCACCTGAATTAAATACAAAAGGCACAATGCCGACTTAAGCACAAGAAAGCTGACTCTTCTTACCATCTGTGTTTTCAACAATTCCATTGACACTAGTTATAGATTCCGATGCTTCACTCCATGTTTGCTGCATCCCTTGTACCTTCTTATTGACGATGAAACACTGAAATTGCATCGGAATTAAATAGATTAGGCAAATAGCCGACTTAAGTACAAGAAGACTGACTCTTCTTACTGACTATTTTTTGAACCATTCCTGTGACACTAGTTATAGATTGCGATGCTTCACTTCAGGTTTACTGTATCCCTTGGACCTTCTTATTGACGATGAAACACAGAAATTGCATCGGAATTAAATACAAAAGGCACAATGCCGACTTAAGTACATGAAGACTTACTCCTCTTCCTGACTATGTTTTGATCCATTCCTGTGACACTAGTTGTAGATTCCGATGCTTCACTTCAGGTTTACTGTAAGCCTTGGACCTTCTTATTGACGATGAAACACAGAAATTGCATCGGAATCAAATACAAAAGGCACAATGCCGACTTAAGTACATGAAGACTGACTCTTCTTACTGACTATGCTTTGAACCATTCCTGTGACACTAGTTACAGATTCCGATGCTACACTCCAGGTTTACTGTATCCCTAGGACCTTCTTATTGACGATGAAACACAGAACTTGCATCAGAATCAAATACAAAAGGCACAATGCCGACTTAAGGACAAGAAGACTGACTATTCTCTTTGACTATGTTTTGAACCATTCCTGTGACACTAGTTATAGATTCCGATGCTTCACTTCAGGTTTACTGTATAGCTCTCACCTTCTTATTGACGATGAAACACAGAAATTGCACCGGAATTAAATACAAAAGGCACAATGCCGACTTAAGTACAAGAAGACTGACTCTTCTTACTGTCTATGTTTTGAACCATTCCATTGACACTGGTTATAGATTCCGATGCTTCACTTCAGCTTTACTGTATCATTTGGACTTTCTTATTGTCGATGAAACACAGAAATTACATCGGAATTAAATACAAAAGGCACAATGCCGACTTCAGTACAAAAAGACTGTATCTTCTTAATATCTATGTTTTGAACCATTCCTGTGACACTAGTTATAGATTCCGATGCTTCACTTCAGGTATACTGTATCCCTTGGACCTTCTTATTGACGATGAAACACAGAAATTGCATCGGAATTAAATTCAAAAGGCACAATGCCGACTTAAGCACAAGAAGACTGTATCTTCTTACTGTCTATGTTTTGAACCATTCCTGTGACACTAGTTATAGATTCCGATGCTTCACTTCATGTTTACTCTATCCCTCTGACCTTCATATTAACGATGAAACACAGAAATTGCGCCGGAATTATATACAAAAGGCACAATGCTGACTTAAGTACATGAAGACCGACTCTTCTTACTGACTATGTTTTGAATCATTCCTGTGACAATAGTTATAGATTCCGATGCTACACTTCAGGTTTACTGTATCCCTTGGACCTTCTTATTGACGATGAAACACAGAAATTGCATGGGAATTAAATACAAAAGGCACAATGCCGACTTAAGGACAAGAAGACTGACTCTTCTTACTGACTATGTTTTGAACCATTCCTGTGACACTTGTTATAGATTCCGATGCTTAACTTCAGGTTTACTGTATCCCTTCTACCCTCTTATTGACGATGAAACACAGAAATTGCACCGGAATTAAATGCAAAAGGCACAATGCCGACTTAAGTACAAGAAGGCTGACTCTTCTTACTGTCTATGTTTTGAACCATTCCATTGAAACTAGTTATAGATTCCGATGCTTCACTCCAGGTGTACTGCGTCCCTTTTACCATCTTACTGACGATGAAACACTGAAATTGCATCGGAATTAAATAGATTAGGCAAAATGCCGACTTAAGTACAAGAAGACTGACTCTTCTTACTGTCTATGTTTGAACCATTCCTGTTACACTAGTTATAGATTCCGATGCTTCACTTCAGGTTTACTGTATCCCTCTGACCTTCTTATTGACGATGAAACACAGAAATTGCATCGGAATTAAATACAAAAGGCACAATGCCGACTTAAGTACATGAAGACTCATTCTTCTTACTGACTATGTTTTGAACCATTCCTGTGACACTTGTTATAGATTCCGATGCTTCACTTCAGGTTTACTGTATCCCTTCTACCCTCTTACTGACGATGAAACACTGAAATTGCTTCGGAATTAAGTACAAAAGGCACAATGCCGACTTATGTACTGTCCATGTTTTGAACCATTCCTGTGACACTAGTTATAGATTCCGATGCTTCACTTCAGGTTTACTGTATCCCTCTGACCTTCTTATTGACGATGAAACACAGAAATTGCACCTGAATTAAATACAAAAGGCACAATGCCGACTTAAGCACAAGAAGGCTGACTTTTCTTACTATCTGTGCTTTCAACAATTCCATTGACACTAGTTAAAGATTCCGATGCTTCACTCCATGTTTACTGCATCCCTTTTACCTTCTTATTGACGATGAAACACTGAAATTGCATCGGAATTAAATTGATTAGGCAAATAGCCGACTTAAGTACAAGAAGACTGACTCCTCTTACTGACTATGTTTTGAACCAATCCTGTGACACTAGGTATAGATTGCGATGCTTCACTTCTGGTTTACTGTAATCCTTGGACCTTCTTATTGACGATGAAACACAGAAATTGCATCGGAGTTAAGTACAAAAGGCACAATGCCGACTTAAGTACATGAAGACTTACTCCTTTTCCTGACTATGTTTTGAACCATTCCTGTGACACTAGTTGTAGATTCCGATGCTTCACTTCAGGTTTACTGTATCCCTTGGACCTTCGTATTGACGATGAAACACAGAAATTGCATGCGAATTAAATACAAAAGGCACAATGCCGACTTAAGGACAAGAAGACTGACTCTTCTTACTGACTATGTTTTGAACCATTCCTGTGACACAAGTTATTGATTCCGATTCTTCACTTCAGGTTTACTGTATCCCTCTGACCTTCTTATTGACGATGAAACACAGAAATTGCACCGGAATTAAATGCAAAAGGCACAATGCCGACTTAAGTACAAGAAGGCTGACTCTTCTTACTGTCTATGTTTTGAACCATTCCATTGACACTAGTTATAGATTCCGATGATTCAGTCCAGGTTTACTGCGTCATTTTTACCATCTTATTGACGATGAAACTCTGAAATTGCATCGGAATTAAATAGATTAGACAGAATGCCGACTTAAGTACAAGAAGACTGACTCTTCTTACTGTCTATGTTTGAACCATTCCGGTTACACTAGTTATAGATTGCGATGCTTCACTTCAGGTTTACTGTATCCCTTGGACCTTCTTATTGACGATGAAACACAGAAATTGCATCGGAATTAAATACAAAAGGCACAATGCCGACTTAAGTACATGAAGACTGACTCTTCTTACTGACTATGCTTTGAACCATTCCTGTGACACTTGTTATAGATTCCGATGCTTCACTTCAGGTTTACTGTATCCCATGGACCTTCTCATTGACGATGAAACACAGAAATTGCATCGGAATTCAATACAAAATTCACAATGCCGACTTAAGTACATGAAGACCGACTCTTCTTACTGACTATGTTTTGAACCATTTCTGTGACACTAGTTATATATTCCGATGCCTCACTTCAGGTTTACTGTATCCCTTCTACCTTCTTATTGACGATGAAACACAGAAATTGCTTCGGAATTAAATACAAAAGGCACAATGCCGACTTATGTACTGTCTATGTTTTGAACCATTCCTGTGACACTAGTTATGGATTCCGATGCTTCACTTCAGGTTTACTGTATCCCTCTGACCTTCTTATTGACGATGAAACACAGAAATTGCACCTGAATTAAATACAAAAGGCACAATGCCAACTTAAGCACAAGAAGGCTGACTCTTCTTAATATCTGTGTTTTCAACAATTCCATTGACACTAGTTATAGATTCCGATGCTTCACTCAATGTTTACTGCATCCCTTTTACCTTCTTATTGACGATGAAACACTGAAATTGCATCGGAATTAAATAGATTAGGCAAATAGCCGACTTAAGTACAAGAAGACTGACTCTTCTTACTGACTATGTTTTGAACCATTCCTGTGACACTAGTTATAGATTGCGATGCTTCACTTCAGGTTTACTGTATCCCTTGGACCTTCTTATTGACGATGAAACACAGAAATTCCATCGGAATTAAGTAGAAAAGGCACAATGCCGACTTAAGTACATGAAGACTTACTCCTCTTCCTGACTATGTTTTGAACCATTCCTGTGACACTAGTTGTACATTCCGATGCTTCACATCAGGTTTACTGTATCCATTGGACCTTCTCATTGACGATGAAACACAGAAATGGCATCGGAATTAAATACAAAAGGCACAATGCCGACTTAAGTACATGAAGACCGACTCTTCTTAATGACTATGTTTTGAACCATTCCTGTGACACTAGTTATAGATTAAGATGCTTCACTTCAGGTTTACTGTATCTCTTGGACCTTCTTATAGACGATGAAACACAGAAACTGATTCGGAATTAAATACAAAAGGCACAATGCCGATTTAAGTACTGTCTATGTTTTGAACCATTCCTGTGACACTAGTTATAGATTCCGATGCTTCACTCCAGGATTACTGTATCCCTTGGACCTTCTTATTGACGATGAAACACAAAAATTACATCGGAATTAAATACAAAAGGCACAAGGCCGACTTAAATACAAGAAGACTCACTCTTCTTTTTGACTATGTTTTGAACCAGTCCTGTGACACTAGTTATAGATTCCGATGCTTCACTTCAGGTTTCTTGTATCCCTCTGACCTTCTTATTGACGATGAAACACAGAAATTGCACCGGAATTGAATACAAAAGGCGCAATGCCGACTTAAGTACAAGAAGACTGACTCTTCTTACTGTCTATGTTTTGAACCGTTCCATTGACACTAGTTATAGATTCCGATGCTTCACTCCAGGTTTACTGTATCCCTTGTACCTTCTTATTGACGATGAAATACTGAAATTGCATCGGAATTAAACAGAAAAGGCACAATGCCGACTTAAGTACAAGAAGACTCACTCTTCTGACTGACTATGTTGTGAACCATTCCTATGACACTATTTATAGATTCCGATGCTTCACTTCAGGTTTACTGCATCCCTTGGACCTCCTTATTGACGATGAAACACAGAAATTGCATCGGAATTAAGTACAAAAGGCACAATGCCAACTTAAGTACATGAAGACTGACTCTTTTTACTGACTATGTTTTGAACCATTCCTGTGACACTAGTTATAGATTCCGATGCCTCACACCAGGTTTACTGTATCCCTTGGACCTTCTTATTGACGATGAAACACAGAAATTGCATCGGAATTAAGTAGAAAAGGCACAATGCCGACTTAAGTACAAGAAGACTGACTCTTCTTACTGTCTATGCTTTGAACCATTCCTGGGACACTAGTTATAGATTCTGATGCTTCACTTCAGGTTTACTGTATCCCTTGGACTTTCTTGATGACGATGAAACACAGAAATTGCGTCGGAATTAAATACAAAACGCACAATGCTGACTTAAGTACATGAAGAGCGACTCCACTTACTGACTATTTTTTGAAGCATTCCTGTGACTAGTTATAGATTCCGATGCTTCACTTAAGGTTTACTGTATCCCTTGGTTCTTCTTATTGACGATGAAACACAGAAATTGCATCGGAATTAAATACAAAAGGCACAAGGCCGACTTAAGGACAAGAAGACTGACTCTTCTTACTGACTATGTTTTGAACCATTCCTGTTACCCTAGTTATAGATTCCGATGCTTCACTTCAGGTTTATTGAATCCCTCTGACCTTCTTATTGACGATGAAACACAGAAATTGCACCGGAATTAAATACAAAGGGCACAATGCCGACTTAAGTACAAGAAGACTGACTCTTCTTACTGTCTATGTTTTGAACCATTCCATTGACACTAGTTATAGATTCCGATGCTACACTCCTGGTTTACTGTATCCCTTGGACCTTCTTATTGACGATGAAACACTGAAATTGCATCGGAATTAAATAGAGAAGGCACAATGCCGACTTAAGTACAAGAAAACTGACTCGTCTTACTGACTATGTTTAGAACCAATCCTGTGACACTAGTTATAGATTCCGATGCTTCACTTCAGGTTTACTGTATACCTTGGACCTTCTTATTGACGATGAAACACAGAAATTGCATCGGTATTAAATACAAAAGGCACAATGCCGACTTAAGTACATGAAGACTGACTCGTCTTACTGACTATGCTTTGAACCATTCCTATGACACTAGTTATAGATTTCGATGCTTCACTTCAAGTTTACTGTATCGCTCTCACCTTCTTATTGACGATGAAACACAGAAATTGCACCGGAATTAAATACAAAAGGCACAATGAGGACTTAAGTACAAGAAGACTGACTCCTCTTACTGTCTATGTTTTGAACCATTCCATTGACACTAGTTATAGATTCCGATGCTTCACTTCAGGTTTACTGTATCATTTGGACCTTCTTATAGACGATGAAACACAGAAACTACATCGGAATTAAATACAAATGGCACAATGCCGACTTCAGTACAAAAAGATTGAATCTTCTTATTGTCTATGTTTTGAACCATTCCTGTGACACTAGTTATAGATTCCGATGCTTGACTTCAGGATTACTGTATCCCTAGGACCTTCTTATTGACGATGAAACACAGAAATTGCATCGGAATTTTATACAAAATGCAGAATGCAGACTCAAGTACAAGAAGACTGACTCTTCTTCCTGTCTATATTTTGAACCATTCCTGTGACACTAGTTATAGATTCCGATGCTTCACTTCAGGTTCACTGTATTCCTCTGACCTTCTTATTGACGATGAAACACAGAAATTGCATCGGAATTAAATACAAAAGGCACAATGCCGACTTATGTACAAGAAGACTGACTCTCCTTACTGTCTATGTTTTGAACCATTCCTGTGACACTAGTTATAGATTCCGATGCTTCACTTCAGGTTTACTGTATCCCTTGGGCCTTCTTATTATCGATGAAACACATAAATTGCATCGGAATTAAATACAAAAGCACAATGCCGACATAAGTACAACAAGTCTGTATCTTCTTACTGACTATGTTTTGAACCATTCGTGTGAAACTAGTTATAGATTCCGATGCTTCACTTCAGGTATACTGTATCCCTTGGACCTTCTTATTGACGATGAAACACAGAAATTACATCGGAATTAAATTCAAAAGGCACCATGCGACTTAAGTACAAGAAGACTGTATCTTCTTACTGTCTATGTTTTGAACCATTCCTGTGACACTAGTTATAGATTCCGATGCTTCACTTCATGAATACTCTATCCCTCTGACCTTCTTATTAACGATGAAACACAGAAATTGCGCCGGAATTATATACAAAAGGCACAATGCTGACTTAAGTACATGAAGACCGACTCTTCTTACTGACTATGTTTGAACCATTCCTGTGACATTAGTTATAGGTTCCGATGCTACACTTCAGGTTTACTGTATCCCTTGGACCTGCTTATTGACGATGAAACTCAGAAATAGCATCGGAATTAAATACAAATGGCACAATGCCGACTTAAGGACAAGAAGACTGACTCTTCTTACTGACTATGTTTTGAATCATTCCTGTGACACTAGTTATAGATTCCGATGCTTCACTTCAGGTTTACTGTATCCCTCTGACCTTCTTATTGACGATGAAACACAGAAATTGCACCGGAATTAAATGCAAAAGGCACAATGCCGACTTAAGTACAAGAAGGCTGACTCTTCTTACTGTCTATGCTTTGAACCATTCCATTGACACTAGTTATAGATACCGTTGCTTCACTCCAGGTTTACTGCGTCCCTTTTACCATCTTATTGACGATGAAACACTGAAATTGCATCGGAATTAAATGGATTAGGCAAAATGCCGACTTAAGTACAAGAAGACCGACCCTTCTTACTGTCTATGTTTGAACCATTCCTGTTACACTAGTTATAGATTGCGATGCTTCACTTCAGGTTTACTGTATCCCTTGGACCTTCTCATTGACGATGAAACACAGAAATTGCGTCAGAATTAAATACAAAAGGCACAATGCAGACATAAGTACATGAAGACCGACTCTTCTTACTGACTATGTTTTGAACCATTTCTGTGACACTAGTTATAGATTCCGATGCCTCACTTCAGGTTTACTGTATCCCTTCTACCTTCTTATTGACGATGAAACACAGAATTTGCTTCGGAATTAAATACAAAAGGCACAATGCCGACTTATGTACTGTCCATGTTTTGAACCGTTCCCGTGACACTAGTTATAGATTCCGATGCTTCACTTCAGGTTTACTGACTCCCTCTGACCTTTTTATTGACGGTGAAACACAGAAATTGCACCTGAATGAAATACAAAAGGCACAATGCCGACTTAAGCACAAGAAGGCTGACTCTTCTTACTATCTGTGTTTTCAACCATTCCGTTGACACTAGTTATAGATTCCGATGCTTCACTCCTTGTTTACTGCATCCCTTTTACCTTCTTATTGACGATGAAACACAGAAATTGCATCGGAATTAAATACAAAAGGCACAATGCCGACTTAAGTACATGAAGACCGACTCTTCTTACTGACTATGTTTTGAACCATTCCTGTGACACTAGTTATAGATTCCGATGCTTCATTTCAGGTTTCGTGTATCCCTCTGACCTTCTTATTGACGATGAAACACAGAAATTGCACCGGAATTAAATACAAAAGGCACAATGCTGGCTTAAGTACAAGAAGACTGACTCTTCTTACTGTCTATGTTTTGGACCGTTCCATTGATACTAGTTATAGATTCCGATGCCTCACACCAGGTTTACTGTATCCCTTGGACCTTCTTATTGACGATGAAACACAGAAATTGCAACGGAATTAAGTAGAAAATGCACAATGCCGACTTAAGTACAAGAAGACTGACTCTTCTTACTGTCTATGTTTGAACCATTCCTGTTGCACTAGTTATAGATTCCGATGCTTCACTTCAGGTTTACTGTATCCCTCTGGCCTTCTTATTGACGATGAATTACAGAAATTGCACCTGAATTAAATACAAAAGGCACAATGCCGACTTAAGCACAAGAAGGCTGACTTTTCTTACTATCTGTGTTTTCAACAATTCCATTGACACTAGTTATAGATTCCGATGCTTCACTCCACGTTTACTGCATCCCTTTTACCTTCTTATTGACGATGAAACACTGAAATTGCATCGGAATTAAATTGATTAGGCAAATTGCCGACTTAAGTACAAGAAGACTGACTCCTCTTACTGACTATGTTTTGAACCATTCCTGTGACACTAGGTATAGATTGCGATGCTTCACTTCAGGTTTACTGTAATCCTTGGACCTTCTTATTGACGATGAAACACAGAAATTGCATCGGAATTAAGTACAAAAGGCACAATGCCGACTTAAGTACATGAAGACTTACTCCTCTTCCTGACTATGTTTTGAACCATTCCTGTGACACTAGTTGTAGATTCCGATGCTTCCCTTCAGGTTTACTGTATCCCTTGGACCTTCTCATTGACGATGAAACACAGAAATGGCATCGGAAATAAATACAAAAGGCACAATGCCGACTTAAGGACAAGAAGACTGACTATTCTCTCTGACTATGTTTTGAACTACTCCTGTGACACTAGTTATAGATTCCGATGCTTCACTTCAGGTTTACTGTATCGCTCTCACCTTCTTATTGACGATGAAACACAGAAATTGCACCGGAATTAAATACAAAAGCACAATGCCGACTTAAGTACAAGAAGACTGACTCTTCTTACTGTCTATGTTTTGAACCATTCCATTGACACTAGTTATAGATTCCGATGCTTCACTTCAGGTTTACTGTATCATTTGGACTTTCTCATTGACGATGATACACAGAAACTACATCGGAATTAAATACAAAAGGCACAATGCCCACTTAAGTACAAGAAGGCTGACTCTTCTTACTGTCTATGATTTGAACCATTCCTGTGACACTAGGTATAGATTGCGATGCTTCACTTCAGGTTTACTGTAATCCTTGGACCTTCTTATTGACGATGAAACACAGAAATTGCATCGGAATTAAGTACAAAAGGCACAATGCCGACTTAAGTACATGAAGACTTACTCCTCTTCCTGACTATGTTTTGAACCATTCCTGTGACACTAGTTGTAGATTCCGATGCTTCACTTCAGGTTTACTGTATCCCTTGGACCTTCTCATTGACGATGAAACACAGAAATGGCATCGGAATTAAATACAAAAGGCACAAAGCCGACTTAAGAACAAGGAGACTGACTATTCTCTCTGACTATGTTTTGAACCATTCCTGTGAAACTAGTTATAGATTCCGATGCTTCACTTCAGGTTTACTGTATCCGTAGGACCTTCTTATTGACGATGAAACACAGAAATTGCATCGGAATTTAATACAAAATGCAGAATGCCGACTCAAGTACAAGAAGACTGACTCTTCTTTCTGTCTATGTTTTGAACCATTCCTGTGACACTAGTTATAGATTCCGATGCTTCAATTCAGGATTAATGTATTCCTCTGACCTTCTTATTGACGATGAAACACAGAAATTGCATCGGAATTTAGTACAAAAGGCACAATGCCGACTTAAGTACAACAGGTTTGTATCTTCTTACTGTCTATGTTTTGAACCATTCCTGTGACACTAGTTATAGATTCTGATGCTTCACTTCAGGTATACTGTATCCCTTGGACCTTCTTATTGACGATGAAACACAGATATTGCATCGGAATTAAATTCAAAAGGCACAATGCCGACTTAAGTACGAGAAGACTGTATCTTCCTACTGTCTATGTTTTGAACCATTCCTGTGACACTAGTTATAGATTCTGATGCTTCACTTCATGTTTACTCTATTCCTCTGACCTTCTTGTTAACGATGAAACACAGAAATTGCGCCGGAATTATATACAAAAGGCACAATGCTGACTTAAGTACATGAAGACTGACTGTTCTTACTGACTATGTTTTGAACCATTCCTGCGACACTAGTTATAGATTCCGATGCTACACTTCAGGTTTACTGTATCCCTTCGACCTTCTTATTGACGATGAAACACAGAAATTGCATGCGAATTAAATACAAAAGGCACAATGCCGACTTAAGGACAAGAAGACCGACTCTTCTTACTGACTATGTTTTGAACCATTCCTGTGACACTAATTATAGATTCCGATGCTTCACTTCAGGTTTACTGTATCCCTCTGACCTTCTTATTGACGATGAAACACAGAAATTGCACCGGAATTAAATGCAAACGGCACAATGCAAACTTATGTACAAGAAGGCTGACTCTTCTTATTGTCTATGTTTTGAACCATTCCATTGACACTAGTTGTAGATTCCGATGCTTCACTCCAGGTTTACTGCGTCATTTTTACCATCTTATTGACGATGAAACACTGAAATTGCATCGGAATTAAATAGATTAGACAAAATGCCGACTTAAGTACAAGAAGACTGACTCTTCTTACTGTCTATGTTTGAACCATTCCTGTTACACTAGTTATAGATTGCGATGCTTCACTTCAGGTTTACCGTATCCCTTGGACCTTCTTATTGACGATGAAACACAGAAATTGCATCGGAATTAAATACAAAAGGCACAATGCCGACTTAAGTACATGAGGACTGACTATTCTTACTGACTATGCTTTGAACCATTCCTGTGACACTTGTTATAGATTCCGATGCTTCACTTCAGGTTTAATGTATCCCTTGGACCTTCTCATTGACGATGAAACACAGAAATTACATCGGAATTCAATACAAAATTCACAATGCCGACTTAAGTACATGAAGACCGACTCTTCTTACTGACTATGGTTTTGAACCGATTCTGTGACACTTGTTATAGATTCCGATGCCTCACTTCAGGTTTACTGTATCCCTTCTACCTTCTTATTGACGATGAAACACAGAAATTGCTTCGGAATTAAATACAAAAGGCACAATGCCGACTTATGTACTGTCTATGTTTTGAACCATTCCTGTGACACTAGTTATAGATTCCGATGCCTCACTTCAGGTTTACTGTATCCCTCTGACCTTCTTATTGACGATGAAACACAGAAATTGCACCTGAATTAAATACAAAAGGCACAATGCCGACTTAAGCACAAGAAGGCTGACTCTTCTTAATATCTGTGTTTTCAACAATTCCATTGACACTAGTTATACATTCCGATGCTTCACTCCATGTTTACTGCATCCCTTTTACCTTTTTATTGACGATGAAACACTGAAATTGCATCGGAATTAAATAGATTAGGCAAATAGCCGACTTAAGTACAAGAAGACTGACTCTTCTTACTGACTATGTTTTGAACCATTCCTGTGACACTAGTTATAGATTGCGATGCTTCACTTCAGGTTTACTGTATCCCTTGGACCTTCTTATTGACGATGAAACACAGAAATGGCATCGGAATTAAATACAAAAGGCACAATGCCGACTTAAGTACATGAAGACCGACTCTTCTTACTGACTATGTTTTGAACCATTCCTGTGACACTAGTTATAGATTAAGATGCTTCACTTCAGGTTTACTGTATCTCTTGGACCTTCTTATAGACGATGAAACACAGAAATTGATTCGGAATTAAATACAAAAGGCACAATGCCGACTTAAGTACTGTCTATGTTTTGAACCATTCCTGTGACACTAGTTATAGATTCCGATGCTTCACTCCAGGATTACTGTATCCCTTGGACCTTCGTATTGACGATGAAACACAGAAATTACATCGGAATTAAATACAAAAGGCACAAGGCCGACTTAAATACAAGAAGACTCACTCTTCTTGTTGACTATGTTTTGAACCAGTCCTGTGACACTAGTTATAGATTCCGATGCTTCACTTCAGGTTTCTTGTATCCCTCTGACCTTCTTATTGACGATGAAACACAGAAATTGCACCGGAATTAAATACAAAAGGCACAATGCCGGCTTAAGTACAAGAAGACTGACTCTTCTTACTGTCTATGTTTTGAACCGTTCCATTGACACTAGTTATAGATTCCGATGCTTCACTCCAGGTTTACTGTATCCCTTGTACCTTCTTATTGACGATGAAATACTGAAATTGCATCGGAATTAAACAGAAAAGGCACAATGCCGACTTAAGTACAAAAAGACTCACTCTTCTGACTGACTATGTTGTGAACCATTCCTGTGACACTATTTATAGATTCCGATGCTTCACTTCAGGTTTACTGTATCCCTTGGACCTTCTTATTGACGATGAAACACAGAAATTGCATCGGAATTAAATACAAAAGGCACAATGCCAACTTAAGTACATGAAGACTGACTCTTCTCACTGACTACGTTTTGAACCATTCCTGTGACACTAGTTATAGATTCCGATGCCTCACGCCAGGTTTACTGTATCCCTTGGACCTTCTTATTGACGATGAAACACAGAAATTGCATCGGAATTAAGTAGAAAAGGTACAATGCCGACTTAAGTACAAGAAGACTGACTCTTCTTACTGTCTATGCTTTGAACCATTCCTGGGACTCTAGTTATAGTTTCTGATGCTTCACTTCAGGTTTACTGTATGCCTTGGACTTTCTTGATGACGATGAAACACAGAAATTGCGTCGGAATTAATTACAAAACGCACAATGCTGACTTAAGTACATGAGGAGCGACTCCTCTTACTGACTATTTTTTGAAGCATTCCTGTGACTAGTTATAGATTCCGATGCTTCACGTAAGGTTTACTGTATCCCTTGGTTCTTCTTATTGACGATGGAACACAGAAATTGCATCGGAATTAAATACAAAAGGCACAAGGCCGACTTAAGGACAAGAAGACTGACTCTTCTTACTGACTATGTTTTGAACCATTCCTGTTACCCTAGTTATAGATTCCGATGCTTCACTTCAGGTTTATTGTATCCCTCTGACCTTCTTATTGACGATGAAACACAGAAATTGCACCGGAATTAAATACAAAAGGCACAATGCCGACTTAAGTACAAGAAGACAGACTATACTTACTGTCTATGTTTTGAACCATTCCATTGACACTAGTTATAGATTCCGATGCTACACTCCTGGTTTACTGTATCCCTTGGACCTTCTTATTGACGATGAAACACTGAAATTGCATCGGAATTAAATAGAAAAGGCACAATGCCGACTTAAGTACAAGAAAACTGACTCTTCTTACTGACTATGTTTAGAACCAATCCTGTGACACTAGTTACAGATTCCGATGCTTCACTTCAGGTTTACTGTATACCTTGGACCTTCGTATTGACGATGAAACACAGAAATTGCATCGGAATTAAATACAAAAGGCACAATGCCGACTTAAGTACATGAAGACTGACTCTTCTTACTGACTATGCTTTGAACCATTCCTGTGACACTAGTTATAGATTTCGATGCTTCACTTCAAGTTTACTGTATCGCTCTCACCTTCTTATTGACGATGAAACACAGAAATTGCACAGGAATTAAATACAAAAGGCACAATGCCGACTTAAGTACAAGAAGACTGACTCCTCTTACTGTCTATGTTTTGAACCATTCCATTGATACTAGTTATAGAATCCGATGCTTCACTTCAGGTTTACTGTATCATTTGGACCTTCTTATTGACGATGAAACACAGAAACTACATCGGAATTAAATACAAATGGCACAATGCCTACTTCAGTACAAAAAGACTGAATCTTCTTATTGTCTATGTTTTGAACCATTCCTGTGACACTAGTTATAGATTCCGATGCTTGACTTCAGGATTACTGTATCCCTAGGACCTTCTTATTGACGATGAAACACAGAAATTGCATCGGAATTTTATACAAAATGCAGAATGCAGACTCAAGTACAAGAAGACTGAATCTTCCTCCTGTCTATGTTTTGAACCATTCCTGTGACACTAGTTATAGATTCCGATGCTTCACTTCAGGTTCACTGTATTCCTCTGACCTTCTTATTGACGATGAAACACAGAAATTGCATCGGAATTGAATAGAAAAGGCACAATGCCGACTTAAGTACAAGAAGACTGACTCTCCTTACTGTCTATGTTTTGAACCATTCCTGTGACACTAGTTATAGATTCCGATGCTTCACTTCAGGTTTCCTGTATCCCTTGGGCCTTCTTATTGTCGATGAAACACATAAATTGCATCGGAATTAAACACAAAAGCACAATGCCGACATAAGTACAACAAGTCTGTATCTTCTTACTGACTATGTTTTGAACCATTCGTGTGAAACTAGTTATAGATTCCGATGCTTCACTTCAGGTATACTGTATCCCTTGGACCTTCTTATTGACGATGAAACACAGAAATTACATCGGAATTAAATTCAAAAGGCACAATGCCGACTTAAGTACAAGAAGACTGTATCTTCTTACCGTCTATGTTTTGAATCATTCCTGTGACACTAGTTATAGATTCCGATGCTTCACTTCATGAATACTCTATCCCTCTGACCTTCTTATTAACGATGAAACACAGAAATTGCCCCGGAATTATATACAAATGGCACAATGCTGACTTAAGTACATGAAGGCCGACTCTTCTTACTGACTATGTTTGAACCATTCCTGTGACACTAGTTATAGATTCCGATGCTACACTTCAGGTTTACTGTATCCCTTGGACCTTCTTATTGACGATGAAACACAGAAATAGCATCGGACTTAAATACAAAAGGCACAATGCCGACTTAAGTACAAGAAGACAGACTCTTCTTACTGACTATGTTTTGAACCATTCCTGTGACACTAGTTATAGATTCCGATGCTTCACTTCAGGTTTACTGTATCCCTCTGACCTTCTTATTGACGATGAAACACAGAAATTGCACCGGAATTAAATGCAAAAGGCACAATGCCGACTTAAGTACAAGAAGGCTGACTCTTCTTACTGTCTATGTTTTGAACCATTCCATTGACACTAGTTATAGATACCGATGCTTCACTCCAGGTTTACTGCGTCCCTTTTACCATCTTATTGACGATGAAACACTGAAATTGCATCGGAATTAAATAGATTAGGCAAAATGCCGACTTAAGTACAAGAAGACTGACTCTTCTTACTGTCTATGTTTGAACCATTCCTGTTACACTAGTTATAGATTCCGATGCTTCACTTCAGGTTTACTGTATCCCTCTGACCTTCTCATTGACGATGAAACACAGAAATTGCGTCAGAATTAAATACAAAAGGCACAATGCCGACTTAAGTACATGAAGACCGACTCTTCTTACTGACTATGTTTTGAACCACTTCTGTGACACTAGTTATAGATTCCGATGCCTCACTTCAGGTTTACTGTATCCCTTCTACCTTCTTATTGACGATGAAACACAGAAATTGCTTCGGAATTAAATACAAAAGGCACAATGCCGACTTTAGTACATGAAGACCGACTCATCTTACTGACTATGTTTTGAACCTTTCCATTGACACTAGTGATAGACTCCCATGCTTCACTTCAGGTTTACTGTATCATTTGGACCTACTTATTGACGATGTAACACAGAAATTACATCGGAATTAAATACAAAAGGCGCAATGCTGACTTACGTACAAAAAGACTGTCTCTTGTTACTGACTATGTTTTCAACCATTCCTGGGACACTAGTTATACATTCCGATGCTTCACTTCAGGTTTACTGTATCCCTCTGACGTTCTTAATGTCGATGGAACACAGAAATTGCATCGGAATTAAATTGAAAAGTCACAATGCAGACTTAAGTACAAGAAGACTGACTCTTCTTATTGTCTATGATTTGAACTATTCCTGTGACACTAGTTATAGATTCCGATACTTGACTTCAGGGTTACTGTATCCCTAGGACCTACTTATTGATGATGAAACATAGAAATTGCATCGGAATTTAATACAAAAGGCACAATGCCGCCTCAAGTGCAAGAAGATTGACCCTTCTTCCTGTCTGAGTTTTGAACCATTCTTGTGACACTATTTATAGATTCCGATGCTTCACTCCAGGTTTACTGCGTCCCTTTTACCATCTTATTGACGATGAAGCACAGAAATTGCATCGGAATTAAATACAATAGGTACAATGTCGACTTATGCACAAGAAGACTGTATCTTCTTACTGTCTATGTTTTGAACCATTCCTGTGACACTAGTTATAGATTCTGATGCTTCACTCCAGGTTTACTGTACCCCTTGGACCTTCTTATTGACGATGAAACACAGAAACTGCACCGGAATGAAATACAAAGGCCCAATAACGACTTAAGTACATGAAGACTGACTCTTCTTACTGACTATGTTTTAAACCATTCCTGTGACACTAGTTATAGATTCCAACGCTTCACTTCAGGTTTACTGTATCCCTTGGACCTTCTTATTGACGATGAAACACAGAAATTGCATCGGAATTAAATACAAAGGCACAATGCCGACTTAAGTACATGAAGACCGACTCTTCTTACTGACTATGATTTGAACCATTCCTGTGACACTAGTTATAGATTCCGATGCTTCACTTCAGGTTTACTGTATCCCTTGGACCTTCTTATTGACGATGAATCACAGAAATTGCTTCGGAATTAAATACAAAAGGCACAATGCCGATTTAAGTACTGTCTGTGTTTTGAACCTTTCCTGTGACACTAGTTATAGATGCCGATGCTTCACTCCAGGTGTACTGTATCTTTCGGAATTTCTTATTGACGATGAAACACAGAAATTGCATCGGAATTAAATACAAGGGTACAATGCCGACTTAAGTACATAAAGACCGACTCTTCTTACTGACTATGTTTTGAACCATTCCTGTGACACTAGTCACAGATTCCGATGCTTCACTCCAGGTTTACTGTATCCCTTGGACCTTCTTATTGACGATGAAACACAGAAATTGCACCGGAATGAAATACAATGGCACAATAACGACTTAACTACATGAAGACTGACTCTTCTTACTGACTATGTTTTGAACCATTCCTGTGACACTAGTTATAGATTCCGATGCTTCACTTCAGGTTTACTGTATCCCTTGGACCTTCTTATTGACGATGAAACACAGAAATTGCACCGGAATTAAATACAAAGGGCACAATACTGACTTAAGTACATGAAGACCGACTCTTCTTACTGACTATGTTTTGTACCATTTCTGTGACACTAGTTATAGATTCCGATGCTTCACTTCAGGTTTACTGTATCCCTTGGACCGTCTTATTGACGATGAAACACAGAAATTGCAATGGAATTAAATACAAAAGGCACAATGCCGACTTAAGTACATGAAGAACGACTCTTCTTACTGACTATGTTTTGAACCACTCCTGTGACACTAGTTATAGATTCCGATGCTTCACTTAAGGTTTACTGTATCCCTCTGACCTTCTTATTGACGATGAAACACAGAAATTGCATCGGAATTAAATACAAAAGGCACAATGCCGACTTAAGTACAAGAAGACTGACTCTTCTTACTGACTATGTTTTGAACCATCCTGTGACACTAGTTATAGATTCCGATGCTTCACTTCAGGGTTACTGTATCCCTTGGACCTTCTTATTGACGATGAAACACAGAAATTGCATCGGAATTAATTACAATAGGTACAATGTCGACTTAAGTACTAGAAGACTGTATCTTCTTACTGTCTATGTTTTGAACCATTCCTGTGACACTAGTTATAGATTCCGATGATTCACTTCAGGTTTAATGTATTCCTCTGACCTTCTTATTGACGATGAAACACAGAAATTGCATCGGAATTAAATACAAAAGGCACAATGCCGACTTAAGTACAAGAAGACTGTATCTTCTGCCTGTCTATGTTTAGAACCAATCCTGTGACACTAGTTTTAGATTCCGATGCTTCACTTCAGGTTTACTGTATCCCTTGGACCTTCTTATTGACGATGAAACACAGAAATTGCATCGGAATTAAATACAATAGGTACAATGTCGACTTAAGCACAAGAAGACTGTATCTTCTTACTGTCTATGTTTTGAACCATTCCTGTGACACTAGTTATAGATTCTGATGCTTCACTCCAGGTTTACTGTACCCCTTGGACCTTCTTATTGACGATGAAACACAGAAACTGCACCGGAATGAAATACAAAGGCACAATAACGACTTAAGTACATGAAGACTGACTCTTCTTACTGACTAAGTTTTAAACCATTCCTGTGACACTAGTTATAGATTCCGATGCTACACTTCAGGTTTACTGTATCCCTTGGACCTTCTTATTGACGATGAAACACAGAAATAGCATCGGACTTAAATACAAAAGGCACAATGCCGACTTAAGTACAAGAAGACAGACTCTTCTTACTGACTATGTTTTGAACCATTCCTGTGACACTAGTTATAGATTCCGATGCTTCACTTCAGGTTTACTGTATCCCTCTGACCTTCTTATTGACGATGAAACACAGAAATTGCACCGGAATTAAATGCAAAAGGCACAATGCCGACTTAAGTACAAGAAGGCTGACTCTTCTTACTGTCTATGTTTTGAACCATTCCATTGACACTAGTTATAGATACCGATGCTTCACTCCAGGTTTACTGCGTCCCTTTTACCATCTTATTGACGATGAAACACTGAAATTGCATCGGAATTAAATAGATTAGGCAAAATGCCGACTTAAGTACAAGAAGACTGACTCTTCTTACTGTCTATGTTTGAACCATTCCTGTTACACTAGTTATAGATTCCGATGCTTCACTTCAGGTTTACTGTATCCCTCTGACCTTCTCATTGACGATGAAACACAGAAATTGCGTCAGAATTAAATACAAAAGGCACAATGCCGACTTAAGTACATGAAGACCGACTCTTCTTACTGACTATGTTTTGAACCACTTCTGTGACACTAGTTATAGATTCCGATGCCTCACTTCAGGTTTACTGTATCCCTTCTACCTTCTTATTGACGATGAAACACAGAAATTGCTTCGGAATTAAATACAAAAGGCACAATGCCGACTTTAGTACATGAAGACCGACTCATCTTACTGACTATGTTTTGAACCTTTCCATTGACACTAGTGATAGACTCCCATGCTTCACTTCAGGTTTACTGTATCATTTGGACCTACTTATTGACGATGTAACACAGAAATTACATCGGAATTAAATACAAAAGGCGCAATGCTGACTTACGTACAAAAAGACTGTCTCTTGTTACTGACTATGTTTTCAACCATTCCTGGGACACTAGTTATACATTCCGATGCTTCACTTCAGGTTTACTGTATCCCTCTGACGTTCTTAATGTCGATGGAACACAGAAATTGCATCGGAATTAAATTGAAAAGTCACAATGCAGACTTAAGTACAAGAAGACTGACTCTTCTTATTGTCTATGATTTGAACTATTCCTGTGACACTAGTTATAGATTCCGATACTTGACTTCAGGGTTACTGTATCCCTAGGACCTACTTATTGATGATGAAACATAGAAATTGCATCGGAATTTAATACAAAAGGCACAATGCCGCCTCAAGTGCAAGAAGATTGACCCTTCTTCCTGTCTGAGTTTTGAACCATTCTTGTGACACTATTTATAGATTCCGATGCTTCACTCCAGGTTTACTGCGTCCCTTTTACCATCTTATTGACGATGAAGCACAGAAATTGCATCGGAATTAAATACAATAGGTACAATGTCGACTTAAGCACAAGAAGACTGTATCTTCTTACTGTCTATGTTTTGAACCATTCCTGTGACACTAGTTATAGATTCTGATGCTTCACTCCAGGTTTACTGTACCCCTTGGACCTTCTTATTGACGATGAAACACAGAAACTGCACCGGAATGAAATACAAAGGCCCAATAACGACTTAAGTACATGAAGACTGACTCTTCTTACTGACTATGTTTTAAACCATTCCTGTGACACTAGTTATAGATTCCAACGCTTCACTTCAGGTTTACTGTATCCCTTGGACCTTCTTATTGACGATGAAACACAGAAATTGCATCGGAATTAAATACAAAGGCACAATGCCGACTTAAGTACATGAAGACCGACTCTTCTTACTGACTATGATTTGAACCATTCCTGTGACACTAGTTATAGATTCCGATGCTTCACTTCAGGTTTACTGTATCCCTTGGACCTTCTTATTGACGATGAATCACAGAAATTGCTTCGGAATTAAATACAAAAGGCACAATGCCGATTTAAGTACTGTCTGTGTTTTGAACCTTTCCTGTGACACTAGTTATAGATGCCGATGCTTCACTCCAGGTGTACTGTATCTTTCGGACCTTCTTATTGACGATGAAACACAGAAATTGCATCGGAATTAAATACAAGGGTACAATGCCGACTTAAGTACATAAAGACCGACTCTTCTTACTGACTATGTTTTGAACCATTCCTGTGACACTAGTCACAGATTCCGATGCTTCACTCCAGGTTTACTGTATCCCTTGGACCTTCTTATTGACGATGAAACACAGAAATTGCACCGGAATGAAATACAATGGCACAATAACGACTTAACTACATGAAGACTGACTCTTCTTACTGACTATGTTTTGAACCATTCCTGTGACACTAGTTATAGATTCCGATGCTTCACTTCAGGTTTACTGTATCCCTTGGACCTTCTTATTGACGATGAAACACAGAAATTGCACCGGAATTAAATACAAAGGGCACAATACTGACTTAAGTACATGAAGACCGACTCTTCTTACTGACTATGTTTTGTACCATTTCTGTGACACTAGTTATAGATTCCGATGCTTCACTTCAGGTTTACTGTATCCCTTGGACCGTCTTATTGACGATGAAACACAGAAATTGCAATGGAATTAAATACAAAAGGCACAATGCCGACTTAAGTACATGAAGAACGACTCTTCTTACTGACTATGTTTTGAACCACTCCTGTGACACTAGTTATAGATTCCGATGCTTCACTTAAGGTTTACTGTATCCCTCTGACCTTCTTATTGACGATGAAACACAGAAATTGCATCGGAATTAAATACAAAAGGCACAATGCCGACTTAAGTACAAGAAGACTGACTCTTCTTACTGACTATGTTTTGAACCATCCTGTGACACTAGTTATAGATTCCGATGCTTCACTTCAGGGTTACTGTATCCCTTGGACCTTCTTATTGACGATGAAACACAGAAATTGCATCGGAATTAATTACAATAGGTACAATGTCGACTTAAGTACTAGAAGACTGTATCTTCTTACTGTCTATGTTTTGAACCATTCCTGTGACACTAGTTATAGATTCCGATGATTCACTTCAGGTTTAATGTATTCCTCTGACCTTCTTATTGACGATGAAACACAGAAATTGCATCGGAATTAAATACAAAAGGCACAATGCCGACTTAAGTACAAGAAGACTGTATCTTCTGCCTGTCTATGTTTAGAACCAATCCTGTGACACTAGTTTTAGATTCCGATGCTTCACTTCAGGTTTACTGTATCCCTTGGACCTTCTTATTGACGATGAAACACAGAAATTGCATCGGAATTAAATACAATAGGTACAATGTCGACTTAAGCACAAGAAGACTGTATCTTCTTACTGTCTATGTTTTGAACCATTCCTGTGACACTAGTTATAGATTCTGATGCTTCACTCCAGGTTTACTGTACCCCTTGGACCTTCTTATTGACGATGAAACACAGAAACTGCACCGGAATGAAATACAAAGGCACAATAACGACTTAAGTACATGAAGACTGACTCTTCTTACTGACTAAGTTTTAAACCATTCCTGTGACACTAGTTATAGATTCCACCGCTTCACTTCAGGTTTACTGTATCCCTTGGACCTTCTTATTGACGATGAAACACAGAAATTGCATCGGAATTCAATACAAAGGCACAATGCCGACTTAAGTACATGAAGACCGACTCTTCTTACTGACTATGATTTGAACCATTCCAGTGACACTAGTTATAGATTCCTATGCTTCACTTCAGGTTTACTGTATCCCTTGGACCTTCTTATTGACGATGAAACACAGAAATTGCTTCGGAATTAAATACAAAAGGCACAATGCCGATTTAAGTACTGTCTGTGTTTTGAACCTTTCCTGTGACACTAGTTATAGATGCCGATGCCTCACTCCGGGTTTACTGTATCTTTCGGACCTTCTTATTGACGATGAAACACAGAAATTGCATCGGAATTAAATACAAGGGCACAAAGCCGACTTAAGTACATGAAGACCGACTCTTCTTACTGACTATGTTTTGAACCATTCCTGTGACATTAGTTATAGATTCCGATGCTTCACTCCAGGATTACTGTATCCCTTGGCCCTTGTAATTGACGATGAAACACAGAAATTGCACCGGAATGAAATACAAAGGCACATTAACGACTTAAATACATGAAGACTGACTCTTCTTACTGACTATGTTTTGAACCATTCCTGTGACACTTGTTATAGGTTCCGATGCTTCACTTCAGGTTTACTGTATTCCTCTGACCTTATTATTGACGATGAAACACAGAAATTGCATCGGAATTAAATTGAAAATGGCACAATGCTGCCTTAAGTACAAAAAGACTGACTCTTCTTACTGTCTATGTTTTGAACCATTCCTGTGACAGTAGTTATAGATTCCGATGCTCCACTTCAGGTTTACTGTATCCCTTGGACCTTCTTATTGACGATGAGACACAGAAATTGCATCGGAATTAAATACAAAAGGCACAATGCCGACTTAAGTACAAGAAGACTGACTCTTCTTACTGTCTATGTTTTGAACCATTCCTGTGACACTAGTTATAGATTCCGATGCTTCACTCCAGGTTTACTATACCCCTTGGACCTTCTTATTGACGATGAAACACAGAAACTGCACCGGAATGAAACACAAAGGCACAATAACGACTTAAGTACATGAAGACTGACTCTTATTACTGACTATGTTTTGAACCATTCCTGTGACACTAGTTATAGATTCCGATGCTTCACTTCAGGTTTACTGTATCCCTTGGACCTTCTTATTGACGATGAAACACAGAAATTGCATCGGAATTAAATACAAAGGCACAATGCCGACTTAAGTACATGAAGACCGACTCTTCTTACTGACTATGTTTTTAACCGTTCCTGTGACACTAGTTATAGAGTTCGATGCTTCACTTCGGGTTTACTGTATCCCTTGGACCTTCTTATTGACGATGAAACACAGAAATTGCATCGGAATTAAATACAAAAGGCACAATGCCGACTTAAGTACAAGAAGACTGTATCTTCTTACTGTCTATTTTTTGAACCATTCCTGTGACACTAGTTATAGATTCCGATGCTTCACTTCATGATTACTCTATCCCTCTGACCTTCTTATTGATTATGAAACACAGAAATTGCATCGGAATTAAATACAAAAGGCACAATGCCAACTTAAGGACAAGAAGACTGACTCTTCTTACTGACTATGTTTTTAACCATTCCTGTGACACTAGTTATAGATTCCGATGCTTCACTCCAGGTTTACTGCGTCCCTTTTACCATCTTATTGACGATGAAGCACAGAAATTGCATCGGAATTAAATACAATAGGTACAATGTCGACTTAAGCACAAGAAGACTGTATCTTCTTACTGTCTATGTTTTGAACCATTCCTGTGACACTAGTTATAGATTCTGATGCTTCACTCCAGGTTTACTGTACCCCTTGGACCTTCTTATTGACGATGAAACACAGAAACTGCACCGGAATGAAATACAAAGGCCCAATAACGACTTAAGTACATGAAGACTGACTCTTCTTACTGACTATGTTTTAAACCATTCCTGTGACACTAGTTATAGATTCCAACGCTTCACTTCAGGTTTACAGTATCCCTTGGACCTTCTTATTGACGATGAAACACAGAAATTGCATCGGAATTAAATACAAAGGCACAATGCCGACTTAAGTACATGAAGACCGACTCTTCTTACTGACTATGATTTGAACCATTCCTGTGACACTAGTTATAGATTCCGATGCTTCACTTCAGGTTTACTGTATCCCTTGGACCTTCTTATTGACGATGAAACACAGAAATTGCATCGTAATTAAATACAAAGGCACAATGCCGACTTAAGTACATGAAGACCGACTCTTCTTACTGACTTTGTTTTGAACCATTCCTGTGACACTAGTTATAGATTCCGATGCTTCACTTCAGGTTTACTGTATCCCTTGGACCTTCTTATTGACGATGAAACACAGAAATTGCATCGTAATTAAATACAAAGGCACAATGCCGACTTAAGTACATGAAGACCGACTCTTCTTACTGACTATGTTTTGAACCATTCCTGTGACACTAGTTATAGATTCCGATGCTTCACTTCAGGTTTACTGTATCCCTTGGACCTTCTTATTGACGATGAAACACAGAAATTGCTTCGGAATTAAATACAAAAGGCACAATGCCGATTTAAGTACTATCTGTGTTTTGTACCTTTCCTGTGACTCTAGTTATAGATGCCGATGCTTCACTTCAGGTTTACTGTATCTCTCGGACCTTCTTATTGACGATGACACACAGAAATTACATCGGAATTAAATACAAAGGCACAATGCCGACTTAAGTACATGAAGACCTACTCTTCTTACTGACTATGTATTAACCATTCCTGTGACACTAGTTATAGATTCCGATGCTTCACTCCAGGTTTACTGCATCCCTTTGACCTTCTTATTGCCGATGAAACACAGAAATTGCATCGGAATGAAAAACAAAAGGAACAATGCCGACTTAAGTACAACAAGTCTGTATCTTCTTACTGACTATGTTTTGACCATTCCTGTGACACTAGTTGTAGATTCCGATGCTTCGCTTCAGGTATACTGTATCCCTTGGACCTTCGTATTGACGATGAAACACAGAAATTGCATCGGAATTAAATACATAAGGCACAATGCCGACTTAAGTACAAGAAGACTGTATCTTCTTACTGTCTATGTTTTGAACCATTCCTGTGACACTAGTTATAGATTCCGATGCTTCACTCCAGGTTTACTGTATCTCTCGGACCTTCTTATTGACGATGACACACAGAAATTACATCGGAATTAAATACAAAGGCACAATGCCGACTTAAGTACATGAAGACCTACTCTTCTTACTGACTATGTATTAACCATTCCTGTGACACTAGTTATAGATTCCGATGCTTCACTCCAGGTTTACTGCATCCCTTTGACCTTCTTATTGACGATGAAACACAGAAATTGCATCGGAATTAAATACAAAAGGCACAATGCCAACTTAAGGACAAGAAGACTGACTCTTCTTACTGACTATGTTTTGAACCATTCCTGTGACACTAGTTATAGATTCCGATGCTTCACTTCAGGTTTACTGTATCCCTCTGACCTTCTTATTGACCATGAAACATAGAAATTGCACCGGAATTAAATGCAAAAGGCACAATGCCGACTTTAGTACAAGAAGGCTGACTCTTCTTACTGTCTATGTGTTGAACCATTCCATTGACACTAGTTATAGATTCCGATGCTTCACTCCAGGTTTACTGCGTCCCTTTTACCATCTTATTGACGATGAAACACTGAAATTGCATCGGAATTAAATAGATTAGGCAAAATGCCGACTTAAGTACAAGAAGACTGACTCTTCTTACTGTCTATGTTTGAACCATTCCTGTTACACTAGTTATAGATTGCGATGTTTCACTTCAGGTTTACTGTATCCCTTGGACCATCTCATTGACGATGAAACACAGAAATTGCGTCGGAATTAAATACAAAATGCACAATGCCGACTTAAGTACAACAAGACCGTATCTTCTTACTGTCTATGTTTTGAACCATTCCTGTGACACTAGTTATAGATTCCGATGCTTCACTCCAGGTTTACTGTATCCCTTGGACCTTATTATTGACGATGAAACACAGAAATCGCATCGGAATTAAATACAAAATGCACAATGCCGACTTAAGGACAACTGAATATGTTTTGAACCATTCCTGTGACACTAGTTACAGATTCCGATGCTTCACTTCAGTTTTACTGTATCCCACTGACCTTCTTATTGACGATGAATAACAGGAATTGCACTGGAATTAAATACAAAAGGCACAATGCCGACTTAAGTACAAGAAGACTGACTCTTCTTACTGTCTATGTCTTGGACCATTCCAGTGACACTAGTTATAGATTCCGATGCTTCACTTCAGGTTTACTGTATCCCTTGGACCATCTTATTGACGACGAAACAGAGAAATTGCGTCGGAATTAAATACAAAAGGCACAATGCCGAACTAAGTACAAGAAGACTGTATCTTCTTACTGTCTAAGTTTGAACCATTCCTGTGACACTAGTTACAGATTCCGATGCTTCACTCAAGGTTTACTATATCCCTTGGACCTTCTTATTGACGATGAAACACAAATATTGCATCGGAATTAAATACAAAAGGCACAATGCCGACTTAAGTGCAAGAAGACTGACTCTTCTTACTGACTATGATTTGAACCATTCCTGTGACACTAGTTATAGATTCCGATGCTTCACTTCAGGTTTACTTTATCCCTTGGACCTTCTTATTGACGATGAAACACAGAATATCTTCGGAATTAAATACAAAAGGCACAATGCCGATTTAAGTATTGTCTGTGTTTTGAACCTTTCCTGTGACACTAGTTATAGATGCCGATGCTTCACTCCAGGTGTACTGTATCTTTCGGACCTTCTTATTGACGATGAAACACTGAAATTGCATCGGAATTAAATACAAGGGTACAATGCCGACTTAAGTACATGAAGACCGACTCTTCTTACTGACTATGTTTTGAACCATTCCTGTGACACTAGTCACAGATTCCGATGCTTCACTCCAGGTTTACTGTATCCCTTGGACCTTCTTATTGACGATGAAACGCAGAAATTGCACCGGAATGAAATACAAAGGCACAATAACGACTTAACTACATGAAGACTGACTCTTCTTACTGACTATGTTTTGAACCATTCCTGTGACACTAGTTATAGGTTCCGATGCTTCACTTCAGGTTTACTGTATTCCTCTGACCTTATTATTGACGATGAAACACAGAAATTGCATCGGAATTAAATTGAAAATGGCACAATGCTGCCTTAAGTACAAAAAGACTGACTCTTCTCACTGTCTATGCTTTGAACCATTCCTGTGACACTAGTTATAGATTCCGATGCTTCACTCCAGGTTTACTGTACCCCTTGGACCTTCTTATTGTCGATGAAACACAGAAACTGCACCGGAATGAAACACAAAGGCACAATAACGACTTAAGTACATGAAGACTGACTCTTATTACTGACTATGTTTTGAACCATTCCTGTGACACTAGTTATAGATTCCGATGCTTCACTTCAGGTTTACTGTATCCCTTGGACCTTCTTATTGACGATGAAACACAGAAATTGCATCGGAATTAAATACAAAGGCACAATGCCGACTTAAGTACATGAAGACCGACTCTTCTTACTGACTATGTTTTTAACCATTCCTGTGACACTAGTTATAGAGTTCGATGCTTCACTTCAGGTTTACTGTATCCCTTGGACCTTCTTATTGACGATGAAACACAGAAATTGCATCGGAATTAAATACAAAAGGCACAATGCCGACTTAAGTACAAGAAGACTGTATCTTCTTACTGTCTATTTTTTGAACCATTCCTGTGACACTAGTTATAGATTCCGATGCTTCACTTCATGATTACTCTATCCCTCTGACCTCCTTATTGATGATGAAACACAGAAATTGCATCGGAATTAAATACAAAAGGCACAATGCCAACTTAAGGACAAGAAGACTGACTCTTCTTACTGACTATGTTTTTAACCATTCCTGTGACACTAGTTATAGATTCCGATGCTTCACTTCAGGTTTACTGTGTCCCTCTGACCTTCTTATTGACGATGAAACATAGAAATTGCACCGGAATTAAATGCAAAAGGCACAATGCCGACTTAAGTACAAGAAGGCTGACTCTTCTTACTGTCTATGTTTTGAACCATTCCATTGACACTAGTTATAGATTCCGATGCTTCACTCCAGGTTTACTGCGTCCCTTTTACCATCTTATTGACGATGAAGCACAGAAATTGCATCGGAATTAAATACAATAGGTACAATGTCGACTTAAGCACAAGAAGACTGTATCTTCTTACTGTCTATGTTTTGAACCATTCCTGTGACACTAGTTATAGATTCTGATGCTTCACTCCAGGTTTATTGTACCCCTTGGACCTTCTTATTGACGATGAAACACAGAAACTGCACCGGAATGAAATACAAAGGCCCAATAACGACTTAAGTACATGAAGACTGACTCTTCTTACTGACTATGTTTTAAACCATTCCTGTGACACTAGTTATAGATTCCAACGCTTCACTTCAGGTTTACTGTATCCCTTGGACCTTCTTATTGACGATGAAACACAGAAATTGCTTCGGAATTAAATACAAAAGGCACAATGCCGATTTAAGTACTATCTGTGTTTTGAACCTTTCCTGTGACTCTAGTTATAGATGCCGATGCTTCACTTCAGGTTTACTGTATCCCTTGGACCTTCTTATTGACGATGAAACACAGAAATTGCTTCGGAATTAAATACAAAAGGCACAATGCCGATTTAAGTACTGTCTGTGTTTTGAACCTTTCCTGTGACACTAGTTATAGATGCCGATGCTTCACTCCAGGTGTACTGTATCTTTCGGACCTTCTTATTGACGATGAAACACAGAAATTGCATCGGAATTAAATACAAGGGTACAATGCCGACTTAAGTACATGAAGACCGACTCTTCTTACTGACTATGTTTTGAACCATTCCTGTGACACTAGTCACAGATTCCGATGCTTCACTCCAGGTTTACTGTATCCCTTGGACCTTCTTATTGACGATGAAACACAGAAATTGCACCGGAATGAAATACAAAGGCACAATAACGACTTAACTACATGAAGACTGACTCTTCTTACTGACTATGTTTTGAACCATTCCTGTGACACTAGTTATAGATTCCGATGCTTCACTTCAGGTTTACTGTATCCCTTGGACCTTCTTATTGACGATGAAACACAGAAATTGCATCGTAATTAAATACAAAGGCACAATGCCGACTTAAGTACATGAAGACCGACTCTTCTTACTGACTATGTTTTGAACCATTCCTGTGACACTAGTTATAGATTCCGATGCTTCACTTCAGGTTTACTGTATCCCTTGGACCTTCTTATTGACGATGAAACACAGAAATTGCTTCGGAATTAAATACAAAAGGCACAATGCCGATTTAAGTACTATCTGTGTTTTGAACCTTTCCTGTGACTCTAGTTATAGATGCCGATGCTTCACTTCAGGTTTACTGTATCTCTCGGACCTTCTTATTGACGATGAAACACAGAAATTACATCGGAATTAAATACAAAGGCACAATGCCGACTTAAGTACATGAAGACCTACTCTTCTTACTGACTATGTATTGAACCATTCCTGTGACACTAGTTATAGATTCCGATGCTTCACTCCAGGTTTACTGCATCCCTTGGACCTTCTTATTGCCGATGAAACACAGAAATTGCATCGGAATGAAAAACAAAAGGAACAATGCCGACTTAAGTACAACAAGTCTGTATCTTCTTACTGACTATGTTTTGACCATTCCTGTGACACTAGTTATAGATTCCGATGCTTCGCTTCAGGTATACTGTATCCCTTGGACCTTCGTATTGACGATGAAACACAGAAATTGCATCGGAATTAAATACATAAGGCACAATGCCGACTTAAGTACAAGAAGACTGTATCTTCTTACTGTCTATGTTTTGAACCATTCCTGTGACACTAGTTATAGGTTCCGATGCTTCACTTCAGGTTTACTGTATTCCTCTGACCTTATTATTGACGATGAAACACAGAAATTGCATCGGAATTAAATTGAAAATGGCACAATGCTGCCTTAAGTACAAAAAGACTGACTCTTCTCACTGTCTATGCTTTGAACCATTCCTGTGACAGTAGGTATAGATTCCGATGCTCCACTTCAGGCTTACTGTATCCCTTGGACCATGTTATTGACGATGAGACACAGAAATTGCATCGGAATTAAATACAAAAGGCACAATGCCGACTTAAGTACAAGAAGACTGACTCTTCTTACTGTCTATGTTTTGAACCATTCCTGTGACACTAGTTATAGATTCCAATGCTTCACTCCAGGTTTGCTGTACCCCTTGGACCTTCTTATTGACGATGAAACACAGAAACTGCACCGGAATGAAACACAAAGGCACAATAACGACTTAAGTACATGAAGACTGACTCTTATTACTGACTATGTTTTGAACCATTCCTGTGACACTAGTTATAGATTCCGATGCTTCACTTCAGGTTTACTGTATCCCTTGGACCTTCTTATTGACGATGAAACACAGAAATTGCATCGTAATTAAATACAAAGGCACAATGCCGACTTAAGTACATGAAGACCAACTCTTCTTACTGACTATGTTTTGAACCATTCCTGTGACACTAGTTATAGATTCCGATGCTTCACTTCAGGTTTACTGTATCCCTTGGACCTTCTTATTGACGATGAAACACAGAAATTGCTTCGGAATTAAATACAATAGGCACAATGCCGATTTAAGTACTATCTGTGTTTTGAACCTTTCCTGTGACTCTAGTTATAGATGCCGATGCTTCACTTCAGGTTTACTGTATCTCTCGGACCTTCTTATTGACGATGAAACACAGAAATTACATCGGAATTAAATACAAAGGCACAATGCCGACTTAAGTACATGAAGACCTACTCTTCTTACTGACTATGTATTGATCCATTCCTGTGACACTAGTTATAGATTCCGATGCTTCACTCCAGGTTTACTGCATCCCTTGGTCCTTCTTATTGCCGATGAAACACAGAAATTGCATCGGAATGAAAAACAAAAGGAACAATGCCGACTTAAGTACAACAAGTCTGTATCTTCTTACTGACTATGTTTTGACCATTCCTGTGACACTAGTTATAGATTCCGATGCTTCGCTTCAGGTATACTGTATCCCTTGGACCTTCGTATTGACGATGAAACACAGAAATTGCATCGGAATTAAATACATAAGGCACAATGCCGACTTAAGTACAAGAAGACTGTATCTTCTTACTGTCTATGTTTTGAACCATTCCTGTGACACTAGTTATAGATTCCGATGCTTCACTTCATGATTACTTTATCCCTCTGACCTTCTTATTGACGATGAAACACAGAAATTGCATCGGAATTAAATACAAAAGGCACAATGCCAACTTAAGGACAAGAAGACTGACTCTTCTTACTGACTATGTTTTGAACCATTCCTGTGACACTAGTTATAGATTCCGATGCTTCACTTAAGGTTTACTGTATCCCTCTGACCTTCTTATTGACCATGAAACATAGAAATTGCACCGGAATTAAATGCAAAAGGCACAATGCCGACTTTAGTACAAGAAGGCTGACTCTTCTTACTGTCTATGTGTTGAACCATTCCATTGACACTAGTTATAGATTCCGATGCTTCACTCGAGGTTTACTGCGTCCCTTTTACCATCTTATTGACGATGAAACACTGAAATTGCATCGGAATTAAATAGATTAGGCAAAATGCCGACTTAAGTACAAGAAGACTGACTCTTCTTACTGTCTATGTTTGAACCATTCCTGTTACACTAGTTATAGATTGCGATGTTTCACTTCAGGTTTACTGTATCCCTTGGACCATCTCATTGACGATGAAACACAGAAATTGCGTCGGAATTAAATACAAAATGCACAATGCCGACTTAAGTACAACAAGACCGTATCTTCTTACTGTCTATGTTTTGAACCATTCCTGTGACACTAGTTATAGATTCCGATGCTTCACTCCAGGTTTACTGTATCCCTTGGACCTTATTATTGACGATGAAACACAGAAATCGCATCGGAATTAAATTCAAAATGCACAATGCCGACTTAAGGACAACTGAATATGTTTTGAACCATTCCTGTGACACTAGTTACAGATTCCGATGCTTCACTTCAGTTTTACTGTATCCCACTGACCTTCTTATTGACGATGAATAACAGGAATTGCACTGGAATTAAATACAAAAGGCACAATGCCGACTTAAGTACAAGAAGACTGACTCTTCTTACTGTCTATGTCTTGGACCATTCCAGTGAAACTAGTTATAGATTCCGATGCTTCACTTCAGGTTTACTGTATCCCTTGGACCATCTTATTGACGACGAAACAGAGAAATTGCATCGGAATTAAATACAAAAGGCACAATGCCGAACTAAGTACAAGAAGACTGTATCTTCTTAGTGTCTAAGTTTGAACCATTCCTGTGACACTAGTTACAGATTCCGATGCTTCACTCAAGGTTTAATATATCCCTTGGACCTTCTTATTGACGATGAAACACAAATATTGCATCGGAATTAAATACAAAAGGCACAATGCCGACATAAGTGCAAGAAGACTGACTCTTCTTACTGACTACGTTTTGAACCATTCCTGTGACACTAGTTATAGATTCCGATGCTTCACTTCAGGTTTGCTGTATCCCTGTGACCTTCTTGTTGACGATGAAACAGAGAAATTGCACCGGAATTAAATACAAAAGGCACAATGCCGACTTAAGTACAAGAAGACTGACTCTTGTTACTGTCTATGTCTTGAACCATTCCTGTGACACTAGTTATAGATTCCGATGTTTCACTTCAGGTTTACTGTATCATTTGGACCTTCTTATTGACGATGAAACACAGAAATTACATCGGAATTAAATACAAAAGGCGCAATGCTGACTTACGTACAAAAAGACTGTCTCTTGTTACTGACTGTGTTTTCAACCATTCCTGTGACACTAGTTATAGATTCCGATGCTTCACTTCAGGTTTACTGTATCCCTCTGACCTTCTTATTGCCGATGGAACACAGAAATTGCATCGGAATTAAATAGAAAATGCACAATGCCGACTAAAGTACAAGAAGACTGACTCTTCTTATCTCTCTATGTTTCGAACCATTCCTGTGACACTAGTTATAGATTCCGATACTTGACTTCAGGTTTACTGTATCCCTAGGACCTACTTATTGATGATGAAACACAGAAATTGCATCGGAACTTAATACAAAAATCACAATGCCGCCTCAAGTACAAGAAGACTGACTCTTCTTCCTGTCTATGTTTTGAACCATTCCTGTGACACTAGTCATCGATTCCGATGCTTCACTTCCGGTTTACTGTATCCCTTGGATCTTCTTATTGACGATGAAACACAGAAATTGCATCGGAATTAAACACAAAAGGCACAATGCCGACTTAAGTACAACAAGACTGTATCGTCTTACTTTCTATGTTTTGAACCAATCCTGTGACACTAGTTATAGATTCTGATGCTTCACTCCAGGTTTACTGTATCCCTTGGACCTTATTATTGACGATGAAACACAGAAATTGCATCGGAATTAAATACAAAAGGCACAATTCCGACTTCAGGATAAGAAGACTGACTTGTCTTACTGACTATGTTTTGAACCATTCCTGTGACACTAGTTATAGATTCCGATGCTTCACTTCAGGGTTACTGTATCCCTTTGACATTCTTATTGACAATGAAACACAGTAATTGCACCGGAATTAAATACAAAAGGCACAATACTGACTTAAGTACATGAAGACCGCCTCTTCTTACTGACTATGTTTTGTACCATTCCTGTGACACTAGTTATAGATTCCGATGCTTCACTTCAGGTTTGCTGTATCCCTTGGACCTTCTTATTGACGATGAAACACAGAAATTGCATCGGAATTAAATACAAAAGGCACAATGCCGACTTAAGTACAAGAAGATTGTATCTTCTTACTGTCTATGTTTTGAACCATTCCTGTGACACTAGTCATAGATTCCGAAGCTTCACTTCAGGTTTACTGTATCCGTATGACCTTCTTATTGACGATGAAACACAGAAATTGCACCGGAATTAAATACAAAAGGCACAAAGCCGACTTAAGTACATGAAGAATGACTCTTCTTACTGTCTATGTTTTGAACCATTCCATTGACCCAAGTTATTGATTCCGATGCTTCACTCCAGGTTTACTGCATCCCTTGGACCTTCTTATTGACGATGAAACACTGAAATTGCATCGGAATTAAATAGATTAGGCAAAATGGCAACTTCAGTAAAAGAAGATTGACTCTTCTTACTGACAATGCTTTCAACCATTCCTGTGACACTAGTTATAGATTCCGATGCTTCACTTCATGTTTACTGTATCACTTTTACCTTCTTATTCACGATGAAACACAGAAATTGCAATGGAATTAAATACAGAAGGCACAAAGCCGACTTAAGTCCATGAAGACTGACTCTTCTTACTGACTATGCTTTGAACCATTCCTGTGCCACTAGTTATAGATTCCGATGCTTCACTTCAGGTTTACTGTATCCCTTGGACCTTCTTATTGACGATGAAACACAGAAATTGCATCGGATTAAATACAAAAGGCACAATTCCGACTTAAGTACATGAAGAACGACTCTTCTTACTGACTATGTTTTGAACCACTCCAGTGACACTAGTTATAGATTCCGATGCTTCACTTCAGGTTTACTGTATCCCTCTGACCTTCTTATTGACGATGAAACACAGAATTTGCATCGGAATTAAATACAAAAGGCACAATGCCGACTTAAGTACAAGAAGACTGTATCTTCTTCCTGTCTATGTTTTGAAACAATCCTGTGACACTAGGTATTGATTCCGATGCTTCACTTCAGGTTTATTGTATCCCTCTGACCTTCTTATTGACGATGAAACACAGAAATTGCACCGGATTTAAATACAAAGGGCACAATGCCGACTTAAGTACATGAAGAATGACTCTTCTTAAAGTCTATGTTTTGAACCATTCCATTGACACAAGTTATTGATTCCGATGCTTCACTCCAGGTGTACTGCATCCCTTGGACCTTCTTATTGACGATGAAACACTGAAATTGCATCGGAATTAAATAGATTAGGCAAAATGGCAACTTAAGTAAAAGAAGATTGACTCTTCTTACTGACTATGCTTCGAACCATTCCTGTGACACTAGTTATAGATTCCGATGCTTCACTTCATGTTTACTGTATCACTTGGACCTTCTTATTGACGATGAAACACAGAAATTGCAATTTAATTAAATACAAAAGGCACAAAGCCGACTTAAGTCCATGAAGACTGACTCTTCTTACTGACTATGCTTTGAACCATTCCTGTGACACTAGTTACAGATTCCGATGCTTCACTTCAGGTTTACTGTATCCCTTGGACCTTCTTATTGACGATGAAACACAGAAATTGCATCGGAATTAAATACGAAAGGCACAATGCCGACTTAAGTACATGAAGAACGACTATTCTTACTGACTATGTTTTGAACCACTCCTGTGACACTAGTTATAGATTCCGATGCTTCAATTCAGGTTTACTGTATCCCTCTGACCTTCTTATTGAGGATGAAACACAGAAATTGCATCAGAATTAAATTCAAAAGGCACAGTGCCGACTTAAGTACAAGAAGACTGTATCTTCTTCCTGTCTATGTTTTGAACCAATCCTGTGACACTAGTTATTGATTCCGATGTTTCACTTCAGGTTTACTGTATTCCTCTGACCTTCTTGTTGACGATGAAACACAGAAATTGCATCGGAATTAAATACAAAAGGCACAATGCCGACTTAAGTACAAGAAGACTGACTCTTCTTACTGACTATGTTTTGAACCATTCCTTTGACACTAGTTTTAGATTCCGATGCTTCACTTCAGGTTTACTGTATCATTTAGACCCTCTTATTGACGATGAAACACAGAAATTACATCGGAATTAAATATAAAAGGCACAATGCCGACTCAAGTACAAGAAGACTGACTCTTCTTCCTGTCTATGTTTTGAACCATTCCTGTGACACTAGTTATAGATTCCGATGCATAACTTCAGGTTTACAGTATTCCTCTGACCTTCTTATTGAGGATGAAACACAGAAATTGCATCGGAATTAAATACAAAAGGCACAATGCCGACTTAAGTACAAGAAGACTGTATCTTCTTCCTGTCTATGTTTTGAACCAATACTGTGACACTAGTTACTGATTCCGATGCTTCACTCCAGGTTTACTGTATCCTTCGAACTTCTTATTGACGAAGAAACACAGAAATAGCATCGGAATTAATTACAAAAGGTACAATGCCGACTCAAGTACAAGAAGACTGACTCTTCTTCCTGTCTATGTTTTGAACCATTCCTGTGACACTAGTTATAGATTCCGATGCTTCACTTCAGGTTTACTGATTTCCTGTGACCTTCTTATTGACGATGAAACACAGAAATTGCATCGGAATTATATACAAAGGCACAATGCCGACTTAAGTACATGAAGACCGACTCTTCTTACTGACTATGTTTTGAACCATTCCCGTGACACTAGTTATAGATTCCGATGCTTCACTTCAGGTTTACTGTATCCCTTGGACCTTCTTATTGACGATGATACACAGAAATTGCTTCGGAATTAAATACAAAAGGCACAATGCCGATTTAAGTACTGTCTGTGTTTTGAACCTTTCCTGTGACACTAGTTATAGAATCCGATGCTTCACTCCAGGTTTACTGTATCTCTTGGACCTTCTTATTGACGATGAAACACAGAAATTGCGTCGGAATTAAACACAAGGGGCACAATGCCGGCTTAAGAACAAGAAGACTGTATCTTCTAACTGTCTATGTTTTGAACCATTCCTGTGACACTAGTTATAGATTCCGATGCTTCACTCCAGGTTTACTGTATCCCTTGGACCTTCTTATTGACGATGAAACACAGAATTTGCACCGGAATGAAATACAAAAGGCACAATAACGACTTAAGTACAAGAAGACTGACTCTTCTTACTGACTATTATTTGAACCATTCCTGTGACACTAGTTATAGATTCCGATGCTTCACTTCAGGTTTACTGTATCCCTTGGACCTTCTTATTGACGATGAAACACAGAAATTGCATCGGATTTATATACAAAGGCACAATGCCGACTTAAGCACATGAAGACCGACTCTTCTTACTGACTATGTTTTGAACCATTCCCGTGACACTAGTTGTAGATTCCGATGCTTCACTTCACGTTTACTTTATCCATTGGACCTTCTTATTGACGATGAAACACAGAAATTGCTTCGGAATTAAATACAAAAGGCACAATGCCGACTTAAGGACAAGAAGACTGACTCTTCTTTCTGACTATGCTTTGAACCATTCCTGTGACACTAGTTATAGATTCCGATGCTTCACTTCAGGTTTACTGTATTCCTCTGACCTTCTTATTGACGATGAAACACAGAAATTGCATCGGAATTAAATACAAAAGGCACAATGCCGACTTAAGTACAAGAAGACTGACTCTTCTTACTGTCTACGTTTGGAACCATCCTGTGACACTAGTTATAGTTTCCGATGCTTCACTTCAGGTTTACTGTATCCCTTGGACCTTCTTATTGACGATGAAACACAGAAATTGCATCGGATTTAAACACAAGGGGCACAATGCCGACTTAAGTACAAGAAGACTGTATCTTCTAACTGTCTATGTTTTGAACCATTCCTGTGACACTAGTTATGGATTCCGATGCTTCACTCATGGTTTACTGTATCCCTTGGACCTTCTTATTGACGATGAAACACAGAATTTGCACCGGAATGAAATACAAAAGGCACAATAACGACTTAAGTACAAGAAGACTGACTCTTCTTACTGACTATTATTTGAACCATTCCTGTGACACTAGTTATAGATTCCGATGTTTCACTTCAGGTTTACTGTATCCCTTGGACCTTCTTATTGACGATGAAACACAGAAATTGCATCGGATTTATATACAAAGGCGCAATGCCGACTTAAGCACATGAAGACCGACTCTTCTTACTGACTATGTTTTGAACCATTCCCGTGACACTAGTTGTAGATTCCGATGCTTCACTTCACGTTTACTTTATCCATTGGACCTTCTTATTGACGATGAAACACAGAAATTGCTTCGGAATTAAATACAAAAGGCACAATGCCGACTTAAGGACAAGAAGACTGACTCTTCTTTCTGACTATGTTTCGAACCATTCCTGTGACACTAGTTATAGATTCCGATGCTTCACTTCAGGTTTACTGTATTCCTCTGACCTTCTTATTGACGATGAAACACAGAAATTGCATCGGAATTAAATACAAAAGGCACAATGCCGACTTAAGTACAAGAAGACTGACTCTTCTTACTGTCTACGTTTGGAACCATCCTGTGACACTAGTTATAGTTTCCGATGCTTCACTTCAGGTTTACTGTATCCCTTGGACCTTCTTATTGACGATGAAACACAGAAATTGCATCGGATTTAAACACAAGGGGCACAATGCCGACTTAAGTACAAGAAGACTGTATCTTCTAACTGTCTATGTTTTGAACCATTCCTGTGACACTAGTTATGGATTCCGATGCTTCACTTCAGGTTTACTGTATCCATTGGACCTTCTTATTGACGTTGAAACACCGAAATTGCTTCGGAATTAAATACAAAAGGCACAATGCCGATTTAAGTACTGTCTATGTTTGAACCATTCCTGTGACACTAGTTATAGATGCCGATGCTTCACTCCAGGTTTACTGTATCTCTTGGACCTTCTTATTGACGATGAAACACAGAAATTGCATCGGATATAAATACAAAAGGCACAATGCCGACTTAAGGACAAGAAGACGGACTCTTCTTTCTGACTATGTTTTGAACCATTTCTGTGACACTAGCTATAGATTCCGATGCTTCACTTCAGGTTTATTGTATCCCTCTGACCTTCTTATTGACGATGAAACACAGAAATTGCATCGGAATTAAATACAAATGCACAATGCCGACTTAAGTACATGAAGACCGACTCTTCTTACTGACTATGTTTTGAACCATTCCTGTGACACTAGTTATAGATTCCGATGCTTCACTTTAGGTTTAGTGTATCCATTGGACCTTCTTATTGACGATGAAACACAGAAATTGCTTCGGAATTAAATACAAAAGGCACAATGCCGATTTAAGTACTGTCTATGTTTAGAACCATTCCTGTGACACTAGTTATAGATGCCGATGCTTCACTCCAGGTTTACTGTATCTCTTGGACCTTCTTATTGACGATGAAACACAGAAATTGAATCGGAATTAAATACAAAAGCACAATGCCGACTTAAGGACAAGAAGACTGACTCTTCTTACTGACTATGTTTTGAACCATTCCTGTGACACTAGTTTTAGATTCCGATGCTTCACTTCAGGTTTATTGTATCCCTCTGACCTTCTTATTGACGATGAAACACAGAAATTGCACCTGAATTAAATACAAAAGGCACAATGCCGACTTGAGTACATGTGGACTGACTCTTCTTACTGACTATGTTTTGAACCATTCCTGTGACACTAGTTATAGATTTCGATGCTACACTCCAGGTTTACTGTATCCCTTGGACCTTCTTATTGACGATGAAACACAGAAATTGAATCGGAATTACATACAAAAGGCACAATGCCAACTTAAGTACATGTAGACTGACTCTTCTTACTGACTATGTTTTGAACCATTCCTGTGACACTAGTTATACATTCCGATGCTACACTCCAGGTTTACTGTATCCCTTGGACCTTCTTATTGACGATGAAACACAGAAATTGCATCAGAATTAAATACAAAAAGGACAATGAAGACTTAACGACAAGAAGACTGACTCTTGATACTGACTATGTTTTGAACCATCCCTGTGACACTAGTTATAGATTCCGATGCTTCACATCAGGTTTACTGTATTCCTCTGACCTTCTTATTGACGATAAAACACAGAAATGGCATCGGAATTAAATAGAAAATGCACAATGCCGGCTGAAGTACAAGAAGACTGACTCTTATTATTGTCTATGTTTTGAACCATTCCTGTGACACTAGTTATAGATTCTGATGCTTGACTTCAGGTTTACTGTAGCCCTAGGACCTTCTTATTGACGATGAAACACAGAAATTGCATCGGAATTTAATACAAAAGGCACAATGCCGACTGAAGTACAAGAAGACTGTCTCTTCTTCCTGTCTATGTTTTGAACCATTTCTGTGACACTAGTTATAGATTCCGATGCTTCACTTCAGGTTTACTGTATTCCTCTGACCTTCTTATTGACGATGAAAAACAGAAATTGCATCGGAATTAAATACAAAAGGCACAATGCCGACTTAAGTACAAGAAGACTGACTCTTCTTACTCTCTATGTTATGAACCATCCTGTGCACTAGTTATAGATTCCGATGCTTCACTTCAGGTTTACTGTATCCCTTGGACCTTCTTATTGACGATGAAACACAGAAATTGCATCGGAATTAAACACAAGGGGCACAACGCCGGCTTAAGTACAAGAAGACTGTATCTTCTAACTGTCTATGCTTTGAACCATTCCTGTGACACTAGTTACAGATTCCGATGCTTTACTCCATGTTTACTGTATCCCTTGGACCTTCGTATTGACGATGAAACACAGAATTTGCACCGGAATGAAATACAAATGGCACAATTACGACTTAAGTACAAGAAGACTGACTCTTCTTACTGACTATGATTTGACCCATTCCTGTGACACTAGCTATAGATTCCGATGCTTCACTTCAGGTTTACTGTATCCCTTGGACCTTCTTATTGACGATGAAACACAGAAATTGCATCGGAATTAAATACAAAAGGCACAAGGCCGACTTAAGTACATGAAGACCGACTCTTCTTACTGACTATGTTTTGAACCATTCCCGTGACACTAGTAATAGATTCCGATGCTTCACTTCTGGTTTACTGTATCCATTGGACCTTCTTATTGACGTTGAAACACAGAAATTGCTTCGGAATTAAATACAAAAGGCACAATGCCGACTTAAGTACAAGACGACTGTATCTTCTTCCTCTCTATGTTTTGAACCAATCCTGTGACACTAGTTATTGATTCCGATGCTTCACTCCAGGTTTACTGTATCCTTGGAACTTCTTATTGACGAACAAACACAGAAATAGCATCGGAATTAATACAATAGGCACAACGCCGACTTAAGGACAAGAAGACTGACTCTTCTTACTGACTATGTTTTGAACCATTCCTGTGACACTAGTTTTAGATTCCGATGCTTCACTTCAGGTTTACTGTATCATTTGGGCCCTCTTATTGACGATGAAACACAGAAATTACATCGGAATTAAATACAAAAAGCACAATGCCGACTCAAGTACAAGAAGACTCACTCTTCTTCCTGTCTATGTTTTGAACCATTCCTGTGACACTAGTTATAGATTCCGATGCTTCACTTCAGGTTTACTGTATTCCTCTGACCTTCTTGTTGACGATGAAACACAGAAATTGCATCGGAATTAAATACAAAAGGCACAATGCCGACTTAAGTACAAGAAGACTGACTCTTCTTACTGACTATGTTTTGAACCATTCCTGTGACACTAGTTTTAGATTCCGATGCTTCACTTCAGGTTTACTGTATCATTTGGACCCTCTTATTGACGATGAAACACAGAAATTACATCGGAATTAAATACAAAAGGCACAATGCCGACTCAAGTACAAGAAGACTGACTCTTCTTCCTGTCTATGTTTTGAACCATTCCTGTGACACTAGTTATAGATTCCGATGCTTAACTTCAGGTTTACAGTATTCCTCTGACCTTCTTATTGAGGATGAAACACAGAAATTGCATCGGAATTAAATACAAAAGGCACAATGCCGACTTAAGTACAAGAAGAATGTATCTTCTTCCTGTCTATGTTTTGAACCAATCCTGTGACACTAGTTATTGATTCCGATGCTTCATTCCAGGTTTACTGTATCCTTGGAACTTCTTATTGACGAAGAAACACAGAAATAGCATCGGAATTAAATACAATAGGCACAACGCCGACATAAGGACAAGAAGACTGACCCTTCTTACTGACTATGTTTTGAACCATTCCTGTGACACTAGTTTTAGATTCCGATGCTTCACTTCAGGTTTACTGTATCATTTGGACCCTCTTATTGACGATGAAACACAGAAATTACATCGGAATTAAATACAAAAGGCACAATGCCGACTCAAGTACAACAAGACTGACTCTTCTTCCTGTCTACGTTTTGAACCATTCCTGTGACACTAGTTATAGATTCCGGTGCTTCACTTCAGGTTTACTGTATCCCTTGACCTTCTTATTGACGATGATATACAGAAATTGCTTCGGAATTAAATACAAAAGGCACAATGCCGATTTAAGGACTGTCTGTGTTTTGAACCTTTCCTGTGACACTAGTTATAGAATCCGATGCTTCACTCCAGGTTTACTGTATCTCTTGGACCTTCTTATTGACGATGAAAAACAGAAATTGCATCGGAATTAAATACAAAGGCACAATGCCGACTTAAGTACATGAAGACCGACTCTTTTTACTGACTATGTTTCGAACCATTCCTGTGACACTAGTTATAGATTCCGATGCTTCACTCCAGGTTTTCTGTATCCCTTGGACCTTCTTATTGACGATGAAACACAGAAATTGCACCGGAATGAAATACAAAGGCACAATAACGACTTAACTACATGAAGACTGACTCCTCTTACTGACTATGTTTTGAACCATTCCTGTGACACTAGTTGTAGATTCCGATGAATGACTTCAGGTTTACTGTAGCCCTAGGACCTTCTTATTGACGATGAAACACAGAAATTGCAGCGGAATTTAATACAAAAGGCACAATGCCGACTCAAGTACATGAAGACTGACTCTTCTTCCTGTCTATGTTTTGAACCATTTCTGTGACACTAGTTATAGATTCCGATGCTTCCCTTCAGGTTTACTGTATTCCTCTGACCTTCTCATTGACGATGAAACACAGAAATTGCATCGGAATTAAACACAAGGGGCACAATGCCGGCTTAAGAACAAGAAGACTGTATCTTCTAACTGTCTATGTTTTGAACCATTCCTGTGACACTAGTTATGGATTCCGATGCTTCACTCAAGGTTTACTGTATCCCTTGGACCTTCTTATTGACGATGAAACACAGAATTTGCACCGGAATGAAATACAAAAGGCACAATAACGACTTAAGTACAAGAAGACTGACTCTTCTTACTGACTATTATTTGAACCATTCCTGTGACACTAGTTATAGATTCCGATGCTTCACTTCAGGTTTACTGTATCCCTTGGACCTTCTTATTAACGATGAAACACAGAAATTGCATCGGAATTATATACAAAGGCACAATTCCGACTAAAGCACATGAAGACCGACTCTTCTTACTGACTATGTTTTGAACTATTCCCGTGACACTAGTTATAGATTCCGATGCTTCACTTCAGGTTTACTGTATCCATTGGACCTTCTTATTGACGATGAAACACAGAAATTGCTTCGGAAGTAATACAAAAGGCACAATGCCGACTTAAGGACAAGAAGACTGACTCTTCTTTCTGACTATGTTTTGAACCATTCCTGTGACACTAGTTATAGATTCCGATGCTTCACTTCAGGTTTACTGTATTCCTCTGACCTTCTTATTGACGACTAAACACAGAAATTGCATCGGAATTAAATACAAGAGGCACAATGTCGACTTAAGTACAAGAAGACTGACTTTTCTTACTGTCTATGTTTTGAACCATCCTGTGACACTAGTTATAGATTCCGATGCTTCACCTCAGGTTTACTGTATCTCTTGGACCTTCTTATTGACGATGAAACACAGAAATTGCATCGGATTTAAACACAAGGGGCACAACGCCGGCTTAAGTACAAGAAGACTGTATCTTCTAACTGTCTATGTTTTGAACCATTCCTGTGACACTAGTTATGGATTCCGATGCTTCACTCAAGGTTTACTGTATCCCTTGGACCTTCTTATTGACGATGAAACACAGAATTTGCACCGGAATGAAATACAAAAGGCACAATAACGACTTAAGTACAAGAAGACTGACTCTTCTTACTGACTATTATTTGAACCATTCCTGTGACACTAGTTATAGATTCCGATGCTTCACTTCAGGTTTACTGTATCCCTTGGACCTTCTTACTGACGATGACACACAGAAATTGCATCGGAATCAAATACAAAAGGCACAATGCCAATTTAAGTACTGTCTATGTTTTGAACCATTCCTGTGACACTAGTTATAGATGCCGATGCTTCACTCCAGGTTTACTGTATATCTTGGACCTTCTTATTGACGATGAAACACAGAAATTGCATCGGATATAAATACGAAAGGCACAATGCCGACTTAAGGACAAGAAGACGGACTCTTCTTTCTGACTATGTTTTGAACCATTCCTGTGACACTAGTTATAGATTCCGATGCTTCACTTTAGGTTTACTGTATCCATTGGACCTTCTTATTGACGATGAAACACAGAAATTGCTTCGGAATTAAATACAAAAGGCACAATGGCGATTTAAGTACTGTCTATGTTTAGAACCATTCCTGTGACACTAGTTATAGATGCCGATGCTTCACTCCAGGTTTACTGTATCTCTTGGACCTTCTTATTGAAGATGAAACACAGAAATTGAATCTTAATTAAATACAAAAGCACAATACCGACTTAAGGACAAGAAGACTGACTCTTCTTACTGACTATGTTTTGAACCATTCCTGTGACACTAGTTATAGATTCCGATGCTTCACTTCAGGTTTATTGTATCCCTCTGTCCTTCTTATTGACGATGAAACACAGAAATTGCACCTGAATTAAATACAAAAGGCACAATGCCGACTTGAGTACATGTGGACTGACTCTTCTTACTGACTATGTTTTGAACCATTCCTGTGACACTAGTTATAGATTTCGATGCAACACTCCAGGTTTACTGTATCCCTTGGACCTTCTTATTGACGATGAAACACAGAATTTGCATCGGAATTGAATACAAAAGGCACAATGCCAACTTAAGTACATGTAGACTGACTCTTCTTACTGACTATGTTTTGAACCATTCCTGTGACACTAGTTATACATTCCGATGCTACACTCCAGGTTTAATGTATCCCTTGGACCTTCTTATTGACGATGAAACACAGAAATTGCATCAGAATTAAATACAAAAGGCACAATGAAGACTTAACGACAAGAAGACTGACTCTTGATACTGACTATGTTTTGAACCATCCCTGTGACACTAGTTATAGATTCCGATGCTTCACATCAGGTTTACTGTATTCCTCTGACCTTCTTATTGACGATAAGACACAGAAATGGCATCGGAATTAAATAGAAAAGGCACAATGCCGGCTGAAGTACAAGAAGACTGACTCTTATTATTGTCTATGTTTTGAACCATTCCTGTGACACTAGTTATAGATTCCGATGTTTGACTTCAGGTTTACTGTAGCCCTAGGACCTTCTTATTGACGATGAAACACAGAAATTGCATCGGAATTTAATACAAAAGGCACAATGCCGACAGAAGTACAAGAAGACTGACTCTTCTTCCTGTCTATGTTTTGAACCATTTCTGTGACACTAGTTATAGATTCCGATGCTTCACTTCAGGTTTACTGTATTCCTCTGACCTTCTTATTGACGATGAAAAACAGAAATTGCATCGGAATTAAATACAAAAGGCACAATGCCGACTTAAGTACAAGAAGACTGACTCTTCTTACTCTCTATGTTACGAACCATCCTGTGCACTAGTTATAGATTCCGATGCTTCACTTCAGGTTTACTGTATCCCTTGGACCTTCTTATTGACGATGAAACACAGAAATTGCATCGGAATTAAACACAAGGGGCACAATGCCGGCTTAAGTACAAGAAGACTGTATCTTCTAACTGTCTATGCTTTGAACCATTCCTGTCACACTAGTTACAGATTCCAATGCTTCACTCCACGTTTACTGTATCCCTTGGACCTTCTTATTGACGATGAAACACAGAATTTGCACCGGAATGAAATACAAAAGGCACAATTACGACTTAAGTACAAGAAGACTGACTCTTCTTACTGACTATGATTTGAACCATTCCTGTGACACTAGCTATAGATTCCGATGCTTCACTTCAGGTTTACTGTATCCCTTGGACCTTCTTATTGACGATGAATCACAGAAATTGCATCGGAATTAAATACAAAGGCACAATGCCGACTTAAGTACATGAAGACCGACTCTTCTTACTGACTATGTTTTGAACCATTCCTGTGACACTAGTAACAGATTCCGATGCTTCACTTCAGGTTTACTGTATCCATTGGACCTTCTTATTGACGTTGAAACACAGAAATTGCTTCGGAAATAAATACAAAAGGCACAATGCCGATTTAAGTACTGTCTATGTTTTGAACCATTCCTGTGACACTAGTTATAGATGCCGATACATCACTCCAGGTTTACTGTATATCTTGGACCTTCTTATTGACGATGAAACACAGAAATTGCATCGGAATTAAATACAAAATGCACAATGCCGACTTTAGGACAAGAAGACTGACTCTTCTTACAGACTATGCTTTGAAATATTCCTGTGACACTAGTTATAGATTCCGATGCTTCACTTCAGGTTTATTGTATCCCTCTGACCTTCTTATTGACGATGAAACACAGAAATTGCACCTGAATTAAATACAAAAGGCACAATGCCGACTTGAGTACATGAAGACTGACTCCTCTTACTCACTATGTTTTGAACCATTCCTGTGACACTAGTTATAGATTTCGATGCTACACTCCAGGTTTACTGTATCCCTTGGACCCTCTTATTGACGATGAAACACAGAAATTGCATCGGAATTGGATACAAAAGGCACAATGCCGTCTCAAGTACAAGATGACTGGCTCTTCTTCCTTTCTATGTTTTGAACCATTCCTGTGAGACCGGTTTTAGATTCCGATGCTTCACTTCAGGTTTACTGTATCCCTCTGACCTTCTTAATGACGATGAAACATTGAAATTGCATCGGGATTTGATACAAAAGGCACAATGCTGACTTAAGTACAAGAGAACGGACTCTTCTTACTGTCTATGATTTGAACCATTCCTGTGACACTAGTTATAGATTACGATGCTTCACTTCAGGTTTACTGTATACCTCTGACCTTCTTATTGACGATGAACCACAGAACGTGCATCGGAATTAAACTCAAAAGGCACATTGCCGACTTAAGTTCAAGAAAACGGACTCTTCTTACTGTCTATGATTTGAACCATTCGTGTGACACTAGTTATAGATTCCGATGCTTCACTTCACGTTTACTGTATCCCTCTGACCCTCTTATTGACGATGAAACACAGAAATTGCATCGGAATTAAATACAAAAGGCATAATGCCGACTCAAGTACATGAAGACTGGCTCCGCTTACTGTCTATGTTTGAACCCTTCCTGTGAGACAGGTCTTAGATTCCGTTGCCTCACTTCAGGTTTACTGTATCCCATGGACCTTATTATTCACGACGAAACTCAGATTTTGCATCGCAATTAAATACAAATGGCACAATACCGACTTAAGTACAAGAAAACTGACTCTTCTTACTGTCTATGTTGTGAACCAGTCCTGTGACTCTAGTTATAGTTTCCGATGCTTCACTTCAGGTTTACTGTATCCCTCTGACCTTTTTATTGACGATGAAACACAGACATTGCATCGGAATTAAAAAAAAAGGCACAATGCCAACTCAAGTACAAGAAGTCTGGCTCTTCTTACTGTCTATGTTTTGAACCATTCCTGTGACACTAGTTATAGATTCCGATGCTTCACGTCAGGTTTACTGTATCCCTCGGACCTTCCTATTGACGATGAAACACGGAAACTGCATGGGAATTAAATACAAAAGGCACAATGCCGACTCAAATACAAGAAGACTGGCTCTTCTTACAGTCTATGTTTTGAACCTTCCCTGCTAGACCGGTTTTAGATTCCGATGCTTCACATCAGGTTTACTGTATCCGGTGGACCTTCATATTGACGACGAAACGCAGAAATAGCATCGGAATTAAATACAAAAGGCACAATGCCGACTTAAGTACAAGAAAACTGACTCTTCTTACTATTTATGTTTGAACCACTCCTGTGACACTAGTTATAGATTCCGATGCTTCACTTCAGGTTTACTGTATCCCTCTCACCTCCTTATTGACGATGAAACACAGAAATTGCATCGGAATTAAATACAAATGGCACAATGCCGAATTAAGTACAAGAAAACTGACTCTTCTAATTGTCTATGATTCGACCATTCCTGTGACACTAGTTATTGATTCCGATGTTTCACTCCAGGTTTACTGCATCCCTTGGACCTTCATATTGACGATGAAGCACTGAAATTGTATCGGAATTAAATAGATTAGGCAAAATGCCGACTTAAGTACAAGAAGACTGACTCTTCTTACTGACTATGTTTTGAACCATTCCTGTGACACTAGTTATAGATTCCGATGCTTCACTTCAGGTTTACTGGATCCCTTGGACCTTCTTATTGACGATGAAACACAGAAATTGCTTCGGAATTAAATATAAAAGGCACAATGCCGATTTAAGTACTGTCTATGTTTTGAACCATTCCTGTGACACTAGTTATAGATGCCGATGTTTCACTCCAGGTTTACTGTATCCCTTGGACCTTCTTATTGACGATGAAACACAGAAGTTGCATCGGAATTAAATACAAAAGGAACAAGGCCGACTTAAGGACAAGAAGACTGACTCTTCTTACTAACTATGTTTTGAACCATTCCTGTGACACTAGTTATAGATTCCGATGCTACACTCCAGGTTTACTGCATCCCTTGGACCTTCTTATTGACGATGAAACACAGAAATTGCATCGGAATTAAATACAAAATGCACAATGCTGACTTAAGTACAAGAAGACTGTATCTTCTTTCTGTCTAATTTTTGAACCATTCCTGTGACACTAGTTATAGATTCCGATGCTTCACTCCAGGTTTACTGTATCCCTTGGACCTTCTTATTGACGATGAAACACAGAAATTGAACCGGAATAAAATACAAAAAGGAAATGCCGACTTAAGGACAAGAAGACTGACTCTTCTTACTGACTATGTTTTGAACCATTCCTGTGACACTAGTTATAGATTCCGATGCTTCACTTTAGGTTTACTCTATATATCTGACCTTCTTATTGACGATGAAACACGGAAATTGCACCAGAATTAAATACAAAAGGCCAATGCCGACTTACGTACATGAAGACCGGTTCTTCTTACTGACTATGTTTTGAACCATTCCATTGACACTAGTTATAGATTCCGATGCTTCACTCCAGGTTTACTGCGTCCCTTTTACCATCTTATTGACGATGAAACACTGACATTGCATCGGAATTAAATAGAGTAGGCAAAATGCCGACTTAAGTACAAGAAGACTGACTCTTCTTACTGTCTATGTTTGATCCACTCCTGTTACACTAGTTATAGATTGCGATGCTTCACTTCAGGTTTACTGTATCCCTTGGACCTTCTTATTGACGATGAAATATTGAAATTGCATCGGAATTAAATACAAAAGGGACAATGCCGACTCAAGTACATGAAGACCGACTCTTCTTACTGACTATGTTTGAACCATTCCTGTGACACTAGTTATAGATTCCGATGCTTCACCTCAGGTTTACTGTATCCCTTGGACCTTCTTATTGACGATGAAACACAGAAATTGCTTCGGAATTAAAAACAAAAGGTACAATGCCGATTTAAGTACTGTCTATGTTTTGAACTATTCCTGTGACACTAGTTATAGATGCCGATGCTTCACTCCAGGTTTATTGTATCCCTTGGACCTTCTTATTGACGATGAAACACAGAAATTGCATCGGAATTAAATACAAAAGGCACAAGGCCGACTTAAGGACATGAAGACTGATTCTTCTTACTGACTTAGTTTTGAACCATTCCTGTGATACTAGTTATAGATTCCGAAGCTTCACTTCAGTTTTATTTTATCCTTCGGACCTTCCTATTGACGATGAAACACAGAAATTGCACCGGAATTAAATACAAAAGGCACAATGCCGACTTAAGTACAAGAAGACTGACTCTTCTTACTGACTATGTTTTGAACCATTTCTGAGACACTAGTTATAGATTCCGATGCTTCACTTCAGGGTTACTGTATCCCTCTGACCTTCTTATTCACGATGAAACACAGACATTGCATCGGAAGTAAATACAAAAGGCACAATGCCGACTTAAGTACAAGAAGACTGACTCTTCTTACTGTCTATGTTTTGAACCACTCCTGTGATACTAGTTATAGATTCCGATGCTTCACTTCAGCTTTACTGTATCCCTTGGACCTTCTTATTGACGATGAAACACAGAAATTTATTCGGAACTAAATACAAAAGGCACAATGCCGATTTAAGTACTGTCTATGTTTTGAACCATTCCTGTGACACTAGTTATAGATGCCGATGTTTCACTCCAGGTTTACTGTATCCCTTGGACCTTCTTATTGACGATGAAACACAGAAGTTGCATCGGAATTAAATACAAAAGGCACAAGGCCGACTTAAGGACAAGAAGACTGACTCTTCTTACTGACTATGTTTTGAACCATTCCTGTGACACTAGTTATAGATTCCGATGCTACACTCCAGGTTTATTGTATCCGTTGGACCTTCTTATTGACGATGAAACACAGAAATTGCATCGGAATTAAATACAAAGGGCACAATGCCGACGTAAGTACACGTAGACTGACTCTTCTTACTGACTATGTTTTGAACCATTCCTGTGACACTAGTTATAGATTGCGATGCTTCACTCCAGATTTACTGTATCCCTTGGACCTTCTTATTTACAATGAAACACAGAAATTGCATCAGAATAAAATACAAAAGGCACAATGAAGGCTTAACGACAAGAAGACTGACTCTTCTTTCTGACTATGCTTTTAACCATTCCTGTGTCACTAGTTATAGATTCCCATGCTTCACTTCAGGTTTACTGTACCGCTCTGACCTTCTTATTGACGATGAATCACAGAAATTGCATCTTAATTACATAGAAAAGGCACAATGCCGGCTTAAGTACAAGAAGACTGACTCTTCTTACTGTCTATGCTTTGAACCATTCCTGTGACACTTGTTATAGATGCCGATGTTTCACTCCAGGTTTACTGTATCCCTCTGACCTTCTTATTCACGATGAAACACAGACATTGCATCGGAACTAAATACAAAAGGCACAATGCCGACTTAAGTACAAGAAGACTGACTCTCCTTACTGTCTATCTTTTGAACCATTTCTGTGATACTAGTAATAGATTCCGATGCTTCACTTCAGGTTTACTGCATCCCTTGGACCGTCTTATTGACGATGAAACACAGAAATTGCATCGGAATTAGATACAAAAAGCACAATGCTGACTTAAGTACAAGAAGACTGTATCTTCTTACTGTCTATGTTTTGAACCATTCCTGTGACACTAGTTATAGATTCCGATGCTTCACTCCAGGTTTACTGTATCCCTTGGACCTTCTTATTGACGATGAAACACAGAAATTGAACCGGAATTAAATACAAAAGGCACAATGCCGACTTAAGGACAAGAAGACTGACTCTTCTTACTGACTATGTTTTGAACCATTAATGTGACACTAGTTATAGATTGCGATGCTTCACTTCAGGTTTACTGTATCCATCTGACCTTCTTATTGACGATGAAACACGGAAATTGCACCAGAATTAAATACAAAAGGCCAATGCCAACTTACGTACATGAAGACCGACTCTTCTTACTGACTATGCTTTGAACCATTCCATTGACACTAGTTATAGATTCCGATGCTTCACTCTAGGTTTACTGCGTCCCTTTTACCATCTTATTGACGATGAAACGCTGACATTGCATCGGAATTAAATAGATTAGGCAAAATGCCGACTTAAGTACAAGAAGACTGACTCTTCTTACTGTCTATGTTTGGTCCACTCCTGTTACACTAGCTATAGATTGCGATGCTTCACTTCAGGTTTACTGTATCCCTTGGACCTTCTTATTGACGATGAAACACAGAAATTGCATCGGAATTAAATACAAAAGGGACAATGCCGACTCAAGTACATGTAGAGTGACACTTCTTACTGACTATGTTTTGAACCATTCCTGTGACACTAGTTATAGATTCCGATGCTACACTCCAGGTTTACTGTATCCGTTGGACCTTCCTATTGACGATGAAACACGGAAATTGCATCGGAATTAAATACAAAAAGCACAATGCCGACTTAAGTACAAGAAGACTGACTCTTCTTACTGACTATGTTTTGAACCATTTCTGTGACACTAGTTATAGATTCCGATGCTTCACTTCAGGGTTACTGTACCCCTCTGACCTTCTTATTGACGGTGAAACACAGAAAGTGCATCGGAATTAAATACAAAAGGCGCAATGCCGACTTAAGTACAAGAAAACTGACTCTTCTTACTGTCCATGCTTTGAACCATTCCTGTGACACTAGTTATAAATTCCGATGCTTGACTTCAGGTTTACTGTATCCCTCTGACCTTATTATTCACGATGAAACACAGAAGTTGCATCGGAAGTAAATACAAAAGTCACAATGCCGACTTAAGTACAAGAAGACTGACTCTCCTTACTGTCTATGTTTTGAACCATTTTTCTGTGATGCTAGTAATAGATTCCGATTCTTCACTCCAGGTTTACTGCGTCCCTTTTACCATCTTATTGACGATGAAACACTGACATTGCATCGGAATTAAATAGATTAGGCAAAATTCCGACTTAAGTACAAGAAGACTAACTCTTCTTACTGTCTATGTTTGATCCACTCCTGTTACACTAGTTATAGATTGCGATGCTTCACTTCAGGTTTACTGTATCCCTTGGACCTTCTTATTGACGATGAAACACAGAAATTGCATCGGAATTAAATACAAAAGGGACAATGCCGACTCAAGTACATGAAGACCGACTCTTCTTACTGACTATGTTTGAACCATTCCTGTGACACTAGTTATAGTTTCCGAAGCTTCACTTCAGTTTTATTTTATCCCTCTGACCTTCCTATTGACGATGAAACACAGTAATTGCACCGGAATTAAATACAAAAGGCACAATGCCGACTTAAGTACATGTGGACTGACTCTTCTTACTGACTATGTTTTCAACCATTCCAGTGACACTAGTTATAGATTCCGATGCCACACTCCAGGTTTACTGTATCCGTTGGACCTTCTTATTGACGATGAAACACGGAATTTGCATCGGAATTAAATACAAAAGGCACAATGCCGACTTAAGTAAGAGAAGACTGACTCTTCTTACTGACTATGTTTTGAACCATTTCTGTGACACTAGTTATAGATTCCGATACTTCACTTCAGGGTTACTGTATCCCTCTGACCTTCTTATTCACGATGAAACACAGACATTGCATCGGAAGTAAATACAAAAGGCACAATGCCGACTTAAGTACAAGAAGACTGACTCTCCTTAATGTCTATGTTTTGAACCACTCCTGTGATACTAGTTATAGATTCCGATGCTTCACTTCAGCTTTACTGTATCCCTTGGACCTTCTTATTGACGATGAAACACAGAAATTGCATCGGAATTAAATACAAAAGGCACAATGCTGACTTAAGTACAAGAAGACTGTATCTTCTTACTGTCTGTGTTTTAAGACATTCCTGTGACACTAGTTATAGATTCCGATGCTTCACTGCAGGTTTACTGTATCCATTGGACCTTCTTATTGACGATGAAACACAGAAATTGGACCGGAATTAAATACAAAAGGCACAATGCCGACTTAAGGACAAGAAGACTGACTCTTCTTACTGACTATGTTTTGAACCATTTCTGTGACACTAGTTACAGATTCCGATGCTTCACTTCAGGTTTACCGCATCCCTCTGACCTTCTTATTGACGATGAAAGACAGATATTGCATCGGAATTAAATACAAAAGGCACAATGCCGACTCAAGTACAAGAAGACTGGCTCTTCTTACAGTCTATGTTTTGAACCTTTCCTGTGAGACCGGTATTAGATTCCGATGCTTCACTTCAGGTTTACTGTATCCCTCTGACCTTCTTATTGACGATGAAACATAGAAAGTGCATCGGAATCAAATACAAAAGGCGCAATGCCGACTTAAGTACAAGAAAACTGACTCTTCTTACTGTTTATGTTTTGAACCATTCCTGTGACACTAGTTATAGATTCCGATGCTTCACTTCAGGATTACTGTATCCCTCTGACCCTCTTATTGACGATGAAACACAGAAATTGCATCGGAATTAAATACAAAAGGCACAATGCCGACTTAAGTACAAGAAAACTGACTCTTCTAATTGTCTGTGTTTTGAACCATTCCTGTGACACTAGTTATTGATTCCGATGTTTCACTCCAGGTTTACTGCGTCCCTTGGACCTTCATATTGACGATGAAACACTGAAATTGCATCGGAATTAAATAGATTGGGCAAAATGCCGACTTAAGTACAAGAAGACTGACTCTTCTTACTGACTATGTTTTGAACCATTCCTGTGACACCAGTTACAGATTGCGATGCTTCACTTCATGTTTACTGTATCCCTTGACCCTTCTTATTGACGATGAAGCACAGATATTGTATCGGAATTAAATACAAAAGGCACAATGATGACTTAAGTACATGTAGACTGACTCTTCTTACTGATTACGTTTTGAACCATTCCTGTGACACTAGTTATGGATTCCGATGCTTCACTTAAGGTTTACTGTATCCCTTTGACCTTCTTATTGACGATGAAACACAGAAATTGCATCGGAATTAAATACAAAAGGCACAATGCCGACTCAAGTACATGAAGACCGACTCTTCTTACTGTCTACGTTTTGAACCATTCCTGTGACACTAGTTATAGATTCCGAGGCTTCACTTCAGGTTTACTGTATCCATTGGACCTTCTTATTGACGATGAAACACAGAAATTACTTCGGAATTAAATACAAAAGCCACAATGCCGATTTAAGTACTGTCTATGTTTTGAACCATTCCTGTGACACTAGTTATGGATGCCGATGTTTCACTCCAGGTTTACTGTATCCCTTGGACCTTCTTATTGACGATGAAACACAGAAGTTGCATCGTAATTAAATACAAAAGGCACAAGGCCGACTTAAGGACAAGAAGACTGACTCTTCTTACTGACTATGATTTGAACCATTACTGTGACACTAGTTATAGATTCCGATGCTACACTCCAGGTATACTGTATCCGTTGGACCTTCTTATTGACGATGAAACACAGAAATTGCATCGGAATTAAATACAAAAGGCACAATGCCGACGTAAGTACGTGTAGACTGACTCTTCTTACTGACTATGTTTTGAACCATTCCTGTGACACTAGTTGTAGATTCCGATGCTACACTCCAGATCTACTGTATCCCTTGGACCTTCTTATTGACGATGAAACACAGAAATTGCATCAGAATTAAATACAAAGGGCACAATGAAGACTTAACGACAAGAAGATTGACTCTTCTTTCTGACTATGTTTTTAACCATTCCTGTGCCACTAGTTATAGATTCCCATGCTTCACTTGAGGTTTACTGTATCGCTCTGACCTTCTTATTGACGATGAATCACAGAAATTGCATCTTAATTAAATAGAAAAGGTACAATGCCGGCTTAAGTATAAGAAGACTGACACTTCTTACTGTCTATGCTTTGAACCATTCCTGTGACACTAGTTATAGATTTCGATGCTTGACTTCAGGTTTACTGTACCCCTCTGACCTTCTTATTCACGATGAAACACAGAAATTGCATCGGAAGTAAATACAAAAAGCACAATGCCGACTTAAGTACAAGAAGACTGACTCATCTTACTGTCTATGTTTTGAACCATTTCTGTGATACTAGTTATAGATTACGATGCTTCACCTCAGGTTTACTGTATCCCTTGGACCTTCTTATTGTCGATGAAACACGGAAATTGCTTCGGAATTAAATACAAAAGGCACAATGCCGAGTTACGTACTGTCTATGTTTTGAACCATTCCTGTGACACTAGTTATAGATGCCGATGCTTCACTCCAGGTTTACTGTATCCCTTGGACCTTCTTATTGACGATGAAACACAGAAATTGCATCGGAATTAAATACAAAAGGTACAAGGCCGACTTAAGGACAAGAAGACTGATTCTTCTAACTGACTATGTTTTGAACCATTCCTGTGACAAAGGTTATAGATTCCGATGCTACACTCCTGGTTTACTGTATCCGTTGGACCTTCTTATTGACGATGAAACACGGAAATTGCATCTGAATTAAATACAAAACGCAAAATGCCGACTTAAGTACAAGAAGACTGACTCTTCTTACTGACTATGTTTTGAAAAATTTCTGTGACACTAGTTATAGATTCCGATGCTTCACTTCAGGGTTACTGTATCCCTCTGACCTTCTTATTCACGATGAAACACAGACATTGCATCGGAAGTAAATACAAAACGCACAAGGCCGACTTAAGTACAAGAAGACTGACTCTTCTTACTGTCTATGCTTTGAAACATTCCTGTGATACTAGTTATAGATTCCGATGCTTCACTTCAGGTTTCCTGTATAACTTGGACCTTCTTATTGACGATGAAACACAGAAATTGCATCGGAATTAAATACAAAAGGCACAATGCTGACTTAAGTACAAAAATACTGTATTTTCTTACTGTCTATGTTTTGAACCATTCCTGTGACACTAGTTATAGATTCCGATGCTTCACTCCAGGTTTACTGTATCCCTTGGACCTTCTTATTGACGATGAAACACAGAAATTGCATCGGAATTAAATACAAAAGGCACAATGCCGACTCAAGTACAAGAAGACTATCTCTTCTTACTGTCTATGTTTTGAACCTTTTCTGTGAGACCGGTATTAGATTCCGATGCTTCACTTCAGGTTTACTGTATCCCTCTGACCTTCTTATTGACGATGAAACACAGAAAGTGCATCGGAATTAAATACAAAAGGCTCAATGCCGACTTAAGTACAAGAAACCTGACTCCTCTTACTGTTTATGTTTTGAACCATTCCTGTGACACTATTTATAGTTTCCGATGCTTCACTTCCGGTTTACTGTATCCCTCTGACCTTCTTATTGACGATGAAACACAGAAATTGCATCGGAATTAAATACAAAAGGCACAATGCCGAATTAAGTACAAGAAAACTGACTCTTCTAATTGTCTATGTTTTGAACTATTCCTGTGACAATAGTTATTGATTCCGATGCTTCACTCCAGGTTTACTGCATCCCTTGGACCTTCATATTGACGATGAAACACTGAAATTGCATCGTAATTAAATAGATTGGGCAAAATGCCGACTTAAGTACAAGAAGACTGACTCTTCTTACGGACTATGTTTTGAACCATTCCTGTGACACTAGTTACAGATTGCGATGCTTCACTTCATGTTTACTGTATCCCTAGACCCTTCTTATTGACGATGAAGCACAGAAATTGTATCGGAATTAAATACAAAAGGCACAATGATGACTTAAGTATATGTAGACTGACTCTTCTTACTGATTATGTTTTGAACCATTCCTGTGACACTAGTTATAGATTCCGATGCTTCACTTCAGGTTTACTGTATCCCTTGGAACTTCTTATTGACGATGAAACACAGAAATTGCATCGGAATTAAATACAAAAGGCCCAATGCCGACTCAAGTACATGAAGACCGACTCTTCTTACTGACTATGTTTTGAATCATTCCTGTGACACTAGTTATAGATTCCGATGCATCACTTCAGGTTTACTGTAACCTTTGGACCTTCTTATTGACGATGAAACACAGAAATTCGGAATTTAATACAAAAGGCACAATGCCGATTTAAGTACTGTCTATGCTTTGAACCATTCCTGTGACACTACTTATAGATGCCGATGCTTCACTCCAGGTTTACTGTATCCCTTGGTCCTTCTTATTGACGAAGAAACACAGAAGTTGAATCGGAATTAAATACAAAAGGCACAAGGCCGACTTAAGGACGAGAAGACTGACTCTTCTTACTGACTATGTTTTGAACCATTCCTGTGACACTAGTTATAGAATCCGATGCTACACTCCAGGTTTACTGTATCCGTTGGACCTTCTTGTTGACGATGAAACAGAGAAATTGCATCGGAATTAAATACAAAAGGCACAATGCCGACTTAAATACATGTAGACTGACTCTTCTTACTGACTATGTTTTGAACCATTCCTGTGACACTAGTTGTAGATTCCGGTGCTACACTCCAGGTTTACTGTATCCCTTGGACCTTCTTATTGACGATGAAACACAGAAGTTGCATCGGAATTAAATACAAAAGGCACAAGGCCGACTTAAGGACAAGAAGACTGACTCTTCTTACTGACTATGTTTTGAACCATTCCTGTGACACTAGTTATAGATTCCGATGCTACACTCCAGGTATACTGTATCCGTTGGACCTTCGTATTGACGACGCAACACAGAAATTGCATCGGAATTAAATACAAAAGGCACAATGCCGGCTTAAGTACAAGATGACTTACTCTTCTTACCGTCTACGTTTTGAACCATTCCTGTGACACTAGTTATAGATTCCGATGCTTGACTTCAGGTTTACTGTATCCCTAGGACCTCCTAATTGACGATGAAACACAGAAATTGCATCGGAATTTAATACAAAAGGCACAATGCCGACAGAAGTACACGAAGACTGACTCTTCTTACTGCCTATGTTTTGAACCATTTCTGTGACACTAGTTATAGATTCCGATGCTTCACATCAAGGTTACTGTATCCCTCTGACCTTCTTATTCACGATGAAACACAGAAATTACACCGGAATTAAATACAAATGGCACAATGCGGACTTAAGTACAAGAAGTCTGACTCTTCTTACTGTCTATGTTTTTAACCATTCCATTGACACTAGTTATAGATTCCGATGCTTTACTCCAGGTTTACTGAATCCCTTGTACCTTCGTATTGACGATGAAACACAAAAATTGCATCGGAATTAAATAGAAAAGGCACAATGCCGACTTAAGTACAAGAAGACAGACTCTTCTTACTGACTATGTTTTGAACCATTCCTGTGACACTAGTTATATATTCCGATGCTTCACTTCAGGTTTACTGTATCCCTAGGACCTTCTTATTGACGATGAAACACAGAAATTGCATCGGAATTAAATACAAAAGGCACAATGCCGACAGAAGTACACGAAGACTGACTCTTCTTACTGACTATGTTTTGAACCATTCCTGTGACACTAGTTATGGATACGGATGCTTCACTTCAGGTCTACTGTATCCCTTGGACCTTCTTATTGACGATGAAACACAGAAATTTCATCGGAAGTAAATACAAAAGGCACAATGCCGACATAAGTACAAGAAGACTGTATCTTTTTACTGTCTATGTTTTGAACCATTCCTGTGACACTAGTTATAGATTCCGATGCTTCACTCCAGGTTTACTGTATCCCTTGGACCTTCTTATTGACGATAAAACACAGAAAATTAAACGGAATTAAATACAAAAGGCACAACGCCGACTTAAGGACAAGAAGACTGACTCTTCTTACTGACTATGTTTTGGACCATTCCTGTGACACTAGTTATAGATTCTGATGCTTCACTTCAGGTTTACTGTATCCCTCTGACCCTCTTATTGACGATGAAACACGGAAATTGCACCGGAATTAAATACAAAAGGCCAACGCCGACTTAAGTACATGAAGACCGACTCTTCTTACTGACTATGATTTGTACCATTCCTGTGACACTAGTTATAGATTCGGATGCCTCACTTCAGGTCTACTGTATCCCTTGGACCTTCTTATTGACGATGAAACACAGAAAATTAAACGGAATTAAATACAAATGGCACAATGCGGACTTAAGTACAAGAAGACTGACTCTTCTTACTGTCTATGTTTTTAACCATTCCATTGACACTAGTTATAGATTCCGATGCTTTACTCCAGGTTTACTGAATCCCTTGTACCTTCGTATTGACGATGAAACACAAAAATTGCATCGGAATTAAATAGAAAAGGCACAATGCCGACCTAAGTACAAGGAGACAGACTCTTCTTACTGACTATGTTTTGAACCATTCCTGTGACACTAGTTATATATTCCGATGCTTCACTTCAGGTTTACTGTATCCCTAGGACCTTCTTATTGACGATGAAACACAGAAATTGCACCGGAATGAAATACAAAAGGCATAATGCCGACTTAAGTACAAGAAGACTGACTCTTCTTACTGTCTATGTTTTGAACCATTCCATTGTCACTAGTTATTGATTCCGATGCTTCACTCCAGGTTTACTGCATCCCTTGGACCTTCATATTGACGATGAAACACAAAAATTGCATCGGAATTAAATAGAGAAGGCACAATGCCGACTTAAGTACAAGGAGACAGACTCTTCTTACTGACTATGTTTTGAACCATTCCTGTGACACTAGTTATATATTCCGATGCTTCACTTCAGGTTTACTGTATCCCTTGGACCTTCTTATTGACGATGAAACACAGAAATTGCATCAGAATTAAATACAAAAGGCACAATGCCGACTTAAGGACAAGAAGACCGACTCTTCTTACTGACTATGTTTCGAACCATTCCTGTGACACTAGTTATTGATTCCGATGCTTCACTTCAGGTTTACTGTATCCCTCTGACATTCTTATTGACGATGGAACACAGAAATTACACCGGAATTAAATACAAATGGCACAATGCGGACTTAAGTACAAGAAGACTGACTCTTCTTACTGTCTATGTTTTTAACCATTCCATTGACACTAGCTATAGATTCCGATGCTTTACTCCAAGTTTACTGAATCCCTTGTACCTTCGTATTGACGATGAAACACAGAAATTGCATCGGAATTAAATACAAAAGGCACAATGCCGACAGAAGTACATGAAGACTGACTCTTCTTACTGACTATGTTTTGAACCATTCCTGTGACACTAGTTATGGATACGGATGCTTCACTTCAGGTCTACTGTATCCCTTGGACCTTCTTATTGACGATGAAACACAGAAATTTCATCGGAATTAAATACAAAAGGCACAATGCCGACTTAAGAACAAGAAGACTGACTCTTCTTAATGACTATGTTTTTAACCATTCCTGTGACACTAGTTATAGATTCCCATGCTTCACTTCAGGTTTACTGTATCGCTCTGTCCTTCTTATTGACGATGAAACACAGAAATTGCATCGGAATTAAATAGAAATGGCACAATGCCGATTTAAGTACAAGAAGACTGACTCATCTTACTGTCTAAGTTTTGAAACATTCCTGTGACACTAGTTATAGATTCCGATGCTTGACTTCAGGTTTACTGTATCCCTAGGACCTCCTAATTGACGATGAAACACAGAAATTGCATCGGAATTTAATACAAAAGGAACAATGGCGACTCAAGTAGAAGAAGACTGACTCTTCTTCCTTTCTATGTTTTGAATCATTCCTGTGACACCACTGATAGATTCCGATTCTTCACTTCAGGTTTACTGTATTCCTCTGACCTTCTTATTGACGATGAAACAAAGAAATATCATCGGCAGTAAATACAAAAGACACACTGAAGACTTAAGTACAAGAAGACTGACTCTTCTTACTGCCTATGTTTTGAACCATTTCTGTGACACTAGTTATAGATTCCGATGCTTCACTTCCAGGTTACTGTATCAATCTGACCTTCTTATTCACGATGAAACACAGAAATTGCATCGGAATTAAATACAAAAGGCAGAATGCTGACTTAAGTACAAGAAGACTGTATCTCCTTACTGTGTATGTTTTGAACCATTCCTGTGACACTAGTTATAGATTCCGATGCTTCACTCCAGGTTTACTGTATCCCTTGGACCTTCTTATTGACGATGAAACACAGAAATTGAAACGGAATTAAATACAAAAGGCACAATGCCGACTTAAGAACAAGAAGACTGACTCTTCTTAATGACTATGTTTTGGACCATTCCTGTGACACTAGTTATAGATTCCGATGCTTCATTTCAGGTTTACTGTATCCCTCTAACCTTCTTATTGACGATGAAACACGGAAATTGCACCGGAATTAAATACAAAAGGCCAACGCCGACTTAAGTACATGAAGACCGACTCTTCTTACTGACCATGTTTTGAACCATTCCTGTGACACTAGTTATAGATTCCGATGCCTCACTTCAGGTTTACTGTATCCCTTGGACCTTCTTGTTGACGATGAAAGACAGAAATTGCATCGGAATTAAATACAAAAGGCACAATGCCGACTTAAGTACAAGAAGACTGTATCTTCTTACTGTCTATATTTTCAAACCATTTCTGTGACACTAGTTATAGATTCCGATGCTTCACTCCAGGTTTACTGTTTCTCTTGGACCTTCTTATTGACGATGAAACACAGAAATTGCATCGGAATTAAATACAAAATGCACAATGCCGACTTAAGGACAAGAAGAACGACTCTTCTTACCGACTGTGTTTCGGACAATTACTGTGACACTAGTTATAGATTCCGATGCTTCACTTCAGGTTTACTGTATCCCTCTGACCTTCTTATTGACGATGAAACACAGAAATTGCACCGGAATTAAATACAAATGGCACAATGCGGACTTAAGTACAAGAAGACTGACTCTTCTTATTGTCTATGTTTTGAACCATTCCATTGACATTAGTTATAGATTCCGATGCTTCACTCCAGGTTTACTGTATCCCTTGTACCTTCGTATTGACGATGAAACACAAAAAATTGCATCGGAATTAAATAGAAAAGGCACAATGCCGACTTAAATCCAAGATGACTGACTCTTCTTTCTGACTAAGTTTTGAACCATTCCTGTGACACTAGTTATAGATTCCGATGGAACACTTCAGGTTTACCGTATCCCTAGGACCTTCTTATTGACGATGAAACACAGAAATTGCATCGGAATTAAATACAAAAGGCACAATGCCGACAGAAGTACATGAAGACTGACTCTTCTTACTGACTATGTTTAGAACCATTCCTGTGACACTAGTTATGGATTCCGATGCTTCACTTCAGGTCTACTGTATCCCTTGGACCTTCTTATTGACGATAAAACACAGAAATTTCATCGGAATTAAATACAAAAGGCACAATGCCGACTTAGGTACACGAAGACTAACTCTTCTTACTGTCTATGATTTGAACTATTCCTGTGACACTAGTTATAGATTCCGATGCTTCACTTCAGGCCTACTGTATCCCTTGGACCTTCTTATTGACGATGAAACACAGAAATTGCATCGGAATTAAATACAAAAGGCACAATGCCGACTTAGGTACACGAAGACTGACTCTTCTTACTGTCTATGATTTGAACCATTCCTGTGACACTAGTTAAATATTCCGATGCTTCACTCCAGGTTTACTGTATCCCTCTGACCTTCTTATTGACGATGAAACACAGAAATTGCACCGGAATTAAATACAAAAGGCCAATGCCGTCATAAGTACATGACGACCGACTCTTCTTACTGACTATGCTTTGAACCATTCCAGTGACAGTAGTTATAGATTCCGATGCTTCACTTCAGATGTACTATATCAATTTCACCTACTTGTTGACGATGAAACACAGAAATTGCATCGGAATTAAGTACAAAAGGCACAATGCCGACTTAAGTACAAGAAGACATTGACTTCTTACTGTCTATATCTTCGAACCTTTCCTGTGACACTAGTTATAGATTCCGATACTTCACTCCAGGTTTACTGTATCTCTTGGACCTTCTTATTGACGATGAAACACAGAAATTGCATCGGAATTAAATAGATAAGGCACAATGCCGACTTAAGTACAAGAAGACTGACTCTTCTTACTGACTATGTTTTGAACCATTCCTGTGAAACTAGTTATAGATTCCGATGCTTCACTTCAAGTTTACTGTATCCCTTGGACCTTCTTATTGACGATGAAACACACAAATTGCATCGGAATTAAATACAAAAGGCACAATGCCGACATAAGTAAATGAAGACTAACTCTTCTTACTGACTATGTTTTAACCATTCCTGTGTCACTAGTTATAGATTCCGATGCTTCACTTCAGGTCTACTGTGTCCGTTGGACCTTCGTATTGACGATGAAACACAGAAATTGCATCGGAATTAAATACAAAAGGCACAATGCCGACTTAGGTACACGAAGACTGTCTCTTGTTACTGTCTATGATTTGAACCATTCCTGTGACACTAGTTATAGATTCCGATGCTACACTCCAGGTTTACTGTATCCCTTGGACCTTCTTATGGACGATGAAACACTGAAATTACATCTTCATTAAATACAAAAAGCACAATGTCGACTTAAGTACAAGAAGATTGTATCTTCTTACTGTCTATGTTTTGAACCATTCCTGTGACACTAGTTATAGATTCCGATGTACACTCCAGGTTTACTGTATCCCTTGGACCTTCTTATTGACGATGAAACACAAAAATTGCATCGGAATTAAATACAAAGGGCACAATGCCGACTTAAGGACAAGGATACTGACTCTTCTAACTGACTATGTTCTGAAACATTCCTGTGACACTAGTTATAGATTCCGATGATTCACTTCAGGATTACTGTATCCCTCTGACCCTCTTATTGACGATGATACACAGAAATTGCACCGGAATTAAATACAAAAGGCACAATGCCAACTTAAGTACAAAATGACTGACTCTTCTTACTGTCTAAGTTTTGAACCATTCCTGTTACACTAGTTATAGATTCCGATGATTCACTTCAGGTTTACTGTATCCTTTGGACCTTCTTGTTGACGATGATACACAGAAATTACATCTGAAATAAATACAAAAGTCACAATGCCGACTTAAGTACAAAAAGACTGACTCTTCTTACTGACTATGTTTGAACCATTCCTGTGACACTAGTTACGGATACGGATGCTTCACTTCAGGTCTACTGTATCCCTTGGACCTTCTTATTGACGATGAAACACAGAGATTTCATCGGAATTAAATACAAAAGGCACAATGCCGACTTAGGTACACGAAGACTGACTCTTCTTACTGTCTATGATTTGAACCATTCCTGTGACACTAGTTATGGTTTACGATGCTACACTCCAAGTCTACTGTATCTCTTGGACCTTCTTATTGACGATGAAACACGAAATTGCATCGGAATTAAATACAAAAGGCACAATGCCGACTTAAGTACAAGAAGACTGACTCTTCTTACTGACTATGTTTTGAACCATTCCTGTGACACTAGTTATAGATTCCGATGCTACACTCCAGGTTTACTGTATCCCTTGGACCTTCTAATTGACGATGAAACACAGATATTGCATCAGAATTAAATACAAAAGGCACAATGAAGACTTAACGACAAGAAGACTGACTCTTCTTTCTGACTATGTTTTTAACCATTCCTGTGACACTAGTTATAGATTCCCATGCTTCACTTCAGGTTTACTGTATCGCTCTGTCCTTCTTATTGACGATGAAACACAGAAATTGCATCGGAATTAAATAGAAATGGCACAATGCCGATTTAAGTACAAGAAGACTGACTCATCTTACTGTCTAAGTTTTGAAACATTCCTGTGACACTAGTTATAGATTCCGATGCTTGACTTCAGGTTTACTGTATCCCTAGGACCTCCTAATTGACGATGAAACACAGAAATTGCATCGGAATTTAATACAAAAGGCACAATGGCGACTCAAGTAGAAGAAGACTGACTCTTCTTCCTTTCTATGTTTTGAATCATTCCTGTGACACCACTGATAGATTCCGATGCTTCACTTCAGGTTTACTGTATTCCTCTGACCTTCTTATTGACGATGAAACAAAGAAATATCATCGGAAGTAAATACAAAAGACACACTCAAGACTTAAGTACAAGAAGACTGACTCTTCTTACTGCCTATGTTTTGAACCATTTCTGTGACACTAGTTATAGATTCCGATGCTTCACTTCCAGGTTACTGTATCAATCTGACCTTCTTATTCACGATGAAACACAGAAATTGCATCGGAATTAAATACAAAAGGCAGAATGCTGACTTAAGTACAAGAAGACTGTATCTTCTTACTGTGTATGTTTTGAACCATTCCTGTGACACTAGTTATAGATTCCGATGCTTCACTCCAGGTTTACTGTATCCCTTGGACCTTCTTATTGACGATGAAACACAGAAATTGAAACGGAATTAAATACAAAAGGCACAATGCCGACTTAAGAACAAGAAGACTGACTCTTCTTAATGACTATGTTTTGGACCATTCCTGTGACACTAGTTATAGATTCCGATGCTTCATTTCAGGTTAACTTTATCCCTCTAACCTTCTTATTGACGATGAAACACGGAAATTGCACCGGAATTAAATACAAAAGGCCAACGCCGACTTAAGTACATGAAGACCGACTCTTCTTACTGACTATGTTTTGAACCATTCCTGTGACACTAGTTATAGATTCCGATGCCTCACTTCAGGTTTACTGTATCCCTTGGACCTTCTTGTTGACGATGAAAGACAGAAATTGCATCGGAATTAAATACAAAAGGCACAATGCCGACTTAAGTACAAGAAGACTGTATCTTCTTACTGTCTATATTTTCAAACCATTTCTGTGACACTAGTTATAGATTCCGATGCTTCACTCCAGGTTTACTGTTTCTCTTGGACCTTCTTATTGACGATGAAACACAGAAATTGCATCGGAATTAAATACAAAATGCACAATGCCGACTTAAGGACAAGAAGAACGACTCTTCTTACCGACTGTGTTTCGGACAATTACTGTGACACTAGTTATAGATTCCGATGCTTCACTTCAGGTTTACTGTATCCCTCTGACCTTCTTATTGACGATGAAACACAGAAATTGCACCGGAATTAAATACAAATGGCACAATGCGGACTTAAGTACAAGAAGACTGACTCTTCTTATTGTCTATGTTTTGAACCATTCCATTGACATTAGTTATAGATTCCGATGCTTCACTCCAGGTTTACTGTATCCCTTGTACCTTCGTATTGACGATGAAACACAAAAAATTGCATCGGAATTAAATAGAAAAGGCACAATGTCGACTTAAATCCAAGATGACTGACTCTTCTTTCTGACTAAGTTTTGAACCATTCCTGTGACACTAGTTATAGATTCCGATGGAACACTTCAGGTTTACCGTATCCCTAGGACCTTCTTATTGACGATGAAACACAGAAATTGCATCGGAATTAAATACAAAAGGCACAATGCCGACAGAAGTACATGAAGACTGACTCTTCTTACTGACTATGTTTAGAACCATTCCTGTGACACTAGTTATGGATTCCGATGCTTCACTTCAGGTCTACTGTATCCCTTGGACCTTCTTATTGACGATAAAACACAGAAATTTCATCGGAATTAAATACAAAAGGCACAATGCCGACTTAGGTACACGAAGACTAACACTTCTTACTGTCTATGATTTGAACTATTCCTGTGACACTAGTTATAGATTCCGATGCTTCACTTCAGGTCTACTGTATCCCTTGGACCTTCTTATTGACGATGAAACACAGAAATTGCATCGGAATTAAATACAAAAGGCACAATGCCGACTTAGGTACACGAAGACTGACTCTTCTTACTGTCTATGATTTGAACCATTCCTGTGACACTAGTTAAATATTCCGATGCTTCACTCCAGGTTTACTGTATCCCTCTGACCTTCTTATTGACGACGAAACACAGAAATTGCACCGGAATTAAATACAAAAGGCCAATGCCGTCATAAGTACATGACGACCGACTCTTCTTACTGACTATGCTTTGATCCATTCCTGTGACAGTAGTTATAGATTCCGATGCTTCACTTCAGATGTACTATATCCCTTTCACCTACTTGTTGACGATGGAACACAGAAATTGCATCGGAATTAAGTACAAAAGGCACAATGCCGACTTAAGTACAAGAAGACAGTGACTTCTTACTGTCTATATCTTCGAACCTTTCCCGTGACACTAGTTATAGATTCCGATACTTAACTCCAGGTTTACTGTATCTCTTGGACCTTCTTATTGACGATGAAACACAGAAATTGCATCGGAATTAAATAGATAAGGCACAATGCCGACTTAAGTACAAGAAGACTGACTCTTCTTACTGACTATGTTTTGAACCATTCCTGTGAAACTAGTTATAGATTCCGATGCTTCACTTCAAGTTTACTGTATCCCTTGGACCTTCTTATTGACGATGAAACACACAAATTGCATCGGAATTAAATACAAAAGGCACAATGCCGACATAAGTAAATGAAGACTGACTCTTCTTACTGACTATGTTTTAACCATTCCTGTGTCACTAGTTATAGATTCCGATGCTTCACTTCAGGTCTACTGTGTCCGTTGGACCTTCGTATTGACGATGAAACACAGAAATTGCATCGGAATTAAATACAAAAGGCACAATGCCGACTTAGGTACACGAAGACTGACTCTTCTTACTGTCTATGATTTGAACCATTCCTGTGACACTAGTTATAGATTCCGATGCTACACTCCAGGTTTACTGTATCCCTTGGACCTTCTTATGGACGATGAAACACTGAAATTACATCTTCATTAAATACAAAAAGCACAATGTCGACTTAAGTACAAGAAGATTGTATCTTCTTACTGTCTATGTTTTGAACCATTCCTGTGACACTAGTTATAGATTCCGATGTACACTCCAGGTTTACTGTATCCCTTGGACCTTCTTATTGACGATGAAACACAAAAATTGCATCGGAATTAAATACAAAAGGCACAATGCCGACTTAAGGACAAGGATACTGACTCTTCTAACTGACTATGTTCTGAAACATTCCTGTGACACTAGTTATAGATTCCGATGATTCACTTCAGGATTACTGTATCCCTCTGACCCTCTTATTGACGATGAAACACAGAAATTGCACCGGAATTAAATACAAAAGGCACAATGCCAACTAAGGTACAAAATGACTGACTCTTCTTACTGTCTAAGTTTTGAACCATTCCTGTTACACTAGTTATAGATTCCGATGATTCACTTCAGGTTTACTGTATCCTTTGGACCTTCTTGTTGACGATGATACACAGAAATTACATCTGAAATAAATACAAAAGGCACAATGCCGACTTAAGTACAAAAAGACTGACTCTTCTTACTGACTATGTTTGAACCATTCCTGTGACACTTGTTACAGATTCCGATGCTTCACTTCAGGTTTACTGTATCCCTTGGACCTTCTTATGGACGATGAAACACTGAAATTACATCTTCATTAAATACAAAAAGCACAATGTCGACTTAAGTACAAGAAGATTGTATCTTCTTACTGTCTATGTTTTGAACCATTCCTGTGACACTAGTTATAGATTCCGATGTACACTCCAGGTTTACTGTATCCCTTGGACCTTCTTATTGACGATGAAACACAAAAATTGCATCGGAATTAAATACAAAAGGCACAATGCCGACTTAAGGACAAGGATACTGACTCTTCTAACTGACTATGTTCTGAAACATTCCTGTGACACTAGTTATAGATTCCGATGATTCACTTCAGGATTACTGTATCCCTCTGACCCTCTTATTGACGATGAAACACAGAAATTGCACCGGAATTAAATACAAAAGGCACAATGCCAACTAAGGTACAAAATGACTGACTCTTCTTACTGTCTAAGTTTTGAACCATTCCTGTTACACTAGTTATAGATTCCGATGATTCACTTCAGGTTTACTGTATCCTTTGGACCTTCTTGTTGACGATGATACACAGAAATTACATCTGAAATAAATACAAAAGGCACAATGCCGACTTAAGTACAAAAAGACTGACTCTTCTTACTGACTATGTTTGAACCATTCCTGTGACACTTGTTACAGATTCCGATGCTTCACTTCAGGTTTACTGTATCCCTCTGACCTTCTTATTGACGATGAAACACAGAAATTGCATCGGAATTATATAGAAAAGGCACAATGCCGACTTAAGTACAAGAAGACTTACTCTTCTAACTGTCTATCTTTTGAAGCATTCCTGTGACACTAGTTATAGATTCCGATGCTTCACTTCAGGTTTACTCTATCCCTCCGACCTCCTTATGGACGATGAAACACAGAAATTGCATCGGAAATAAATACAAAATGCACAATGCCGACTTATGTACAAGAAGACTGACTCTTCTTACTGCCTATGTATTGAATCATTTCAGTGACACTACTTACAGATTCCGATGCTTCACTTCAGGGTTACTGTATCCATCTGATCTGCTTATTGACGATGAAACACAGAAATTGCAACGGAATTAAATAGAAAAGGCACAATGCCGACTTAAGTACAAGAAGACCGACTCTTCTTACTGACTAAGTTTTAAACCATTCCTGTGATACTAGTTATAGATTCCGATGCTTCACTTCAGGTTTACTGTATCCCTTGGACCTTCTTATTGACGATGAAACACAGAAATTGCATCGGAATTAAATACAAAAGGCCCAAGGCTGACTTAAGGACAAGAAGACTGACTCTTCTTACTGACTATGTTTTGAACCATTCCTGTGACACTAGTTATAGATTCCGATGCTTCACTTCAGGTTTATTGTATCGCTCTGACCTTCTTATTGACGATGAAACACAGAAATTGCACCGCAATTAAATACAAAAGGCACAATGCCGACTTAAGTACAAGAAGACTGACCCTTCTTACTGTCAATGTTTTGAACCATTCCATTAAAAACTAGTTATAGATTCCGATGCTTCACTCCAGGTATACTGTATCCCTTAGACCTTCTTATTGAGATGAAACATTATAATTGCATCGGAATTAAATAGAAAAGCACAATGCCGACTTAAGTACAAGAAGACTGACTCTTCTTACTGACTATGTTCTGAACCATTCCTGTGACACTAGTTATAGTTTCCGACGCTACACTCCTGGTTTACTGTATCCCTTGGACCTTCTCATTGACGATGAATCACAGAAATTGCATCAGAACTAAATACAAAAGGCACAATGAAGACTTAACAACAAGAAGACTGACTCTTCTTTCTGACTAAGATTTTAGCCATACCTGTGACACTAGTTATAGATTCCCATGCTTCGCTTCAGGTTTACTGTATCGGTCTGACCTTATTTTTGACGATGAAACACAGAAATTGCATCGGAATTAAATAGAAAAGGCACAATGTCGACTTAAGTACAAGAAGACTGACTCTTTTTACTGTCTATGTTTTGAACCATTCCTGTGACACTAGTTATAGATTCCGATGCTTGACTTCAGGTTTTCTGTATCCCTAGGACCTCCTTATTGACGACGAACACAGAAATTGCATCGGAATTTAATACAAAAGGCACAATGCCGACTCAAGTACAAGAAGACTGCCTCTTCTTCCTGTCTATGTTTTGAACCATTCCTGCGAGACCAGTTATAGATTACGATGCTTCACTTCGGGTTTACTGTATTCCTCTGTCCTTCTTATTGACGATGAAGCACAGAAATTGCATCGGAATTAAATACAAAAGGCACAATGCCGATTTACGTACAAGAAGACTGACTCTTCTGACTGACTATGTTATGAACCATTTCTGTGACACTAGTTATAGATTCCGATGCTTCAATTCAGGGTTACTGTATCCCTCTGAACTTCTTATTCACGATGAAATACAGAAATTGCATCGGAAGTAAATACAAATGGCACAATGCCGACTTAAGTTCAAAATGACTGACTCTTCTTACTGTCTATGTTTTGAACCGTTCCTGTGACACTAGTTATAGATTCCGATGCTTCACTTTAGGTTTACTGTATCATTTGGACCTTCTTATTGACGATGATACACAAAAATTACATCTGAAATAAATACAAAAGGCACAATGCCGACTTGAGGACAAGAAGACTGACTCTTCTTACTGTCTATGATTTGAACCATTCGTGTGACACTAGTTATAGATTCCGATGCTTCACTTCAAGTTTACTGAATCCCTCTTACCTTCTTATTGACGATGAAGCACAGAAATTGCATCGGAATTAAATACAAAAGGCACAATGCCGACTTGAGTACAAGAAGACTGACTCTTCTTACTGTCTATGCTTTGATCCATTCCTGTGACTCTAGTTATCGATTCCGATGCTTCACTTCAGGTTTACTGTATCCCTTGGACCTTCTTAATGACGATGAAACACAGAAATTGCCTCGGAATTAAATACAAAAGGCACAATGCAGTCTTAAGCACAAGAAGACTGACTCTTCCTACTGTCTATGTTTGAACCATTCCATTGACACTAGTTATAGATTCCGATGCTTCACTTCAGGTTTACTGTATACCTTGGACCTTCTTATTGACGATGAAACAATGAAATTGCATCGGAATTAAATACAAACGGCACAATGCCGACTTAACTACATTAAGACTGACTCTTCTTACTGACTATGTATTGAACCATTCCTATGACACTAGTTATAGATTCCGATGCTTCACTTCAGGTTTACTGTATCCCTCTGACCTTCTTATTGACGATGAAACACAGAAATTGCATCGGAATTAAATACAAAAGGCACAATGTCGACTTAAGGACAAGAAGACTGACTCTTCTTACTGACAATGATTTGAACCATTCCTGTGACACTAGTTATAGATTCCGATGCTTTACTTAATTTTTACTGTATCCCTTGGACCTTCTTATTGACGATGCAACACAGTAATGCATCGGAATGAAATACAAAAGCCACAATGCCGACTCAAGTACAAGACGACTGACTCTTCTTACTGTCTATGCTTTGAACCATTCCTGTGACACTAGTTATAGATTCCGATGCCTCACTTCAGGTTTACTGTATCCCTCTGACCTTCTTATTGACGATGAAACACAGAAATTGCATCGGAATTAATTACAAAATTCACAATGCCGACTTAAGTACAAGAAGACTGACTCTTCTTACTGTCTATGTTTTGAACCATTTCTGTGAGACTAGTTACAGATTCCGATGCTTCACTTCAGGGTTACTGTAACCCTCTGACCTTCTTATTGACGATGATACACATCGGAATTCAATAAAAAAGGCACAATGCCAACTTAAGTACAAGAAGACTGACTTTTCTTACTGACTATGTTTTGAACCATTCCTGTGACACTAGTTATAGATTCCGTTGCTTTACATCAGGTTTACTGTATCCCTTGGACTTTCTTATTGACGATGAAACACAGAAATTGCATCAGAATTAAATACAAAGTGCACAATGCCGACATAAGTAAAAGAAGGCTCACTCTTCTTACTGTCTATGTTTAGAACCTTTCCTGTGACACTAGTTATAGATTATGCTGCTTCACTCCAGGTTAACTGTATCCCTTGGATTTTCTTATTGACGATGAAACACTGAAATTGCATCGGAATTAAATACAAAAGGCACATTGCCGACTTAAGGACAAGATGATTGACTCTTCTAACTGCCTATAATTGGAACCATTCCTGTGACACTAGTAATAGATTCCGATGCTTCAGTTCAGGTTTACTGTATCCCTTGGACCTTCTTATTGACGATGAAACACAGAAATTGCATCGGAATTAAATAGAAAAGGCATAATGCCGACTTCAGTACAAGAAGACTCACTCTCCTCACTGACTATGTATTGGACTATTCCTGTGACACTAGTTATAGATTCCGATGCTTCACTTCAGGTTTACTGTCTCCCTTGGACCTTCTTATTGACGATGAAACACAGAAATTGCATCGGAATTATATACAAAAGGCACAATGCCGAATTAGGTACACGAAAACTGACTCTTCTTGCTGTCTATGATTTGAAACATTCCTGTGACACTAGTTACAGATTCCGATGCTACACTCCACGTTTACTGTATCCCTTGGACCTTCTTATTGACGATGAAACACAAAAATTGCATCGAAATTAAATCCAAAATGCACAATGCCGACTTAAGGACAAGTAAATTGACTCTTCTTACAGACTATGTTTTGAAACATTCCTGTGACACTAGTTATAGATTCCGATGATTCACTTCAGGTTTACTGTATCCCTCTGGCCTTCTTATTGACGATGAAACACAGAAATTGCACCGGAATTAAATACAAAAGGCACAATGCCGACTTAAGTACAAAAAGCCTGGCTCTTCTTACTGTCTGTGTTTTGAACCATTCCTGTGACACTAGTTATAGATTCCGATGCTTCACTTCAGATTTACTGTATCATTTTGACTTTCTTATTGACGATGAAACACAGAAATTACATCAGAAATAAATACAAATGGCACAATGCCGACTTAAGTACGAAAAGACTGACTCTTCTTACTGTCTATGATTTGAACCATTCCTATGCCACTAGTTACAGATTCCGATGCTACACTCCAGGTTTACTGCATCCCTTGGACCTTAGTATTGACAAAGAAATACAGAAATTGCATCGGCATTGAATACAAAAGGCACAATGCCGACATAAGTACAAGATGACTGTATCTTCTTACTGTCTATGATTTGAACCATTCCTGTGACACTAGTTATAGATTCCGATGATTCACTTCAGGTTTACTGTATCCCTCTGACCTTCTTATTGACGATGAAACACAGAAATTGCACCGGAATTAAATACAAAATTCACAATGCCGACATAGGTACAAAAAGACTGACTCTTCATACTTTCTATGTTTTGAACCATTCCTGTGACACTAGTTATAGATTCCGATGCTTCACTTCGTGTTTACTGTATCATTTTGACCTTCTTATTGACGATGAAACACAGAAATTACATCTGAAATAAATACAAGATACACAATGCCGACTTAAGTACAAAAAGACTGACTCTTCTTACTTACTATGTTTTGAACCATTCCTGTGACACTAGTTGTAGTTTCCCATGCTTCACTTCAGGTTTACTGTATCCCTCTGACCTTCTTATTGACGATGGAACACAGATATTGCATCGGAATTGAATAGAGAAGGCTCAATGCCGACTTAAGTACAAGAACACTGACTCTTCTTACTGTCTATGATTTGAACCATTCGTGTGACACTAGTTATAGATTCCGATGCTTCACTTCAAGTTTACTGAATCCCTCTTACCTTCTTATTGACGAAGAAGCACAGAAATTGCATCGGAATTAAATACAAAAGGCACAATGCCGACTTAAGTACAAGAAGACTGACTCTTCTTACTGTCTATGCTTTGATCCATTCCTGTGACTCTAGTTATCGATTCCGATGCTTCACTTCAGGTTTACTGTATCCCTTGGACCTTCTTAATGACGATGAAACACAGAAATTGCCTCGGAATTAAATACAAAAGGCACAATGCAGTCTTAAGCACAAGAAGACTGACTCTTCCTACTGTCTATGTTTGAACCATTCCATTGACACTAGTTATAGTTTCCGATGCTTCACTTCAGGTTTACTGTATACCTTGGACCTTCTTATTGACGATGAAACAATGAAATTGCATCGGAATTAAATACAAACGGCACAATGCCGACTTAACTACATTAAGACTGACTCTTCTTACTGACTATGTATTGAACCATTCCTGTGACACTAGTTATAGATTCCGATGCTTCACTTCAGGTTTACTGTATCCCTCTGACCTTCTTATTGACGAAGAAACACAGAAATTGCATCGGAATTAAATACAAAAGGCACAATGTCGACTTAAGGACAAGAAGACTGACTCTTCTTACTGACTATGTTTTGAACCATTCCTGTGACACTAGTTATAGATTCCGATGCTTTACTTAATTTTTACTGTATCCCTTGGACCTTCTTATTGACGATGTAACACAATAGTGCATCGGAATGAAATACAAAAGCCACAATGCCGACTCAAGTACAAGACGACTGACTCTTCTTACTGTCTATGCTTTGAACCATTCCTGTGACACTAGTTATAGATTCCGATGCTTCACTTCAGGTTTACTGTATCCCTCTGACCTTCTTATTGACGATGAAACACAGAAATTGCATCGGAATTAATTACAAAATTCACAATGCCGACTTAAGTACAAGAAGACTGACTGTTCTTACTGTCTATGTTTTGAACCATTTCTGTGACACTAGTTACAGATTCCGATGCTTCACTTCAGGGTTACTGTAACCCTCTGACCTTCTTATTGACGATGATACACATCGGAATTCAATAAAAAAGGCACAATGCCAACTTAAGTACAAGAAGACTGACTCTTCTTACTGACTATGTTTTGAACCATTCCTGTGACACTAGTTATAGATTCCGTTGCTTTACATCAAGTTTACTGTATCCCTTGGACTTTCTTATTGACGATGAAACACAGAAATTGCATCAGAATTAAATACAAAGTGCACAATGCCGACATAAGTACAAGAAGGCTGACTCTTCTTACTGTCTATGTTTAGAACCTTTCCTGTGACACTAGTTATAGATTATGATGCTTCACTCCAGGTTTACTGTATCCCTTGGATTTTCTTATTGACGATGAAACACTGAAATTGCATCGGAATTAAATACAAAAGGCACAATGCCGACTTAAGGACAAGATGATTGACTCTTCTAACTGCCTATAATTGGAACCATTCCTGTGACACTAGTAATAGATTCCGATGCTTCAGTTCAGGTTTACTGTATCCCTTGGACCTTCTTATTGACGATGAAACACAGAAATTGCATCGGAATTAAATAGAAAAGGCATAATGCCGACTTAAGTACAAGAAGACTCACTCTCCTCACTGACTATGTATTGGACCATTCCTGTGACACTAGTTATAGATTCCGATGCTTCACTTCAGGTTTACTGTCTCCCTTGGACCTTCTTATTGACGATGAAACACAGAAATTGCATCGGAATTAAATACAAAAGGCACAATGCCGAATTAGGTACACGAAGACAGACTCTTCTTGCTGTCTATGATTTGAAACATTCCTGTGACACTAGTTACAGATTCCGATGCTACACTCCACGTTTACTGTATCCCTTGGACCTTCTTATTGACGATGAAACACAAAAATTGCATCGAAATTAAATCCAAAAGGCACAATGCCGACTTAAGGACAAGTAAAATGACTCTTCTTACTGACTATGTTTTGAAACATTCCTGTGACACTAGTTATAGATTCCGATGATTCACTTCAGGTTTACTGTATGCCTCTGGCCTTCTTATTGACGATGAAACACAGAAATTGCACCGGAATTGAATACAAAAGGCACAATGCCGACTTAAGTACAAAAAGCCTGGCTCTTCTTACTGTCTGTGTTTTGAACCATTCCTGTGACACTAGTTATAGATTCCGATGCTTCACTTCAGATTTACTGTATCATTTTGACTTTCTTATTGACGATGAAACACAGAGATTACATCTGAAACAAATACAAATGGCACAATGCCGACTTAAGTACGAAAAGACTGACTCTTCTTACTGTCTATGATTTGAACCATTCCTATGCCACTAGTTACAGATTCCGATGCTACACTCCAGGTTTACTGCATCCCTTGGACCTTAGTATTGACAAAGAAATACAGAAATTGCATCGGCATTGAATACAAAAGGCACAATGCCGACATAAGTACAAGAAGACTGTATCTTCTTACTGTCTATGATTTGAACCATTCCTGTGACACTAGTTATAGTTTCCGATGATTCACTTCAGGTTTACTGTATCCCTCTGACCTTCTTATTGACGATGAAACACAGAAATTGCACCGGAATTAAATACAAAATTCACAATGCCGACATAAGTACAAAAAGACTGACTCTTCATACTGTCTATGTTTTGAACCATTCCTGTGACACTAGTTATAGATTCCGATGCTTCACTTCGTGTTTACTGTATCATTTTGACCTTCTTATTGACGATGAAACACAGAAATTACATCTGAAATAAATACAAGATACACAATGCCGACTTAAGTACAAAAAGACTGACTCTTCTTACTGACTATGTTTTGAACCATTCCTGTGACACTAGTTGTAGATTCCCATGCTTCACTTCAGGTTTACTGTATCCCTCTGACCTTCTTATTGACGATGGAACACAGATATTGCATCGGAATTGAATAGAGAAGGCTCAATGCCGACTTAAGTACAAGAACACTGACTCTACTTACTGTCTATGTTATGAACCATTCCTGTGACACTAGTTATAGATTCCGATGCTCCACTTCAGGTTTACTGTATTCCTTGGACCCTCTTATTGACGATGAAACACAGAAATTGCATCGGAATAAATACAAAAGGCACAATGTCGACTTAAGGACAAGAAGTCTGACTCTTCTTACAGTCTAAGTTTTGAACCATTCCTGTGACACTAGTTATAGATTCCGATGGTTCACTACAGGTTTACTGTCTCCCTTGGACCATCTTATTGACGATGAAACACAGAAATTGCATCGGAATTAAATACAAAAGGCACAATGCCGACATAAGTAGATGAAGACTGACTCTTCTTAATGACTATGTTTTGAACCATTCCTGTGACACTAGTTATAGATTCCAATGCTTCACTTCAGGTCTACTGTATCCCTTGGACCTTGTTATTGACAAAGAAACACAGAAATTGCATCGGAATTAAATACAAAAGGCACAATGCCGAATTCGGTACACGAAGACAGACTCTTCTTGCTGTCTATGATTTGAAACATTCCTGTGACACTAGTTACAGATTCCGATGCTACACTCCACGTTTACTGTATCCCTTGGACCTTCTTATTGACGATGAAACACAAAAATTGCATCGGAATTAAATACAAAAGGCACAATGCTGACTTAAGGACAAGAAGACTGACTCGTCTTACTGACTATGTTTTGAACCATTTCTGTGACACTAATGATAGATTCCGATGCTTCACTTCAGGTTTACTGTATCCCTCTGACCTTCTTAATAACGATGAAACACAGAATTTGCATCGGAATTATATAGAAAAAGCACAATGCCGACTTAAGTACAAGAAGACTGACTCTTCTTACTGTCTATTTTTTGAACCATTCCTGTGACACTAGTTATAGATTCCGATGCTTCACTACAGGTTTACTGTCTCCCTTGGACCTTCTTATTGACGATGAAACACAGAAATTGCATCGGAATTAAATACAAAAGGCACAATGCCGATATAAGTACATGAAGACTGACTCTTCTTAATGACTATGTTTTGAACCATTCCTGTGACACTAGTTATAGATTCCGATGCTTCACCTCAGGTCTACTGTATCCCTTGGACCTCCTTATTGACGATGAAACACAGAAATTGCATCGGAATTAAATACAAATGGCACAATGCCGAATTAGGTACACGAAGACTGACTCTTCTTGCTGTCTATGATTTGAAACATTCCTGTGACACTAGTTACAGATTCCGATGCTACACTCCACGTTTACTGTATCCCTTGGACCTTCTTATTGACGATGAAACACAAAAATTGCATCGAAATTAAATCCAAAAGGCACAATGCCGACTTAAGGACAAGTAAAATGACTCTTCTTACTGACTATGTTTTGAAACATTCCTGTGACACTAGTTATAGATTCCGATGATTCACTTCAGGTTTACTGTATGCCTCTGGCCTTCTTATTGACGATGAAACACAGAAATTGCACCGGAATTGAATACAAAAGGCACAATGCCGACTTAAGTACAAAAAGCCTGGCTCTTCTTACTGTCTGTGTTTTGAACCATTCCTGTGACACTAGTTATAGATTCCGATGCTTCACTTCAGATTTACTGTATCATTTTGACTTTCTTATTGACGATGAAACACAGAGATTACATCTGAAATAAATACAAATGGCACAATGCCGACTTAAGTACGAAAAGACTGACTCTTCTTACTGTCTATGATTTGAACCATTCCTATGCCACTAGTTACAGATTCCGATGCTACACTCCAGGTTTACTGCATCCCTTGGACCTTAGTATTGACAAAGAAATACAGAAATTGCATCGGCATTGAATACAAAAGGCACAATGCCGACATAAGTACAAGAAGACTGTATCTTCTTACTGTCTATGATTTGAACCATTCCTGTGACACTAGTTATAGTTTCCGATGATTCACTTCAGGTTTACTGTATCCCTCTGACCTTCTTATTGACGATGAAACACAGAAATTGCACCGGAATTAAATACAAAATTCACAATGCCGACATAAGTACAAAAAGACTGACTCTTCATACTGTCTATGTTTTGAACCATTCCTGTGACACTAGTTATAGATTCCGATGCTTCACTTCGTGTTTACTGTATCATTTTGACCTTCTTATTGACGATGAAACACAGAAATTACATCTGAAATAAATACAAGATACACAATGCCGACTTAAGTACAAAAAGACTGACTCTTCTTACTGACTATGTTTTGAACCATTCCTGTGACACTAGTTGTAGATTCCCATGCTTCACTTCAGGTTTACTGTATCCCTCTGACCTTCTTATTGACGATGGAACACAGATATTGCATCGGAATTGAATAGAGAAGGCTCAATGCCGACTTAAGTACAAGAACACTGACTCTACTTACTGTCTATGTTATGAACCATTCCTGTGACACTAGTTATAGATTCCGATGCTCCACTTCAGGTTTACTGTATTCCTTGGACCCTCTTATTGACGATGAAACACAGAAATTGCATCGGAATAAATACAAAAGGCACAATGTCGACTTAAGGACAAGAAGTCTGACTCTTCTTACAGTCTAAGTTTTGAACCATTCCTGTGACACTACTTATAGATTCCGATGGTTCACTACAGGTTTACTGTCTCCCTTGGACCATCTTATTGACGATGAAACACAGAAATTGCATCGGAATTAAATACAAAAGGCACAATGCCGACATAAGTAGATGAAGACTGACTCTTCTTAATGACTATGTTTTGAACCATTCCTGTGACACTAGTTATAGATTCCAATGCTTCACTTCAGGTCTACTGTATCCCTTGGACCTTGTTATTGACAAAGAAACACAGAAATTGCATCGGAATTAAATACAAAAGGCACAATGCCGAATTCGGTACACGAAGACTGACTCTTCTTGCTGTCTATGATTTGAAACATTCCTGTGACACTAGTTACAGATTCCGATGCTACACTCCACGTTTACTGTATCCCTTGGACCTTCTTATTGACGATGAAACACAAAAATTGCATCGGAATTAAATACAAAAGGCACAATGCTGACTTAAGGACAAGAAGACTGACTCGTCTTACTGACTATGTTTTGAACCATTTCTGTGACACTAATGATAGATTCCGATGCTTCACTTCAGGTTTACTGTATCCCTCTGACCTTCTTAATAACGATGAAACACAGAATTTGCATCGGAATTATATAGAAAAAGCACAATGCCGACTTAAGTACAAGAAGACTGACTCTTCTTACTGTCTATTTTTTGAACCATTCCTGTGACACTAGTTATAGATTCCGATGCTTCACTACAGGTTTACTGTCTCCCTTGGACCTTCTTATTGACGATGAAACACAGAAATTGCATCGGAATTAAATACAAAAGGCACAATGCCGATATAAGTACATGAAGACTGACTCTTCTTAATGACTATGTTTTGAACCATTCCTGTGACACTAGTTATAGATTCCGATGCTTCACCTCAGGTCTACTGTATCCCTTGGACCTCCTTATTGACGATGAAACACAGAAATTGCATCGGAATTAAATACAAATGGCACAATGCCGAATTAGGTACACGAAGACTGACTCTTCTTGCTGTCTATGATTTGAAACATTCCTGTGACACTAGTTACAGATTCCGATGCTACACTCCACGTTTACTGTATCCCTTGGACCTTCTTATTGACGATGAAACACAAAAATTGCATCGGAATTAAATACAAAAGGCACAATGCCGACTTAAGGACAAGAAGACTGACTCTTCTTACTGACTATGTTTTGAAACATTCCTGTGACACTAGTTATAGATTCCGATGATTCACTTCAGGTTTACTGTATCCCTCTGGCCTTCTTATTGACGATGAAACACAGAAATTGCATCGGAATTAAATACAAAAGGCACAATGTCGACTTAAGGACAAGAAGACTGACTCTTCTTACTGACTATGTTTTGAACCATTCCTGTGACACTAGTTATAGATTCCGATGCTTGACTTCAGGTTTACTGTATCCCTTGGACCTTCTCATTGACGATGTAACACAGTAATGCATCGGAATTAAATACAAAAGCCACAATGCCGACTCAAGTACAAGAAGACTGACTCTTCTTACTGTCTATGCTTTGAACCATTCCTGTGACACTAGTTATAGATTCCGATGCTGCACTTCAGGTTTACTGTATCCCTCTGACCTTCTTATTGACGATGAAACACAGAAATTGCATCGGAATTAAATACAAAATTCACAATGCCGACTTAAGTACAAGAGGACTGACTCTTCTTACTGTCTATGTTTTGAACCATTTCTGTGACACTAGTTACAGATTCCGATGCTTCACTTCAGGGTTACTATAACCCTCTGACCTTCTTATTGACGATGAAACACATCGGAATTCAATAAAAAAGGCACAATGCCAACTTAAGTACAAGAAGACTGACTCTTCTTACTGTCTATGTTTAGAACCTTTCCTGTAACACTAGTTGTAGATTATGATGGTTCACTCCAGGTCTACTGTATCACTTGGATCTTCTTATTGACGATGAAACACTGAAATTGCATCGGAATTAAATACAAAAGGCACAATGCCGACTTAAGCACAAGATGATTGACTCTTCTAACTGCCTATAATTGGAACCATTCCTGTGAGACTAGTAATAGATTCCGATGCTTCAGTTCAGGTTTACTTTATACCTTGGACCTTCTTATTGACGATGAAACACAGAAATTGCATCGGAATTAAGTTGGAAAGGCACAATGCCGACTTAAGTACAAGAAGACTCACTCTCCTCACTGACTACGTATTGAACCATTCCTGTGACACTAGTTATAGATTCCGATGCTTCACTTCAGGTTTACTGTATCCCTTGGACCTTCTTATTGACGATGAAACACAGAAATTGCATCGGAATTAAATACAAAAGTCACAATGAAGACTTAAGTACAAGAAGACTGTATCTTCTTACTGTCTATGTTTTAAACCATTCCTGTGACACTAGTTATAGATTCCGATGTACACTCCAGGTTTACTGTACCCCTTGGACCCTCTAATTGACGATGAAACACAAAAATTGCATCAGAATTAAATACAAAAGGCACAATGCCGACTTAAGGACAAGAAGACTGATTCTTCTTACTGACTATGTTTTGAAACATTCCTGTGACACTAGTTATAGATTCCGATGATTCACTTCAGGTTTACTGTATCATTTGGACTTTCTTATTGACGATGAAACACAGAAATTACATCTGAAATAAATACAAATGGCACACTGCCGACTTAAATACAAAAAGACTGACTCGTCTTACTGACTATGTTTTGAACCATTCCTGTGACACTAATGATAGATTCCGATGCTTCACTTCAGGTTTACTGTATCCCTCTGACCTTCTTAATAACGATGAAACACAGAAATTGCATCGGAATTAAATACAAAAGGCACAATGCTGACATAAGTACATGAAGAATGACTCTTCTTAATGACTATGTTTTGAACCATTCCTGTGACACTAGTTATAGATTCCGATGCTTCACTTCAGGTCTACTGTATCCCTTGGACCTTCTTGTTGACGATGAAACACAGAAATTGCATCGGAATTAAATACAAAAGGCACAATGCCGAATTAGGTACACGAAGACTGACTCTTCTTGCTGTCTATGATTTGAAACATTCCTGTGACACTAGTTACAGATTACGATGCTACACTCCACGTTCACTGTATCCCTTGGACCTTCTTATTGACGATGAAACACAGAAATTGCATCGGCATTAAATACAAAAGGCATAATGCCGACTTCAGTACAAGAAGACTGTATCTTCTTACTGTCTATGATTTGAACCATTCCTGTGACACTAGTTATAGATTCCGATGTACACTCCAGGTTTACTGTATCCCTTGGACCTTCTTATTGACGATGAAACACAAAAATTGCATCGGAATTAAATACAAAAGTCACAATTCCGACATAAGGACAAGAAGACTGACTCTTCTTACTAACTATGTTTTGAAACATTCCTGTGACACTAGTTATAGATTCCGATGATTCACTTCAGGTTTACTGTATCCCTCTGACCTTCTTATTGACGATGAAACGCAGCAATTGCACCGGAATAAAATACAAAAGGCACAATGCCGACTTAAGTATAAAAAGACTGACTCTTCTTACTGTCTATGTTTTGAAACGTTCCTGTGACACTAGTTATAGATTCCGATGCTTCACTTCAGGTTTACTGTAACATTTGGACCTTCTTGTTGACGATGAAACACAGAAATTACATCTGAAATAAATACAAAAGGCACAATGCCGAATAAGGTACACGAAGACTGACTCTTCTTACTGTCTATGATTTGAACCGTTCCTGTGCCACTAGTTATAGATTCCGATGCTACACTCCAGGTTTACTGTATCCCTTGGACCTTCTTATGGACGAAGAAACACAGAAATTGCATCGGCATTAAATACAAAAGCCACAATGCCGACGTAAGTACAAGAAGACTGTATCTTCTTACTGTCTATGTTTTGAACCATTCCTGTGACACTAGTTATAGATTCCGATGATTCACATCAGGTTTACTGTATCCCTCGTACCTTCTTATTGACGATGAAACACAGAAATTGCACCGGAATTAAATACAAAAGGCACAATGCCGACTTACGTACAAAATGACTGACTCTTCTTACTGTCTATGTTTTGAACGATTCCATTAAAAACTAGTTATAGATTCCGATGCTTCACTGCAGGTATACAGTATCCCTTGGACCTTCTTATTGTGATGAAACATTGAAATTGCATCGGAATTAAATAAAAAACCCCAATGCCGGCATAAGTACAAGAAGACTGACTCTTCTTACTGACTATGTTTTGAACCATTCCTGTGACACTTGTTATAGATTCCGATGCTACACTCCAGGGTTACTGTATCCCTTGGACCTTCTTATTGTCGATGAAACACAGAAATTGCATCAGAACTAAATACAAAAGGCACAATGAAGACTTAACGACAACAAGACTGACTCTTCTTTCTGACTATACTTTTAACCATACCTGTGACACTAGTTATAGATTTCCATGCTTCACTTCAGGTTTACTGTATCGCTCTGACCTTCTTATTGACGATGAAACACAGAAATTGCATCGGAATTATATAGAAAAAGCACAATGCCGACTTAAGTACAAGAAGACTGACTCTTCTTACTGTCTATGTTTTGAACCATTCCTGTGACACTAGTTATAGATTCCGATGATTCACTACAGGTTTATTGTCTCCCTTGGACCTTCTTATTGACGATGAAACACAGAAATTGCATCGGAATTAAATACAAAAGGCACAATGAGGACATAAGTACATGAAGACTGACTCTTCTTAATGACTATAATTTGAACCATTCCTGTGACACTAGTTATAGATTCCGATGCTTCACTTCAGGTCTACCGTATCCCTTGGACCTTCTTATTGACGATGAAACACAGAAATTACATCTCAAATAAATACAAAAGGCACAATGCCGACTTAAGTACAAAATGACTGACTCTTCTTACTGACTATGTTTTGAACCACTCCTCTGACACTAGCTATAGATTCCAATGCTACACTTCAGGTTTACTGTGTCCCTTGGACCTTCTTATTGACGATGAAACACAGAGATTGCATCGGAATTAAATACAAAAGTCACAAAGCCGACATAAGTACATGAAGACTGACTCTTATTACTGACTATGTTTTAACCATTCCTGTGACACTAGTTATAGATTCCGATGCTTCACTTCAGGTCTACAGTATATCTTGGACCTTCTTATTGACGATGAAACACAGAGATAGCATCGGAATTAAATACAAAAGTCACAAAGCCGACATAAGTACATGAAGACTGACTCTTATTACTGACTATGTTTTAACCATTCCTGTGACACTAGTTGTAGATTCCCATGCTTTACTTCAGGTTTACTGTATCCCTCTGACCTTCTTATTGACGATGGAACACAGATATTGCTTCGGAATTGAATAGAGAAGGCTCAATGCCGACTTAAGTACAAGAACACTGACTCTACTTACTGTCTATGTTATGAACCATTCCTGTGACACTAGTTATAGATTCCGATGCTCCACTTCAGGTTTACTGTATTCCTTGGACCCTCTTATTGACGATGAAACACAGAAATTGCATCGGAATTTATTACAAAAGGCACAATGCCGACTCACGTACAAGAGGGCTGACTCGTCTTACTGTCTATGTTTTGAACCATTCCTGTGACACTAGTTATAGATTCTGATGCTTCACTTCAGGTTTACTGTATCCCTCTAACCTTCTTATTGACGATGAAACACAGAAATTGCAACGGAATTAAATATAAAATGCACAATGCCGACTTCAGTACAAGAAGACTGACTCTTCTTACTGTCTATGTTTTGAACCATTCGTGTGACACTAGTTATAGATTCCGTTGCTTCACTTCAAGTGTACTGAATCCCTCTTAGCTTCTTATTGACGATGAAACAATGAAATTGCATCGGAATTTAATACAAACGGCACAATGCCGACTTAACTACATTAAGACTGACTCTTCTTACTGACTATGTATTGAACCACTCCTGTGACACTAGTTATGGATTCCGATGATTCACTTCAGGTTTACTGTCTCCCTCTGACCTTCTTATTGACGATGAAACACAGAAATTGCATCGGAATAAATACAAAAGGCACAATGTCGACTTAAGGACAAGAAGACTGACTCTTCTTACATTCTAAGTTTTGAACCATTCCTGTGACACTAGTTATAGATTCCGATGGTTCACTACAGGTTTACTGTCTCCCTTGGACCATCTTATTGACGATGAAACACAGAAATTGCATCGGAATTAAATACAAAAGGCACAATGCCGACATAAGTAGATGAAGACTGACTCCTCTTAATGACTATGTTTTGAACCATTCCTGTGACACTAGTTATAGATTCCAATGCTTCACTTCAGGTCTACTGTATCCCTTGGACCTTGTTATTGACAAAGAAACACAGAAATTGCATCGGAATTAAATACAAAAGGCACAATGCCGAATTCGGTACACGAAGACTGACTCTTCTTGCTGTCTATGATTTGAAACATTCCTGTGACACTAGTTACAGATTCCGATGCTACACTCCACGTTTACTGTATCCCTTGGACCTTCTTATTGACGATGAAACACAAAAATTGCATCGGAATTAAATACAAAAGGCACAATGCTGACTTAAGGACAAGAAGACTGACTCCTCTTACTGACTATGTTTTGAAACATTCCTGTGACACTAGTTATAGATTCCGAAGATTCACTTCAGGTTTACTGTATCCCTCTGGCCTTCTTATTGACGATGAAACACAGAAATTGCACCGGAATTAAATACAAAAGGCACAATGCCGATTTAAGTACAAAAAGCCTGACCCTTCTTACTGTCTGCATTTTGAACCATTCCTGTGACACTAGTTATAGATTCCGATGCTTCACTTCAGGTTTACTGTATCATTTGGACTTTCTTATTGACGATGAAACACAGAAATTACATCTGAAATAAATACAAATGGCACAATGCCGACTTAAGTAGAAAAAGACTGACTCGTCTTACTGACTATGTTTTGAACCATTTCTGTGACACTAATGATAGATTCCGATGCTTCACTTCAGGTTTACTGTATCCCTCTGACCTTCTTAATAACGATGAAACACAGAATTTGCATCGGAATTATATAGAAAAAGCACAATGCCGACTTAAGTACAAGAAGACTGACTCTTCTTACTGTCTATTTTTTGAACCATTCCTGTGACACTAGTTATAGATTCCGATGCTTCACTACAGGTTTACTGTCTCCCTTGGACCTTCTTATTGACGATGAAACACAGAAATTGCATCGGAATTAAATACAAAAGGCACAATGCCGATATAAGTACATGAAGACTGACTCTTCTTAATGACTATGTTTTGAACCATTCCTGTGACACTAGTTATAGATTCCGATGCTTCACCTCAGGTCTACTGTATCCCTTGGACCTTCTTATTGACGATGAAACACAGAAATTGCATCGGAATTAAATACAAAAGGCACAATGCCGAATTAGGTACACGAAGACTGACTCTTCTTGCTGTCTATGATTTGAAACATTCCTGTGACACTAGTTACAGATTCCGATGCTACACTCCACGTTTACTGTATCCCTTGGACCTTCTTATTGACGATAAAACACAAAAATTGCATCGGAATTAAATACAAAAGGCACAATGCCGACTTAAGGACAAGAAGACTGACTCTTCTTACTGACTATGTTTTGAAACATTCCTGTGACACTAGTTATAGATTCCGATGATTCACTTCAGGTTTACTGTATCCCTCTGGCCTTCTTATTGACGATGAAATACAGAAATTGCATCGGAATTAAATACAAAAGGCACAATGTCGACTTAAGGACAAGAAGACTGACTCTTCTTACTGACTATGTTTTGAACCATTCCTGTGACCTAGTTATAGATTCCGATGCTTGACTTCAGGTTTACTGTATCCCTTGGACCTTCTCATTGACGATGTAACACAGTAATGCATCGGAATTAAATACAAAAGCCACAATGCCGACTCAAGTACAAGAAGACTGACTCTTCTTACTGTCTATGCTTTGAACCATTCCTGTGACACTAGTTATAGATTCCGATGCTTCACTTCAGGTTTACTGTATCCCTCTGACCTTCTTATTGACGATGAAACACAGAAATTGCATCGGAATTAAATACAAAATTCACAATGCCGACTTAAGTACAAGAGGACTGACTCTTCTTACTGTCTATGTTTTGAACCATTTCTGTGACACTAGTTACAGATTCCGATGCTTCACTTCAGGGTTACTATAACCCTCTGACCTTCTTATTGACGATGAAACACATCGGAATTCAATAAAAAAGGCACAATGCCAACTTAAGTACAAGAAGACTGACTCTTCTTACTGTCTATGTTTAGAACTTTTCCTGTAACACTAGTTGTAGATTATGATGGTTCACTCCAGGTCTACTGTATCACTTGGATCTTCTTATTGACGATGAAACACTGAAATTGCATCGGAATTAAATACAAAAGGCACAATGCCGACTTAAGCACAAGATGATTGACTCTTCTAACTGCCTATAATTGGAACCATTCCTGTGACACTAGTAATAGATTCCGATGCTTCAGTTCAGGTTTACTGTATACCTTGGACCTTCTTATTGACGATGAAACACAGAAATTGCATCGGAATTAAGTTGGAAAGGCACAATGCCGACTTAAGTACAAGAAGACTCACTCTCCTCACTGACTACGTATTGAACCATTCCTGTGACACTAGTTATAGATTCCGATGCTTCACTTCAGGTTTACTGTATCCCTTGGACCTTCTTATTGACGATGAAACACAGAAATTGCATCGGAATTAAATACAAAAGTCACAATGAAGACTTAAGTACAAGAAGACTGTATCTTCTTACTGTCTATGTTTTAAACCATTCCTGTGACACTAGTTATAGATTCCGATGTACACTCCAGGTTTACTGTACCCCTTGGACCCTCTAATTGACGATGAAACACAAAAATTGCATCAGAATTAAATACAAAAGGCACAATGCCGACTTAAGGACAAGAAGACTGACTCTTCTTACTGACTATGTTTTGAAACATTCCTGTGACACTAGTTATAGATTCCGATGATTCACTTCAGGTTTACTGTATCATTTGGACTTTCTTATTGACGATGAAACACAGAAATTACATCTGAAATAAATACAAATGGCACACTGCCGACTTAAATACAAAAAGACTGACTCGTCTTACTGACTATGTTTTGAACCATTCCTGTGACACTAATGATAGATTCCGACGCTTCACTTCAGGTTTACTGTATCCCTCTGACCTTCTTAATAACGATGAAACACAGAAATTGCATCGGAATTAAATACAAAAGGCACAATGCTGACATAAGTACATGAAGAATGACTCTTCTTAATGACTATGTTTTGAACCATTCCTGTGACACTAGTTATAGATTCCGATGCTTCACTTCAGGTCTACTGTATCCCTTGGACCTTCTTATTGACGATGAAACACAGAAATTGCATCGGAATTAAATACAAAAGGCACAATGCCGAATTAGGTACACGAAGACTGACTCTTCTTGCTGTCTATGATTTGAAACATTCCTGTGACACTAGTTACAGATTACGATGCTACACTCCACGTTCACTGTATCCCTTGGACCTTCTTATTGACGATGAAACACAGAAATTGCATCGGCATTAAATACAAAAGGCATAATGCCGACTTCAGTACAAGAAGACTGTATCTTCTTACTGTCTATGATTTGAACCATTCCTGTGACACTAGTTATAGATTCCGATGTACACTCCAGGTTTACTGTATCCCTTGGACCTTCTTATTGACGATGAAACACAAAAATTGCATCGGAATTAAATACAAAAGTCACAATTCCGACATAAGGACAAGAAGACTGACTCTTCTTACTAACTATGTTTTGAAACTTTCCTGTGACACTAGTTATAGATTCCGATGATTCACTTCAGGTTTACTGTATCCCTCTGACCTCCTTATTGACGATGAAACGCAGCAATTGCACCGGAATAAAATACAAAAGGCACAATGCCGACTTAAGTATAAAAAGACTGACTCTTCTTACTGTCTATGTTTTGAAACATTCCTGTGACACTAGTTATAGATTCCGATGCTTCACTTCAGGTTTACTGTAACATTTGGACCTTCTTGTTGACGATGAAACACAGAAATTACATCTGAAATAAATACAAAAGGCACAATGCCGAATAAGGTACACGAAGACTGACTCTTCTTACTGTCTATGATTTGAACCGTTCCTGTGCCACTAGTTATAGATTCCGATGCTACACTCCAGGTTTACTGTATCCCTTGGACCTTCTTATGGACGAAGAAACACAGAAATTGCATCGGCATTAAATACAAAAGCCACAATGCCGACGTAAGTACAAGAAGACTGTATCTTCTTACTGTCTATGTTTTGAACCATTCCTGTGACACTAGTTATAGATTCCGATGATTCACATCAGGTTTACTGTATCCCTCGTACCTTCTTATTGACGATGAAACACAGAAATTGCACCGGAATTAAATACAAAAGGCACAATGCCGACTTACGTACAAAATGACTGACTCTTCTTACTGTCTATGTTTTGAACGATTCCATTAAAAACTAGTTATAGATTCCGATGCTTCACTGCAGGTATACAGTATCCCTTGGACCTTCTTATTGTGATGAAACATTGAAATTGCATCGGAATTAAATAAAAAACCCCAATGCCGGCATAAGTACAAGAAGACTGACTCTTCTTACTGACTATGTTTTGAACCATTCCTGTGACACTTGTTATAGATTCCGATGCTACACTCCAGGGTTACTGTATCCCTTGGACCTTCTTATTGTCGATGAAACACAGAAATTGCATCAGAACTAAATACAAAAGGCACAATGAAGACTTAACGACAACAAGACTGACTCTTCTTTCTGACTATACTTTTAACCATACCTGTGACACTAGTTATAGATTACCATGCTTCACTTCAGGTTTACTGTATCGCTCTGACCTTCTTATTGACGATGAAACACAGAAATTGCATCGGAATTATATAGAAAAAGCACAATGCCGACTTAAGTACAAGAAGACTGACTCTTCTTACTGTCTATGTTTTGAACCATTCCTGTGACACTAGTTATAGATTCCGATGATTCACTACAGGTTTATTGTCTCCCTTGGACCTTCTTATTGACGATGAAACACAGAAATTGCATCGGAATTAAATACAAAAGGCACAATGAGGACATAAGTACATGAAGACTGACTCTTCTTAATGACTATAATTTGAACCATTCCTGTGACACTAGTTATAGATTCCGATGCTTCACTTCAGGTCTACCGTATCCCTTGGACCTTCTTATTGACGATGAAACACAGAAATTACATCTCAAATAAATACAAAAGGCACAATGCCGACTTAAGTACAAAATGACTGACTCTTCTTACTGACTATGTTTTGAACCACTCCTCTGACACTAGCTATAGATTCCAATGCTTCACTTCAGGTTTACTGTGTCCCTTGGACCTTCTTATTGACGATGAAACACAGAGATTGCATCGGAATTAAATACAAAAGTCACAAAGCCGACATAAGTACATGAAGACTGACTCTTATTACTGACTATGTTTTAACCATTCCTGTGACACTAGTTATAGATTCCGATGCTTCACTTCAGGTCTACAGTATCCCTTGGACCTTCTTATTGACGATGAAACACAGAAATTGCATCGGAATTAAATACAAAAGGCACAATGCCGAATAAGGTACACGAAGACTGACTGTTCTTACTGTCTATGATTTGAACCATTCCTGTGCCACTAGTTATAGATTCCGATGCTACACTCCAGGTTTACTGTATCCCTTGGACCTTCTTATGGACGATGAAACACAGAAATTGCATCGGCATTAAATACAAAAGGGACAATGCCGACGTAAGTACAAGAAGACTGTATCTTCTCACTGTCTATGTTTTGAACCATTCCTGTGACACTAGTTATATATTCCGATGTACACTCCAGGTTTACTGTATCCCATGGACCTTCTTATTGACGATGAAACACAAAAATTGCATCGGAATTAAATACAAAACGCACAATGCCGACTTAAGGACAAGGAGACTGACTCTTCTTACTGACTATGCTTTGAAACATTCCTGTGACACTAGTTATAGATTCCGATGATTCACATCAGGTTTACTGTATCCCTCTGACCTTCCTATTGACGATGAAACACAGAAATTGCACCGGAAATAAATACAAAAGGCACAATGCCGACTTAAGTACAAAATGACTGACTCTTCTTACTGTCCTTGTTTTGAACCATTCCTGTGACACTAGTTATAGATTCCGATGCTTCACTTCAGGTTTACTGTATCATTTGGACCCTCTTATTGACGATGATACACAGAAATTACATCTGAAATAAATACAAAAGCCACAATGCCGACTTAAGTACAAATAGACTGACTCTTCTTACCGACTATGATTTGAAACATTCCTGTGACACTAGTTATAGATTCCGATGCTTCACTTCAGGTTTACTGTATCCCTCTGACCTTCTTATTGACGATGAAACACAGAAATTGCACCGCAATTAAATACAAAAGGCACAATGCCGACTTAAGTACAAGAAGACTGACTCTTCTTACTGTCTATGTTTTGAACCATTCCATTAAAAACTAGTTATAGATTCCGATGCTTCACTCCAGGTATACTGTATCCCTTGGACCTTCTTATTGAAATGAAACATTGAAATTGCATCGGAATTAAATAAAAAACCCCAATGCCGGCATAAGTACAAGAAGACTGACTCTTCTTACTGACTATGTTTTGAACCATTCCTGTGACACTTGTTATAGATTCCGATGCTACACTCCAGGGTTACTGTATCCCTTGGACCTTCTTATTGTCGATGAAACACAGAAATTGCATCAGAATTAAATCCAAAAAGCACAATGAAGACTTAACGACAACAAGACTGACTCTTCTTTCTGACTATACTTTTAACCATACCTGTAACACTAGTTATAGATTACCATGCTTCACTTCAGGTTTACTGTATCGCTCTGACCTTCTTATTGACGATGAAACACAGAAATTGCATCGGAATTAAATACAAAAGGCACAATGCCGACTTAGGTACACGAAGACTGACTCTTCTTACTGTCTATGATTTGAACCATTCCTGTGACACTAGTTACAGATTCCGATGCTACACTCCAGGTTTACTGTATCCCTTGGACCTTCTTATTCACGATGAAACACAGAAATTGCATCGGCATTAAATACAAAAGGCATAATGCCGACTTAAGTACAACAAGACTGTATGTTCTTACTGTCTATGATTTGAACCATTCCTGTGACACTAGTTATAGATTCCGATGTACACTCCATGTTTACTGTATCCCTTGGACCTTCTTATTGACGATGAAACACAAAAATTGCATCGGAATTAAATACAAAAGTCACAATGCCGACATAAGGACAAGAAGACTGACTCTTTTTACTGACTATGTTTTGAAACATTCCTGTGACACTTGTTATAGATTCCGATGCTACACTCCAGGGTTACTGTATCCCTTGGACCTTCTTATTGTCGATGAAACACAGAAATTGCATCAGAACTAAATACAAAAGGCACAATGAAGACTTAACGACAACAAGACTGACTCTTCTTTCTGACTATACTTTTAACCATACCTGTGACACTAGTTATAGATTACCATGCTTCACTTCAGGTTTACTGTATCGCTCTGACCTTCTTATTGACGATGAAACACAGAAATTGCATCGGAATTATATAGAAAAAGCACAATGCCGACTTAAGTACAAGAAGACTGACTCTTCTTACTGTCTATGTTTTGAACCATTCCTGTGACACTAGTTATAGATTCCGATGATTCACTACAGGTGTATTGTCTCCCTTGGACCTTCTTATTGACGATGAAACACAGAAATTGCATCGGAATTAAATACAAAAGGCACAATGAGGACATAAGTACATGAAGACTGACTCTTCTTAATGACTATAATTTGAACCATTCCTGTGACACTAGTTATAGATTCCGATGCTTCACTTCAGGTCTACCGTATCCCTTGGACCTTCTTATTGACGATGAAACACAGAAATTACATCTCAAATAAATACAAAAGGCACAATGCCGACTTAAGTACAAAATGACTGACTCTTCTTACTGACTATGTTTTGAACCACTCCTCTGACACTAGCTATAGATTCCAATGCTTCACTTCAGGTTTACTGTGTCCCTTGGACCTTCTTACTGACGATGAAACACAGAGATTGCATCGGAATTAAATACAAAAGTCACAAAGCCGACATAAGTACATGAAGACTGACTCTTATTACTGACTATGTTTTAACCATTCCTGTGACACTAGTTATAGATTCCGATGCTTCACGTCAGGTCTACAGTATCCCTTGGACCTTCTTATTGACGATGAAATACAGAAATTACATCTCAAATAAATACAAAAGGCACAATGCCGACTTAAGTACAAAATGACTGACTCTTCTTACTGTCTATGATTTGAACCATTCCTGTGCCACTAGTTATAGATTCCGATGCTACACTCCAGGTTTACTGTATCCCTTGGACCTTCTTATGGACGATGAAACACAGAAATTGCATCGGCATTAAATACAAAAGGGACAATGCCGACGTAAGTACAAGAAGACTGTATCTTCTCACTGTCTATGTTTTGAACCATTCCTGTGACACTAGTTATATATTCCGATGTACACTCCAGGTTTACTGTATCCCTTGGACCTTCTTATTGACGATGAAACACAAAAATTGCATCGGAATTAAATACAAAACGCACAATGCCGACTTAAGGACAAGGAGACTGACTCTTCTTACTGACTATGCTTTGAAACATTCCTGTGACACTAGTTATAGATTCCGATGATTCACATCAGGTTTACTGTATCCCTCTGACCTTCCTATTGACGATGAAACACAGAAATTGCACCGGAAATAAATACAAAAGGCACAATGCCGACTTAAGTACAAAATGACTGACTCTTCTTACTGTCTATGTTTTGAACCATTCCATTAAAAACTAGTTATAGATTCCGATGCTTCACTCCAGGTTTACTGTATCCCTTGGACCTTCTTATTGAAATGAAACATTGAAATTGCATCGGAATTAAATAAAAAACCCCAATGCCGGCATAAGTACAAGAAGACTGACTCTTCTTACTGACTATGTTTTGAACCATTCCTGTGACACTTGTTATAGATTCCGATGCTACACTCCAGGGTTACTGTATCCCTTGGAACTTCTTATTGTCGATGAAACACAGAAATTGCATCAGAATTAAATCCAAAAAGCACAATGAAGACTTAACGACAACAAGACTGACTCTTCTTTCTGACTATACTTTTAACCATACCTGTAACACTAGTTATAGATTACCATGCTTCACTTCAGGTTTACTGTATCGCTCTGACCTTCTTATTGACGATGAAACACAGAAATTGCATCGGAATTAAATACAAAAGGCACAATGCCGACTTAGGTACACGAAGACTGACTCTTCTTACTGTCTATGATTTGAACCATTCCTGTGACACTAGTTACAGATTCCGATGCTACACTCCAGGTTTACTGTATCCCTTGGACCTTCTTATTCACGATGAAACACAGAAATTGCATCGGCATTAAATATAAAAGGCATAATGCCGACTTAAGTACAACAAGACTGTATGTTCTTACTGTCTATGATTTGAACCATTCCTGTGACACTAGTTATAGATTCCGATGTACACTCCATGTTTACTGTATCCCTTGGACCTTCTTATTGACGATGAAACACAAAAATTGCATCGGAATTAAATACAAAAGTCACAATGCCGACATAAGGACAAGAAGACTGACTCTTTTTACTGACTATGTTTTGAAACATTCCTGTGACACTAGTTATAGATTCCGATGATTCACTTCAGGTTTCCTGTATCCCTGTGACCTTCTTATTGACGATGAAACGCAGAAATTGCACCGTAATTAAATTCAAAAGGCACAATGACGACTTAAGTACAAAAAGACTGACTCTTCTTACTGTCTATGTTTTGAAACATTCCTGTGACACTAGTTATAGATTCCGATGCTTCACTTCAGGTTTACTGTATCATTTGGACCTTCTATTTGACGATGAAAGCCAGAAATTACATCTGAAATAAATACAAAAGGCACAATGCCGACTTAAGTACAAAATGACTGACTCTTCTTACTGACTATGCTTTTAACCATTCCTGTGACACTAGCTATAGATTCCAATGCTTCACTTCAGGTTTACTGTGTCCCTTGGACCTTCTTATTGACGATGAAACACAGAGATTGCATCGGAATAAAATACAAAAGGCACAAAGCCGTCATAAGTACATGAAGACTGACTCTTATTACTGACTATGTTTTAACCATTCCTGTGACACTAGTTATAGATTCCGATGCTTCACTTCAGGTCTACGGTATCCCTTGGACCTTCTTATTGACGATGAAACACAGAAATTGCATCGGAATGAAATACAAAAGGCACAATGCCGAATAAGGTACACGAAGACTGACTCTTCTTACTGTCTATGATTTGAACCATTCCTGTGCCACTAGTTATAGATTCCGATGCTACACTCCAGGTTTACTGTATCCCTTGGACCTTCTTATGGACGATGAAACACAGAAATTGCATCGGCATTAAATACAAAAGGCACAATGCCGACGTAAGTACAAGAAGACTGTATCTTCTCACTGTCTATGTTTTGAACCATTCCTGTGACACTAGTAATATATTCCGATGTACACTCCAGGTTTACTGTATCCCTTGGACCTTCTTATTGACGATGAAACACAAAAATTGCATCGGAATTAAATACAAAATGCACAATGCCGACTTAAGGACAAGGAGACTGACTCTTCTTACTGACTATGTTTTGAAACATTCCTGTGACACTAGTTATAGATTCCGATGATTCACATCAGGTTTGCTGTATCCCTCTGACCTTCCTATTGACGATGAAACACAGAAATTGCACCGGAATGAAATACAAAAGGCACAATGCCGACTTAAGTACAAAATGACTGACTCTTCTTACTGTCTATGTTTTGAACCATTCCTGTGACACTAGTTATAGATTCCGATGCTTCACTTCAGGTTTACTGTATCATTTGGACCCTCTTATTGACGATGATACACAGAAATTACATCTGAAATAAATACAAAAGGCACAATGCCGACTTAAGTACAAATAGACTGACTCTTCTTACCGACTATGATTTGAAACAATCCTGTGACACTAGTTATAGATTCCGATGCTTCACTTCAGGTTTACTGTATCCCTCTGACCTTCTTATTAACGATGAAACACAGAAATTGCATCGAAATTAAATACAAAAGGCACAATGCCGGCATAAGTACAAGAAGACTGACTCATCTTACTGACTATGTTTTGAACCATTCCTGTGACACTTGTTATAGATTCCGATGCTACACTCCAGAGTTACTGTATCCCTTGGACCTTCTTGTTGCCGATGAAACACAGAAATTGCATCAGAATTAAATACAAAAGGCACAATGAAGACTTAACGACAATAAGACTGACTCTTCTTCTGACTATGCTTTTAACCGTACCTGTGACACTAGTTATAGATTACCATGCTTTATTTCAGGTTTACTGTATCGCTCTGACCTTCGTATTGACGATGAAACACAGAAATTGCATCGGAATTAAATAGAAAAGGCACAATGCCGACATAATTACAAGACGACTGACTCTTCTTACTGTTTATGTTTTGAACCATTCCTGTGACAATAGTTATAGATTCCGTTGCTTGACTTCAGGTTTACTGTATCCCTAGGACCTCCTTATTGACGATGAAACACAGAAATTGCATCGGAATTTAATACAAAAGGCACAATTCCGACTCAAGTACAAGAAGACTGACTCTTCTTCCTGTCTATGCTTTAAACCATTCCTGTGCCACCAGTTATAGATTCCGATGCTTCACTTCAGGTTTACTGCATTCCTCTGACCTTCTTATTGACGATGAAAGACAGATATTGCATCGAAATTAAATACAAAAGGCACAATGACGACTTAAGTACAAGAAGACTGACTCCTCTTACTGACTATGTTTTGAACCATTTCTGTGACACTAGTTATAGATTCCGATGCTTCACTTCAGGGTTACTGTATCCCTCTGACCTTCTTATTTACGATGAAACACAGAAATTGCATCGGAAGTAAATACAAAAGGCACAATGCCGACTTAAGTACAAGAAGACTGACTCTTCTTACTGTCTATGTGTTGAACCATTCCTGTGATACTAGTTATAGATTCCGATGCTTCACTTCAGGTTTACTGTATCCCTTGGACCTTCTTATTGACGATGAAACACAGAAATTGCATCGGAGTTAAATACAAAAGTCACAATGCTGACTTAATTACAAGATGACTGTATCTTATTACTGTCCATGCTTTGAACCATTCCTGTGACACTAGTTATAGATTCCGATGCTTCACTGCAGGTTTAGAGTATCCCTTGGACCTTCTAATTGACGATGAAACACAGAAATTGAACCGGAATTAAATACAAAAGGCACAATGCCGACTTAAGGACAAGAAGACTGACTCTTCTAACTGACTATGTTTTGAACCATTCCTGTGACACTAGTTATAGATTTCGATGCTTCACTTCAGGTTTAGTGTATCCCTCTGACCTTCTTATTGACGATGAAACACAGAAATTGCACCGGAATTAAATACAAACGGCCAATGCCGACTTAAGTACATGAAGACCGACTCTTCTTACTGACTATGTTTTGAACCATTCCTGTGACACTAGTTACAGATTCCGATGCTTCACTTCAGATTTACTGTATCCCTTGGACCTTCTTGTTGACGATGAAACACAGAAATTGTATCGGAATTAAATAGATAAGGAACAATGCCGACTTAAGTACAAGAAGACTGACTCTTCTTACTGACTATGCTTTGAACCATTCCTGTGACACTAGTTATAGATTCCGATGCCTCACTTCAAGTTTACTGTATCCCTTGGACCTTCTTATTGACGATGAAACACAGAAATTGCATCGGAATTAAATATAAAAGGCACAATGCCGACATAAGTACATGAAGACTGACTCTTCTTACTGACTATGTTTTGAACCATTCCTGTGACACTAGTTATAGATTCCGATGCTTCACTTCAGGTTTACTGTATCATTTGGACCTTCATATTGACGATGAAACACAGAAATTACATCTGAAATAAATACAAAATACACAATGCCGACCTAAGTACAAAAAGACTGACTCTTCTTACTGACTATGCTTTGATCCAATCCTGTGACACTAGTTGTAGCTTCCCATGCTTCACTTCAGGTTTACTGTATCCCTCTGACCTTCTTATTGACGATGACACAGAAATTGCATCGGAACTGAATAGAAAAGGCACAATGCCGACTTAAGTACAAGAAGACTGACTCTTCTTACTGTCTATGCTATGAACCATTCCTGTGACCCTAGTTATAGATTCCGATGCTCCACTTCAGGTTTACTGTATTCCTTGGACCCTCTTATTGACGATGAAACACAAAAATTGCATCGGAATTTAATACAAAATGCACAATGCCGACTTAAGTACAAGAAGACTGACTTTTCCTACTGTCTATGTTTGAACCTTTCCATTGACACTAGCTATAGATTTCGATGATTCATTTCAGGTTTACTGTATCCCTTGGACCTTCTTATTGACGATGAAGCAATGAAATTGCATCGGAATTGAATACAAAAGGCACAATGCCGACTCACGTACAAGAAGACTGACTCTTCTTTCTGTCTATGTTTTGAACCATTCCTGTGACACTAGTTATAGATTCCGATGCTTCACTTCAGGTTTACTGTATCCCTCTGACCTTCTTATTGACGATGAAACACAGAAATTACATCTGAAATAAATACAAATTGCACAATGCCGACTTAAGTACAAAAAGACTGACTCTTCTTACTGACTGTGTTTGAACCACTCCTGTGACGCTAGTTACAGATTCCGATGCTTCACTTCAGGTTTACTGTATCCCTTGGACCTTCTTGTTGACGATGAAACACAGAAATTGCATCGGAATTAAATAGATAAGGCACAATGCCGACTTAAGTACAAGAAGACTGACTCTTCTTACTGACTATGTTTTGAACCATTCCTGTGACACTAGTTATAGATTCCGATGCCTCACTTCAAGTTTACTGTATCCCTTGGACCTTCTTATTGACGATGAAACACAGAAATTGCATCGGAATTAAATACAAAAGGCACAATGCCGACATAAGTACATGAAGACTGACTCTTCCTACTGACTATGTTTTGACCATTCCAGTGACACTAGTTATAGATTCCGATGCTTCACTTCAGGTTTACTGTATCATTTGGACCTTCATATTGACGATGAAACACAGAAATTACATCTGAAATAAATACAAAATACACAATGCCGACTTAAGTACAAAAAGACTGACTCTTCTTACTGACTATGTTTTGATCCAATCCTGTGACACTAGTTGTAGCTTCCCATGCTTCACTTCAGGTTTACTCTATCCCTTTGACCTTCTTATTGACGATGAAACACAGAAATTGCATCGGAACTGAATAGAGAAGGCACAATGCCGACTTAAGTACAAGAAGACTGACTCTTCTTACTGTCTATGTTATGAACCATTCCTGTGACCCTAGTTATAGATTCCGATGCTCCACTTCAGGTTTACTATATACCTTGGACCCTCTTATTGACGATAAAACACAGAAATTGCATCGGAATTTAATACAAAAGGCACAATGCAGACTTAAGTACAAAAAGACTGACTTTTCCTACTGTCTATGTTTGAACCATTCCAGTGACACTAGATAAAGATTTCGATGCTTCACTTCAGGTTTACTGTATCCCTTGGACCTTCTTATTGACGATGAAACAATGAAATTGCATCGGAATTAAATACAATAGGCACAATGCCGACTTAAGTACATGAAGACTTACTCTTCTTACTGACTATGTATTGAACCATTCCTGTGACACTAGTTATAGATTCCGCTGCTTCACTTCAGGTTTACTGTATCCCTTGGACATTCTTATTGACGATGAAACACAGAAATTGCATCGGAATTAAATACAAAAGGCATAATGTCGACTTGAGGACAAGAAGACTGACTCTTCTTACTGTCTATGTTTTGAACCAAACCTGTGACACTAGTTATAGATTCCGATGCTTCACTACAGGTTTACTGAATCCCTCTTACCTTCTTATTGACGATGAAACACAGAAATTGCATCGGAATAAAATACAAAAGGCACAATGCCTACTTAAGTACAAGAAAACTGACTCTTCTTACAATCTACGCTTTGATCCATTCCTGTGACACTAGTTATCGATTCCGATGCTTCACTCTAGGTTTACTATATCCCTTGGACCTTCTTATTGACGATGAAACACATCAAATGCCTCGGAATTAAATACAAAAGGCACAATGCAGACTTAAGTACAAGAAGACTGACTCTTCCTACTGTCTATGTTTGAACCATTCCATTGACACTAGTTATAGATTCCGATGCTTCACTTCAGGTTTACTGTATCCCTTGGACCATCTTATTGACGATGAAACAATGAAATTGCATCGGAATCAAATACAAAAGGCACAATGAAGACTTAAGTACATGAAGACTGACTCTTCTTACTGACTATGTATTGAACCATTCCTGTGACACTAGTTATAGATTCCGATGCTTCACTTCAGGTTTACTGTATCCCTTGGACATTCTTATTGACGATGAAACACAGAAATTGCATCGGAATTAAATACAAAAGGCACAATGTCGACTTACGGACAAGAAGACTGACTCTTCTTACTGCCTATGTTTTGAACCATTCCTGTGACACTAGTTATAGATTCCGATGCGTCACTTCAGGTTTACTGTATCCCTTCGATCTTCTTATTGACGATGAAACACAGAAATTGCATCGGAATTAAATACAAAAGCCACAATGCCGACTCAAGTACAAGAAGACTGACTCTTCTTACTGTCTATGCTTTGAACCATTCCTGTGACACTAGTTATAGATTCCGATGCTTCACTTCAGGTTTACTGTATCCCTCTGACCTTCTTATTGACGATGAAAAACAGAAATTGCATAGGAATTAAATACAAAATGCACAATGATGACTTAAGTACAAGAAGACTGACTCTTCTCACTGTCTATGTTTTGAACCATTTCTGTGACACTAGTTACAGATTCCGATGCTTCACTTCAGGGTTACTGTAACCCTCTGACCTTCTTATTGACGATGAAACACAGAAAATGCATCGGAATTGAATACAAAAGGCACAATGTCAACTTAAGTACAAGGAGACTGACTCTTCTTACTGTCTCTGTTTTGAACCATTCCTGTGACACTAGTTATAGATTCCGCTGCTTCACTTCAGGTTTACTGTATCCCTTGGACCTTCGAATTGACGATGAAACACAGAAATTGCATCAGAATTAAATACAAAAGGCACAATGCCGACTTAAGTACAAGAAGGCTGACTCTTCTTACTGTCTATGTTTAGAACCTTTCCTGTGACACTAGTTATAGATTATGATGCTTCACTTCAGGTTTACTGAATCCCTTGGACCTTCTTATTGACGATGAAACACAGAAAATGCATCGGAATTGAATACAAAAGGCACAATGCCAACTTAAGTACAAGGAGACTGACTCTTCTTACTGTCTATGTTTTGAACCATTCCTGTGACACTAGTTATAGATTCCGTGGCTTCACTTCAGGTTTACTGTATCCCTTGGACCTTCTTATTGACGATGAAACACAGAAATTGCATCGGAATTAAATACAAAGGCAAAATGCCGACTTAAGTACAAGAAGACTGTATCTTCTTACTGTCTATGTTTTGAACCATTCCTGTGACACTAGTTATAGATTCCGTTGTACACTCCAGGTTTACTCTATCCCTTGGACCTTCTTATTGACGATGAAACACAAATATTGCATCGGAATTAAATACAAAAGGCACAATGCCGACTTCAGGACAAGAAGACTGACTCTTCTTACTGACTGCTTTAAAACATTCCTGTGACACTAGTAATAGATTTCGATGATTCACTTTAGGTTTACTGTATCCCTCTGGCCTTCTTGATGACGATGAAACACAGAAATTGCACCAGAAATAAATACAAAAGGCACAATGCCGACATAAGTACAAAAAGCCTGACTCTTCTTACTGTCTATGTTTTGAACCATTCCTGTGACACTAGTTATAGATTCCGATGCTTCACTTCAGGTCTACTGTATCATTTGGACCTTCTTATTGACGATGAAACACAGAAATTACATCTGAAATAAATACTAATGGCACAATGCCGACTTAAGTACAAAAAGACTGACTCTTGTTACTGACTATGTTTGAACCATTCCTGTGACACTAATTATAGATTCCAATGCTTCACTTCAGGTTTACTGTATCCCTCTGACCTTCTTATTAACGTTGAAACACTGAATTTGCATCGGAATTATATAGAAAAGGCACAATGCCGACTTAAGTACAAAAAGACTGACTCTTCTTACTGTCTATATTTTGAACCATTCCTGTGACACTAGTTATAGATTCCGAAGCTTCACTTCAGGTTTACTGTATCATTTGGACCTTCTTATTGACGATGAAACACAGAAATTACATCTGAAATAAATACAAAAGGCACAATGCCGACGTAAGTACAAAAAGGCTGACTCTTCTTACTGACTATGTTTTGAACCATTCCTGTGACACTAGTTATAGATTCCGATGTTTCACTTCAGGTTTACTGTATCCCTTGGACCATCTTGTTGACGATGAAACACAGAAATTGCATCGGAAATTAATACAAACGGCACAATGTCGACTTAATACAAGAAGACTGACTCTTCTTACTGCCTATGTTTTGAACCTTTCCTGTGACACTAGTTATAGATTCCGATGCTTGACTTCAGGTTTACTGTATCCCTTGGACCTTCTTATTGACGATGAAGCACAGAAATTGCATCGGAATTAAATACAAAAGCCACAATGCCGACTCAAGTACAAGAAGACTGACTCTTCTTACTGACTATGTTTTGAACCATTCCTGTGACACTAGTTATAGATTCCGATGCTTCACTTAAGGTCTACTGTATCCCTTGGACCTTCCTATTGACGATGAAACACAGAAATTGCATCGGAATTAAATACAAAAGGCACAATGCCGACTTAAGTACAAGAAGACTGACTCTTCTTACTGTCTATGTTTGAACCATTCCTGTGACACTAGTTATAGATTCCGATGCTTCACTTCAGGTTTACTGTTTCCCTCAGACCTCCTTATTGACGCTGAAACACAGAAATTGCATCGGAATTAAATACAAAATGCACAATGCCGACTTAAGTACAACAAGACTGACTCTTCTACTGCCTATGTTTTGAACCATTTCTGTGACACTAGTTATAGATTCCGATGCTTCACTTCAGGTTACTGTATCCCTCTGACCTTCTCTTTGACGATGAAACACAGAAATTGCTTCGAAATTAAATACAAAATGCACAATGCCGACTTAAGTACAAGAAGACTGACTCTTCTTACTGTCTATGTTTTGAACCATTTATGTGACACTAGTTATAGATTCCGATGCTTCACTTCAGGTTTACTGAATCCCTCTTACCTTCTTATTGACGATGAAACACTGAAATTGCATCAGAATTAAATACAAAACGCACAATGCCGACTTAAGTACAAGACGACTGACTCTTCTTACTGCCTATGCTTTGATCCATTCCTGTGACACTAGTTATAGATTCCGATGCTTCACTTCATGGTTACTGTAACCCTCTGACCTTCATATTGACAATGAAACACAGAAATTGCATCGGAATTAAACTCAAAAGGCACAACGCCAAGTTAAGTACAAGAAGACTGACTCTTCTTACTGTCTACGTTTTGAACCATTCCTGTGACACTAGTTATAGATTCCGATGCTTCACTTCAGGTTTACTGTATCCCTTGGACATTCTTATTGATGATGAAACACGGGAATTGCCTCGGAATTAAATACAAAAGGCACAATGCCGACATAAGTACAAGAAGACTAACTCTTCCTACTGTCTATGTTTGAACCATGCCATTGACACTAGTTATAGATTCCGATGCTTCACTTCAGAATTACTGTTTCCCTTGGACCTTCTTATTGACGATAAAACACAGCAATTGCATCGGAATTAAATAGAAAAGGCACAATGACTACTTAGGTACAAGAAGACTGACTCTTGTTACTGACTATGTTTTGAACCATTCCAGTGACACTAGTTATAGATTCCGTTGCTCAACTTCAGGTTTACTGTATCCCATGTACCTTCTTATTGACGATGAAACACAGAAATTGCATCGGAATTAAATACATAGGCCACAATGCCGACATAAGTACATGAAGACTGACTCTTCTTACTGACACTTGTTTTGAACCATTCCTGTGACACTAGTTATAGTTTCCGATGCTTCACTTCATGTTTACTGTATCCCTCTGACCTTCTTATTGACGATGAAACACACAAATTTTGTCGGATTTAAATAGAAAAGGCACACTGCGACTTAAGTACAAGAAGACTGTATCTTCTTACTGTCTATGTTTTGAACCATTCCTGTGACACTAGTAATAGATTCCGATGTACACTTTAGGTTTACTGTATCCCTTGGACCTTCTTAGTGACGATGAAACACATAAATTGCATGGGAATTAAATACAAAAGGCACAATGCCGGCTTCAGGACAAGACGACTGACTCTTCTTACTGACTATGATTTGAAACATTCCTGTGACACTAGTTATAGATTCCGATGGTTCACTTCAGGTTTACTGTATCCCTCTGACCTCCTTATTGACGCTGAAACACAGAAATTGCATCGGAATTAAATACAAAATGCACAATGCCGAATTAAGTACAACAAGACTGACTCTTCTACTGCCTATGTTTTGAACCATTTCTGTGACACTAGTTATAGATTCCGATGCTTCACTTCAGGTTACTGTATCCCTCTGACCTTCTTATTGACGATGAAACACAGAAATTGCATCGGAATTAAATACAAAATGCACAATGACAACTTAAGGACAAGAAGACTGACTCTTCATACTGTCAATGTTTTGAACCATTTCTGTGACACTAGTTATAGATTCCGATGCTTCACTTCAGGTGTACTGAATCCCTCTTACCTTCTTATTGACGATGAAGCACAGAAATTGCATCGGAATTAAATACAAAAGGCACAATGCCGACTTAAGTACAAGAAGACTGACTCTTCTTACTGTCTATGCTTTGATCCATTCCTGTGACACTAGTTATGGATTCCGATGCTTCACTTCAGGTTTACTGTATCCCTTGTACCTTCTTATTAACGAAGAAACACACCAATTGCCTTGGAATTAAATACAAAGGGCACAATGCAGACTTAAGTACAAGAAGACTGACTCTTCCTACTGTCTATGTTTGAACCATTATATTGACACTAGTTATAGATTCCGATGCTTGACTTCAGGTTTACTGTATCCCTTGGACCTTATTATTGACGATGAAGCACAGGAATTGCATCGGAATTAAATACAAAAGGCACAATGCCGACTCAAGTTCAAGAAGACTGACTCTTCTTACTGTCTATGCTTTGAACCATTCCTGTGACACTAGTTATAGATTCCGATGCTTCACTTCAGGTTTACTGAATCCCTCTGACCTTCTTATTGGCGATGAAACACAGAAATTGCATCGGAATTAAATACAAAATGCACAATGCCGACTTAAGTACATGAAGACTTACTCTTCTTACTGTCTATGTTTTGAACCATTTCTGTGACACTAGTTACAGATTCCGATGCTTCACTTCAGGGTTACTGTAACCCTCTGACCTTCTTATTGACAATGAAACATAGAAATTGCATCGGAATTAAATAGTAAAGGCACAATGCCGACTTAGGTACAAGAAGACTGACTCTTGTTACTGACTATGTTTTGAACCATTCCTGTTGCACTAGTTATAGATTCCGTTGCTTCACTTCAGGTTTACTGTATCCCATGTACCTTCTTATTGACGATGAAATACAGAAATTGCATCGGAACTAAATACATAAGGCACATTGCCGACATAAGTACATGAAGACTGACTCTTCTTACTGTCTATGTTTTGAACCATTCCTGTGACACCAGTTATAGGTTCCGATGCATCACTTCAGGTTTACTGTATCCCTTGGACCTTCTTATTGAGGATGATAGACAGAAATTGCATCGGAATTAAATACAAAAATCACAATGCGCACTTATGGACAAGAAGACTGACTCTTATTACTGACAGTTGTTTTGAACCATTCCGGTGACACTAGTTATAGATTCCGATGCTACACTTCATGTTTACTGTATCCCTCTGACCTTCTTATTGACGATGAATCACAGAAATTGCATCGGAATTAAATAGAAAAGGCACAAATCCGACTTAAGTACAAGAAGACGGACTCTTGTTGCTGACTATGTTTTGAACCATTCCTGTGACACTAGTTATAGATTCCGTTGCTTCACTTCAGGTTTACTGTATCCTATGTATCTTCTTATTGACGATGAAACACAGATATTGCATCGGAATTAAATACATAAGGCACAATGCCGACATAAGTACATGTAGACTGACTCTTCTTACTGTCTATGTTTTGTACCATTCCTGTGACACTAGTTATAGGTTCCGATGCTTCACTTCAAGTTTACTGTATCCCTTGGAACTTCTTATTGAGGATGATAGACAGAAATTGCATCGGAGTTAAATACAAAAGGCACAATGCGCACTTAAGGACAGGAAGACTGACTCTTCTTACTGACACTTGTTTTGAACCATTCCTGTGACACTAGTTATAGATTCCGATGCTTCACTTCATGTTTACTGTATCCCTCTGACCTTCTTATTGACGATGAAACACACAAATTTTATCGGAAAAAAATGGAAAAGGCACACTGCCGAATTAAGTACAAGAAGACTGACTCTTCTTACTGTCTATGTTTTGAACCATTCCTGTGACACTAGTTATAGACTCCGATGCTTCATTCCAGGTTTACTGTCTCCCTTGGACCTTCCTATTGACAATGAACACAGAAATTGCATCGGAATTAAATACAAAAGGCACAATGCCGACTTAAGTACAAGAAGACTGTATTTTCTTACTGTCTATGTTTTGAACCATTCCTGTGACACTAGTTATAGATTCCGATGTACACTCCAGGTTGACTGTATCCCTTGGACCTTCTTATTGACGATGAAACACAAAAATTGCATCGGAATTAAATACAAAGGGCACAATGCCGACTTAAGGACAAGACGACTGACTCTTCTTACTGACTATGTTTTGAAACATTCCTGTGACACTAGTTACAGATTCCGATGATTCACTTCAGGTTCACTGTATCCCTCTGACCTTCTTATTGACGATGAAAAACAGGAAATTGCATCGGCATTGAATAGAAAAGGCACAATGCCGACATAAGTACAAGAAGATTGAGTCTTCTAACTGTCTATGTTATGAACCATTCCTGTGACACTAGTTATAGATTCCGATCCTTCACTTCTGGTTTACTGTATTCCTTGGACCCTCTTATTGACGATGAAACACAGAAATTGTTTCCGAATTTAATACAAAAGGCACAGTGCCGACTCAAGTACATGAAGACTGACTCTTCTTACTGTCTATGTTTTGAACCATTCCTGTGACACTAGTTATAGATTCCGATGCTTCACTTCAGGTTTACTGTATCCTTCTGACCTTCTTATTGACGATGAAACACAGAAATTGCATCGGAATTACATTCAAAAGGCACAATGCCGACTTCAGTACAAGAAGACTGACCCTTCTTTTTGTCTATGTTTTGAGCCATTCCTGTGACACTAGTTATAGATTCCGATGCTTCACTTTAGGTATACTGTATCCCTCTGACCTTCTTATTGACGAAAAAACACAGAAATAGCATCGGAATTAAATATAATAGGCACAATGCCGACTTAAGTACAAGAAGACGGACTCTTCTTACTGACTGTTTTGAACCATTTCTGTGACACTAGTTATAGATTCCGATGCTTCTCTTCAGGTTTACTGAATCCCTCTGACCTTCTTATTGACGTTGAAACACAGAAATTGCATCGGAAATAAATACAAATGGCACAATGCCGACTTAAGTACAAGCAGACTGACTCTTCTTATTGTCTATGTTTTGAACCATTCCTGTGATGCAAGTTACAGATTCCGATGCTTCACTTCAGGTTTACTGTATCCCTCTGACCTTCTTATTGACGATGAAACACAGTAATTGCATCGGAATGAAATTGAAAAGGGCATAATGCCGACTTAAGTACAAGAAGACTGACTCTTCTTGCTCCCTATGTTTTGAACCATTCGTGTGACACTAGTAATAGATTCCGATGCATCACTTCAGGTTTACTGTATCCCTTGGACCTTCTTATTGACGATGAAACACAGATATTGCATCGGAATTAATTACAAAACGCACAATGCCGACTTAAGTACAAGAAGACTGACTCTTATTAATGACTATGTTTTGAACCATTCGCGTGACACTAGTAATAGGTTCCGATGCATCACTTCAGGTTTACTGTATCCCTTGTACCTTCTTATTGACGATGAAACACAGATATTGCATCGGAATTAAATAGAAAAGGCACAATGCCGACTTAAGTACAAGAAGACTGACTCTTCCTAATGTCTATGTTTTGAACGATTCCTAAGACACTAGTTACTCATTCCGATGCTTCACTTCAGGTTTACTGCATCCCTTTGATCTTCTAATTGACGATGAAACACAGAAACTGCTTCGGAAATAAGTACAAATGGCACGATGCCGTCTTAAGTACATGTAGACTGAATCTTCCTACTGTCTATGTTTTGAACCATTCCTGTGACACTAGTTGTAGATTCCGATGATGCACTTCAGGTTTACTGTATCCCTTGGACCTTCTTATTGACGATGAAACACAGATATTGCATCGGAATTAAATAGAAAAGGCACAATGCCGACTTACGTACAAGAAGACTGACTTTTATTACTGACTATGTTTTGAACCATTCCTGTGACACTAGTTATAGATTCCGATGCTTCACTTCAGGTTTACTGTATCCCTCTGACCTTCTTATTGACGATGATACACAGACATTACATCGGAATTAAATTGAAAAAGCACAATGCCGACTTAAGTACAAGAAGACTGCCTCTTCTTACTGTCTATGTTATGAAATATTTCTGTGACACTAGTTATAGATTCCGATGCTTCACTTCACGTTTACTGTATCCCTTGGACCTTCTTATTGACGATGAAACACAGAAATAGCATCGGAATTAAATTGAAAAGGCTCAATTCCGACTTAAGTACAAGAAGACTGACACTTCTTACTGTCTATGTTTTGAACCATTCCTGTGACGCTAGTTACAGTTTCCGATGCTTCACTTCAGGTTTACTGTATCCCTCTGACCTTCTTATTGACGATGAAACACAGAAATTGCATCGGAATTAAATAGAAAAGGCACAATGCCGACTTAAGTACAAAAAGACTGACTCTTCTTACTGACTATGTTTTGAACCATTCCTGTGACGATAGTTACAGATTCCAATGCTTCACTTCTGGTTTACTGTATCCCTCTGTTCTTCTTATTGGCGATGAAACACAGATATTGCATCGGAATTAAATGGAAAAGGCACAATGCCGACTTAAGTACAGGAAGCCTGACTCTTCTTAATGTCTATATTTTGAACCATTCCTGTGACACTAGATATACATTCCGATGCTTCACTTCAGGTTTACTGTATACCTTGGACCTTCTTATTGACGATGAAACACAGAAATTGCATTGGAATTTAATGGAAAAGGCACAATGCCGACTTAAGTACAAGAAGACTGACTCTTCTTACTGTCTATGTTTTGAACCATTCCTGTGATGCAAGTTACAGATTCCGATGTTTCACTTCATGTTTACTGTATCCCTCTGTTCTTCTTATTGGCGATGAAACACAGATATTGCATCGGAATTAAATGGAAAAGGCACAATGCCGACTTAAGTACAAGAAGCCTGACTCTTCTTAATGCCTATGTTTTGAACCACTCCTGTGACGCTAGTTACAGATTCCGATGCTTCACTTCAGGTTTACTGTATACCTTGGACCTTCTTATTGACGTTGAAACACAGAAATTGCATCGGAAATAAATACAAAAGGCACAATGCCGACTTAAGTACAAGAGAACTGAATCCTCTTACTGTCTATGTTTGTACCATTCCTGTGACACTAGTTATAGATTCCGATGCCTCACTTCAGGTTTACTGTAGCACTCCGACCTTCTTTATGACGATGAAACACAGAAATTGCATCAAAATTATATAAAAGGCACCATGCCGACTTAAGTACAAGAAGACTGACTCTTCCTACTGTCTTTGCTTTCAACGATTCCTGTAACATTAGTTATAGATTCCGATGCTTCACTTCAGGTTTACTGTATCCTTTGGACCTTCTTATTGGCGACAAAATACAGAAATAGCATCGGAATTAAATAGACAAGGCACAATGCCGACTTAAGTACAAGAAGACTGACTCTTCCTACTGTCTATCCTTTGAACCATTCCTGTGACACTAGTTATAGTTTCCGATGCTTCACCTCAGGTTCACTGTATCCCTCTGACCTTCTTATTGACGATGAAACACAGAAATTGCATCGGAATTAAATAGAAAAGGCACAATGCCTTCTTAGGTACAAGCAGACTGACTCTTCTTAGTGTCTATGCTTTGAACCATTCGTGTGACGCTAGTTTCAGATTCCGATGCTTCACTTCAAGTTTACTGTATCCCTTGGACCTTCTTATTGACGATGAAACACAGAAATTGCATCGGAATTAAATACAAAAGTCACAATGCCGACTTAAGTATAAGAGGACTGACTCATCTTACTGACTACGTTTTGAACCATTCCTGTGACACTAGTTAGAGATTCCGATGCTTCACTTCAGGTTTACTGTATCCCTCTGACCATCTTATTGACGATGAAACACAGAAATTGCATCGGAAATAAATACAAAAGGCACGATGCCGACTTAAGTACATGAAAACTGACTCTTCGTACTGACTATGTTTGGAACCATTCCTGTGACACTAGTTATAGATTCCGATAATTCACTTCAGGTTTACTGTATCCCTTGGACGTTCTTATTGACGATGAAACACAGATATTGCATCGGAATTAAATAGAAAAGGCACAATGCCGTCTTAAGTACAAGAAGACTGACTCTTCTTACTGACTATGTTTTGAACCATACCTGTGACACTAGTTATAGATTCCGATGCTTCACTTCAGGTTTACTGTATCCCTTGGACCTTCTTATTGACGATGAAACACAGAAATTGCATCGGAATCAAATTGAAAAGGCACAATTCCGACTTAAGTACACGAAGACTGACTCTTCTTACTGTCTATGTTTTGAACCATTCCTGTGACGCTAGTTACAGATTCCGATGCTTCACTTCAGGTTCACTGTATCCATCAGACCTTCTTATTGACGATGAAACACAGAAATTGCATCGGAATTAAATGGAAAAGGCACAATGCCGACATAAGTACAAAAAGACTTACTCTTCCTACTGTCTATGTTTTGAATCATTCCTGTGACACTAGTTATAGATTCCGATGCTTCACCTCATGTTTACTGTATCCCTTGGACGTTCTTATTGACTATGAAACACAGAAATAGCATCGGAATTAAATAGAAAAGGCACAATGCCGACTTTAGTACTATAAGACTTACTCTTCTTACTGACTATGTTTTGAACCATTCCTGTGACGCTAGTTACAGATTTCGATGCTTCACTTCAGGTGTACTGTATCCCTTGGACCTTCTTATTGAGGATTAAACACAGATATTGCATCGGAATGAAATACAAAAGCCACAATGCCGACTTAAGTACAAGAAGACTGACTCTTCTTACTGACTATGTATTGAAACATTCCTGTGGCACTAGTTTGAGATACCGATGCTTCACTTCAGGTTTACTGTATCCCTCTGACCTTGTTATTGACGATGAAACACAGTAATTGCATCGGAATTAAATTGAAAAGGGCATAATGCCGACTTAAGTACAAGAAGACTGACTCTTCTTGCTCTCTATGTTTTAAACCATTCCTGTGACACCAGTTATAGATTCCGATGCTTCACTTCAGGTTTACTGTATCCCTCTGACCTTCTTATTGACCATGAAACACAGTAATTGCATAGGAATTAAATTGAAAAGGGCATAATGCCGACTTAAGTACAAGAAGACTGAATCTTCTTGCTCTCTATATTTTGAACCATTCCTGTGACACCAGTTATAGATTCCGATGCTGCACTTCAGGTTTACTGTATCCCTTGGACCTTCTTATTGACGATGAAACACAGAAATTGCATCGGAATTAAATACAAAAGGCACAATGGCGACTTAAGTACAAGAAGACTGACTCTTCCCACTGTCTATGTTTTGAACCATTCCTGTGACACTAGTTATAGATTCCGATGCTACACTTCAGGTTTACTGTATCCCTCTGAACTTCTAATTGTGGATGAAACACAGTAATTGCATCGGAATTAAATTGAAAAGGCATAATGCCGACTTAAGTACAAGAAGTCCGACTCTTCTTAATGTCTATAATTTGAACCATTCCTGTGACACTAGTTATAGATTCCGACGCTTCACTTCAGGTTTACTGTATTCCTTGGACCATCTTATTGACGATGAAACACAGAAATTGCATCGGAATTAAATAGAAAAGGCACAATGCCGACATCAGTACAGGAAGAATGACTCTTCTTACTGACTATGTATGGAACCAATCCTGTGACACTAGTTATAGATTCCGATGCTTCACTTCAGGTTTACTGTATCCCTTGCACCTTCTTATTGACGGTGAAACACAGAAATTGCATCGGAATTAAATACAAAAGGCACAATGCCGACTTAAGTAAAAGTAGACTGACTCTTCCTACTGTCTATGTTTTGAAACATTCTTGTGACACTAGTTACTGATTCCGATGCTTCATTTCAGGTTTATTGTATCCCTTGGACATTCTTATTGACGATGAAACACAGAAAGTGCATCGGAATTAAATAGAAAATGCACAATGCTGACTTAAATACAAGAAGACTGACTCTTCCTACTGACTATGTTTTGAACCAATCCTGTGACACTAGTTAATGATTCCGATGTTTCACTTCAGGTTTACTGTATCCCTCTGACCTTCTTATTGACGATGAAACACAGAAATTGCATCGGAATTAAATACAAAAGGCACAATGCCGACTTATGTACAAGAAGACTGACTTTTCTTACTGTCTATGCTTTGAACCACTCCTGTGACACTAGCTATAGGTTCCGATGCATCACTTCAGGGTTACTGTATCCCTTGGACCTTCTTATTGACGATGAAACACAGAAATTGCATCGGAATTAAATACAAAAGGCACAATGCCGACTTAAGTACAAGAAGACTGACTCTTCCTACTGGCTATGTTTTGAACTATTCCTGTGACACTAGTTATTGATTCCGATGCTACACTTCAGGTTTACTGTATCCCTCTGACTCTCTTATTAACGATGAAACACAGAAATTGCATCGTAATTAAATACAAAAGGCACAACGCCGACTTAAGTACAAGAAGACTGACTCTTCTTACCGACTGTTTTGAACCATTCCTGTGACACTAGCTATAGATTCCGATGCTTCACTTCAAGTTTACTGTATACCTCTGACCTTCTTATTGACGATGAAACACAGAAATTGCATCGCAATTAAATACAAATGGCACAATACCGACTTAAGTACAACAAGACTGACTCTCCTTACTGTCTATGTTTTGAACAATTCCTGTGACACTAGATATAGATTCCGATGCTTCACTTCACGTTAACTGTATCCCTTGGACCTTCTTATTGACGATGAAACACAGATATTGCATCGGAATTAATTACAAAACGCACAAAGCCGACTTAAGTGCAAGAAGACAGACTCTTCTTACTGACTATGTTTTGAACCATTCGTGTGACACTAGTAATAGATTCCGATGCATCACTTCAGGTTTACTGTATCCCTTGGACCTTCTTATTGGCGATGAAACACAGAAATCGCATCGGAATTAAATACAAAAAGCACAATGCCGACTTAAGTACATGTAGACTGACTCTTCCTACTGTCTATGTTTGGAAGCTTCCTGTGACACTAGTTATAGATTCCGATGTTTCATTTCAGGTTTACTGTATCCCTTGGATCTTCTTATTGACGATGAATCACAGATAGAGCATCGGAGTTAAATACAATAGGCACAATACCGACTTAAGTACAAGAAGACTGACTCTTCCTAATGTCTATGTTTTGAACCATTCCTAAGACACTAGTTATACATTCCGATGCTTCACTTCAGGTTTACTGTATCCCTCTGAACTTCTTATTGACGATGAAACACAGAAATTGCATCGGAAATAAATACAAAAGGCACGATGCCGACTTAAGTACAGGTAGACTGAATCTTCCTACTGTCTATGTTTTGAACCATTCCTGTGACACTAGTTACAGATTCCGATGATGCACTTCAGGTTTACTGTATCCCTTGGACCTTCTTATTGACGATGAAACACAGAAATTGCATCTCAATTAAATAGAAAAGGCACAATGCCAACTTAAGTACAAGATGGCTGACACTTCTTACTGACTATGTTTGGAACTAGTCCTGTGTCACTGGTTATAGATTCCGATGCTACACTTCAGGTTTACTGTATCCCTCTGACCTTCATATTGACGATGAAACTCAGATATTGCATCGGAATAAAATAGAAAAGGCACAATGCCGACTTAAGTACAGGAAGACTGACTGTTCATACTGACTATGTTTTGAACCATTCCTGTGACACCAGTTATAGATTCCGATGCTTCGCCTCAGGTTCGCTGTATCGATCTGACTTTCTTATTGACGATGAAACACAGAAATTGCATCGGAATTGAATAGAAAAGACACAATGCCGTCTTAAGTACAAGCAGACTGACTCTTCTTAGTGTCTATGATTTCAATCATTCCTGTGACGCTTCTTACAGATTCCGATTCTTCACTTTAGGTTTACTGTATCCCTTGGACCTTCTTATTGACGATGAAACACAGAAATTGCTTCTGAATTAAATACAAAAGGCACAATGCCGACTTAAGTACAGGAAGACTGACTCTTCATACTGACTATGTTTTGAACCATTCCTGTGCCACTAGTAAGAGATTCCGATGCTTCCCTTCAGGTTTACTGTATTCCTCTGACCTTCTTATTGACGATTAAACACAGAAATTGCAACGGAATTAAATACAAAAGGCATAATGCCGACTTAAGTACAAAAAGACTGACTCTTCTTACTGACTATGCTTTGAACCATTCCTGTGACACTAGTTATAGATTCCGATGCTTCACTTCAGGTTTACTGTATCCCTCTGACCTTCTTATTGACGATGAAACACAGAAATTGCATCGGAAATATATACAAAAGGCACGATGCCGACTTAAGTACATGTAGACTGAATCTCTTACTCTCTATGCTTTGAACCATTCCTGTGACACTAGTTATAGATTCCGGTGCTTCATTTCAGGTTTACTGTATCCCTTGGATCTTCTTATTGACGATGAAACACAAATAGTGCATCGGAGTTAAATACAGTAGGAACAATACCGACTTAAGTACAATAAGACGGACTCTTCCTATTGTCTATGTTTTGAACCATTCCTGTGACACTAGCTATAGGTTCCGATGCATCACTTCAGGGTTACTGTATCCCTTGGACCTTCTTATTGACGATGAAACACAGATATTGCATCGGAATTAAATACAAAAGGCACAATGCCGACTTAAGTACAAGAAGACTGACTCTTCCTACTGGCTATGTTTTGAACTATTCCTGTGACACTAGTTATAGATTCCGATACTACACTTCAGGTTTACTGTATCCCTCTGACTCTCTTATTAACGATGAAACACAGAAATTGCATCGTAATTGAATACAAAAGGCACAACGCCGACTTAAGTACAAGAAGACTGTATCTTCTTACCGACTGTTTTGAACCATTCCTGTGACACTAGTTATAGATTCCGATGCTTCACTTCAAGTTTACTGTATACCTCGGACCTTCTTATTGACGATGAAACACAGAAATTGCATCGGAATTAAATACAAATGGCACAATACCGACTTAAGTACAAGAAGACTGACTCTCCTTACTGTCTATGTTTTGAACAATTCCTGTGACACTAGATATAGATTCCGATGCTTCACTTCACGTTAACTGTATCCCTTGGACCTTCTTATTGACGATGAAACACAGATATTGCATCGGAATTAATTACAAAACGCACAAAGCCGACTTAAGTGCAAGAAGACAGACTCTTCTTACTGACTATGTTTTGAACCATTCGTGTGACACTAGTAATAGATTCCGATGCATCACTTCAGGTTTACTGTATCCCTTGGACCTTCTTATTGGCGATGAAACACAGAAATCGCATCGGAATTAAATACAAAAGGCACAATGCCGACTTAAGTACATGTAGACTGACTCTTCCTACTGTCTATGTTTGGAAGCTTCCTGTGACACTAGTTATAGATTCCGATGCTTCATTTCATTTTTACTGTATCCCTTGGATCTTCTTATTGACGATGAGTCACAGATAGAGCATCGGAGTTAAATACAATAGGCACAATACCGACTTAAGTACAAGAAGACTGACTCTTCCTAATGTCTATGTTTTGAACCATTCCTAAGACACAAGTTATACATTCCGATGCTTCACTTCAGGTTTACTGTATCCCTCTGAACTTCTTATTGACGATGAAACACAGAAATTGCATCGGAATTAAATACAAAAGGCACGATGCCGACTTAAGTACAGGTAGACTGAATCTTCCTACTGTCTATGTTTTGAACCATTCCTGTGACACTAGTTACAGATTCCGATGATGCACTTCAGGTTTACTGTATCCCTTGGACCTTCTTATTGACGATGAAACACAGAAATTGCATCTCAATTAAATAGAAAAGGCACAATGCCAACTTAAGTACAAGATGGCTGACACTTCTTACTGACTATGTTTGGAACTATTCCTGTGTCACTGGTTATAGATTCCGATGCTACACTTCAGGTTTACTGTATCCCTATGACCTTCATATTGACGATGAAACTCAGATATTGCATCGGAATAAAATAGAAAAGGCACAATGCCGACTTAAGTACAGACAGACTGACTGTTCATACTGACTATGTTTTGAACCATTCCTGTGACACCAGTTATAGATTCCGATGCTTCGCCTCAGGTTCGCTGTATCGATCTGACTTTCTTATTGACGATGAAACACAGAAATTGCATCGGAATTGAATAGAAAAGACACAATGCCGTCTTAAGTACAAGCAGACTGACTCTTCTTAGTGTCTATGATTTCAATCATTCCTGTGACGCTTCTTACAGATTCCGATTCTTCACTTTAGGTTTACTGTATCCCTTGGACCTTCTTATTGACGATGAAACACAGAAATTGCTTCTGAATTAAATACAAAAGGCACAATGCCGACTTAAGTACAGGAAGACTGACTCTTCATACTGACTATGTTTTGAACCATTCCTGTGCCACTAGTAAGAGATTCCGATGCTTCCCTTCAGGTTTACTGTATTCCTCTGACCTTCTTATTGACGATTAAACACAGATATTGCAACGGAATTAAATACAAAAGGCATAATGCCGACTTAAGTACAAGAAGACTGACTCTTCTTACTGACTATGCTTTGAACCATTCCTAAGACACTAGTTATAGATTCCGATGCTTCACTTCAGGTTTACTGTATCCCTCTGACCTTCTTATTGACGATGAAACACAGAAATTGCATCGGAAATATATACAAAAGGCACGATGCCGACTTAAGTACATGTAGACTGAATCTCTTACTCTCTATGCTTTGAACCATTCCTGTGACACTAGTTATAGATTCCGGTGCTTCATTTCAGGTTTACTGTATCCCTTGGATCTTCTTATTGACGATGAAACACAAACAGTGCATCGGAGTTAAATACAGTAGGAACAATACCGACTTAAGTACAATAAGACTGACTCTTCCTATTGTCTATGTTTTGAACCATTCCTGTGACACTAGTTATAGATTCCGATGCTTCACTTCAGGTTTACTGTATCCCTCTGACCTTCTTTTTGACGATGAAACACAGAAATGGCATTGTAATCAAATAGAAAAGGCACAATGCCGACTTAAGTACTAGAAGACTGACTCTTCTTACTGTCTATTTTTTGAACCATTCCTGTGACACTAGTTATAGATTCCGATGCTTCACTTCAGATTTACTGTTTCCCTTGGACCTTCGTATTGACTATGGAACACAGAAATTGCATCGGACTTAAAAAGAAAAGGCACAATGCCGACCTAAGTACAAGATGACTGACTCTTCTGACTGACTATGCTTTGAACCGTTCCTGTGACACTAGTTAGAGATTCCGATGCTTCACTTCAGGTTTACTGTATCCCTCTGTCCTTCTTATTGACGATGAAACACAATAATTGCATCGGAATTAAATTGAAAAGGGCATAATGCAGACTGAAGTACAAGAAGTCTGGCTCTTCTTACTGTCTATATTTTGAACCATTCCTGTGACACTAGTTATAGATTCCGATGCTTCACTTCAGGATTACCGTATCCCTTGGACCTTCTTATTGACGATGAAACACAGAAATGGCATCGGAATTAAATACAAAAGGCACAATGCCGACTTAAGTACAAGAAGACTGACTCTTCTTACTGACTATGTTTTGAACCATTCCTGTGACACTAGTTATAGATTCCAATGCTTCACTTCAGAGTTACTGTATCCCTAGGACCTTCTTCTTGACGATGAAACACAGAAATTGCATCGGAATTAAATAGAAAAGGCACAATGCCGACTTAAGTACAAGAAGACTGACTCTTCCTACTGTTTATGTTTTGAACCATTCCTGTGACACTAGTTATAGATTCCGATGCTTCACTTCAGGTTTACTGTATCCCTAGGACGTTCTTTTTGACTATGAAACACAGAAATTGCATCGGAATTAAAAAGAAAAGGCACAATGCCGACTTAACTACAAGAAGACGGGCTCTTCTTACTGACTATGTTTTGAACCACACCTGTGACGCTAGTTGCAGATTCCGATGCTTCACATCAGGTTTACTGTATCCCTTGGACGTTCTTATAGACTATGAAACACAGAAATTGCATCGGAATTAAATAGAAAAGGCACAATGCCGACTTAAGTACAGGAAGACTGACTCTTCCTACAGTCTATGTTTTGAACCATTCCTGTGACACCAGTTATAGATTCTGATGCTTCGCCTCAGGTTCGCTGTATCGATCTGACCTTCTTATTGACGATGAGACACAGAAATTGCATCGGAATTAAATAGAAAAGGCACAATGCCGTCTTAAGTACAAGCAGACTGACTCTTCTTAGTGTCTATGTTTTGAATCATTCCTGTGACGCTTGTTACAGATTCCGATTCTTCACTTTAGGTTTACAGTATCCCTTGGACCTTCTTATTGACGATGAAACATAGAAATTGCATCGGAATTAAATACAAAAGGCACAATGCCGACTTATGTACAGGAAGACTGACTCTTCATAATGACTATGTTTTGAACCATTCCTGTGACACTAGTTAGAGATTCCGATGCTTCCCTTCAGGTTTACTGTATAACTCTGACCTTCTTATTGACGATGAAACACAGAAATTACATCGGAATTAAATACAAAAGGCATAATGCCGACTTAAGTACAAGAAGACTGACTCTTCTTACTGACTATGCTTTGAACCATTCCTGTGACACTAGTTATAGATACCGATGCTTCACTTCAGGTTTACTGTATCCCTTGGACCTTCTTATTGACGATGAAACACAGAAATTGCATCGGAATTAAATACAAAAGGCACAATGCCGACTTAAGTACAGGAAGACTGACTCTTCATACTGACTATGTTTTGAACCATTCCTGTGACCCTAGTTAGAGATTCCGATTCTTCACTTTAGGTTTACCGTATCCCTTGGACCTTCTTATTGACGATGAAACACAGAAATTGCATCGGAATTAAATACAAAAGGCACAATGCCGACTTAAGTACAGGAAGACTGACTCTTCATACTGACGATGTTTTGAACCATTCCTGTGACACTAGTTAGAGATTCCGATGCTTCCCATCAGGATTACTGTATCCCTCTGACCTTCTTATTGACGATGAAACACAGAAATTGCATTGGAATTAAATACAAAACGCACAATGCCGACTTAAATACAAGAAGACAGACTCTTCTTACTGACTGTTTTGAAACACTCCAGTGACACTAGTTATAGATTCCGATGCTTCACTTCAGGTTTACTGTATCCCTCTGACCGTCTTATTGACGATGAAACACAGTAATTACATCGGAATTAAATTGAAAAGGGCATAATGCCGACTGAAGTACAAGAAGTCTGAATTTTCCTACTGTCTATGTTTTGAACCATTCCTGTGACACTAGTTATAGATTCCGATGCTTCATTTCAGGTTTACTGTATACTTTGGATCTTCTTATTGACGATGAAACACACATAGTGCATCGGAGTTAAATACAATTGGCACAATACCGACTTAAGTATAAGAAGACTGACTCATCCTACTGTCTATGTTTTGAACCATTCCTGTGACACTAGTTACAGATTCCGATGCTTCACTTGAGGTTTACTTTATCCCTTGGACGTTCTTATTGACGATGAAACACAGATATTGCATCGGAATTAAATAGAAAAGGCACAATGCCCACTTAAGTACAAGAAGACTGACTCTTCTTACAGACTATGTTTTCAACCATTCCTGTGACACTAGTTACAGATTCCGATCCTTCCCCTCAGGTTTACTGTATGCCTCTGAACTTCTTGTTGACGATGAAACACAGAAATTGCATCGGAAATAAATACAAAAGGCACAATGCCGAATTAAGTACAAGAAGACTGACTCTTCTTACTGACTATGTTACGATACATTCCTGCGACGCTAGTTACAGATTCCGATGCTTCACCTCAGGTTTATTGTATCCCTTGGACCTTCTTATTGACGATGAAACACAGATATTGCATCGGAATTAAATACAAAAGGCACAATGCCGACGTAAGTACAAGAAGACTGACTCGTCTTACTGACTATGTTTTCAACCATTCCTGTGACACTAGTTAGAGATTCCGACGCTTCACTTCAGGTTTACAGTACCCCTCTGACCTTCTTATTGACGATGAAACACAGTAATTGCATCTGATTTAAATTGAAAAGGGCACAATGCCGACATAAGTAAGAGAAGACTGACTCTTCTTACAATCTATGATTTGAACCATTCCTGTGACAGTAGTTATAGATTCCGATGCTTCACTTCAGGTTTACTGTATCCCTTGGACCTTCTTACTGACGATGAAACACAGTAATTGGATCGGAATTAAATACAAAAGGCACAATGCCGACTTAAGTATAAGAAGACTGACTCTTCTTACTGTCTATGTTTTGAATCATTCCTTTGACACTAGTAATAGATTCCGATGCTTCACTTCAGGTTTACTGTATCCCTTGGACCTACTTATTGACGATGAAACACAGAAATTGGATCGGAATTAAATACAAAAGGCACAATGCCGCCTTAGTACAAGAAGACTGACTCTCCTTACTGACGGTTTTGAAATATCCCTGTGACACTAGTTATAGATTCCGAAGCTTCACTTCAGGTTTACTGTATCCCTTGGACCTTCTTATTGAAGATGAAACACAGAAATTGCATCGGAATTAAATACAAAAGGCACAATGCCGACTTAAGTAGAAGAAGACTGACTCTTCGTACTGGCTATGTTTTGAACCATTCCTGTGACACTAGTTATTGATTCCGATGATTCACTTCAGGTTTTCTGTATCCCTTGGACCTTCTTATTGACGATGAAACACAGAAATTGCATCGGAATTAAATAGAAAAAGCACAATGGGGACTTAAGTACAAGAACACTGACTCTTCTTACTGACTATGGTTGGAACCATTCCGGTGACACTAGTAATAGATTCCGATGCTTCACTTCAGGTTTACTGTATCCCTCTGACCTTCTTATTGACGATGAAACACAGATATTGCATCGGAATTAAATAGAAAAGGCACAATGCCGACTTAAGTACAAGAAGGCTGACTCTTCTTACTGACTATGATTTGAACCATTCCTGTGACACTAGTTATAGATTCCGATGCTTCACTACAGGTTTACTGTATCCCTCTGACCTTCTTATTGACGATGAAACACAGAAATCGCATCGGAATTAAATAGAAAAGGCACAATGCCGACTTAAGTACAAGAAGACTTACTCTTCTTACTGAATATGTTTGGAACCATTCCTGTGATACTAGTTATAGATTCCGATGCTTCACTTCAGGTTTACTGTATCCCACTGACCTTCTTATTGACGATGAAACACAGGAATTGCATCGGAATTGAATACAAAAGGCACAATGCCAACTTAAGTACATGTAGACTGACTCTTCCTACTGTCTATGTTTTGAAACATTCCTGTGACACTAGTTATAGATTCCGATGCTTCATTTCAGGTTCACTGTATGCCTTGGACCTTCTTATTGACGATGAAACACAGAAAGTGCATCGGAATTAATTAGAAAAGGCACAATGCTGACTTAAGTACAAGAAGGCTGACTGTTCCTACTGTCTATGTCTTGAACCATTCCTGTGACACTAGTTATAGATTCCGATGCTTCACTTCCGGTTTACGGTAGCCCTCTGAACTTCTTATTGACGATGAAACACAGAAATTGGATCGGAATTAAATACAAAAGGCACAATGACGATTTAAGTACAAGAAGACTGACTCTTCTTACTTTCTATGTTTTGAACCATTCCTGTGACACTAGTTATAGATTCCGATGCTTCACTTCAGGTTTACTGTAGCTCTTGGACCTTCTTATTGACGATGAAACACAGAAATTGGATCGGAATTAAATACAAAAGGCACAATGCCGACTTAAGTACAAGAAGACTGACTCTTCTTACTGACTATGTTTTGAACCATTCCTGTGACACTAGTTAGAGATTCCGATGCTTCACTTCAGGTTTACTGTATCCCTTGGACATTCTTATTGACGATGAAACACAGAAATTGCATCGGAATTTAATACAAAAGTCACAATGCTGACTTAAGTACAAGAAGACTGACTCTTCGTACTGACTATGTTTTTGAACCATTCCTGTGACACTAGTTATTGATTCCGATGATTCACTTCAGGTTTTCTGTATCCCTTGGAACTTCTTATTGACGATGAAACACAGAAATTGCATCGGAATTAAATAGAAAAGGCACAATGGGGACTTAAGTACAAGAACACTGACTCTTCTTACTCACTATGGTTAAAACCATTCCGGTGACACTAGTAATAGATTCCGATGCTTCACTTCAGGTTTACTGTATCCCTCTGACCTTCTTATTGACGATGAAACACAGATATTGCATCGGAATTAAATAGAAAAGGCACAATGCCTACTTAAGTACAAGAAGACTGACTCTTCTTACTGACTATGATTTGAACCATTCCTGTGACACTAGTTATAGATTCCGATGCTTCACTACAGGTTTACTGTATCCCTCGGACCTTCTTATTGACGATGAAACACAAAAATTGCATCGGAATTAAATAGAAAAGGCACAATGCTGACTTAAGTACAAGAAAACTGACTCTTCTTACTGTCTATGCTTTGAAACATTACTGCGACACTAGTTGTAGATTCCGATGCTTCATTTCAGGTTCACTGTATGGCTTGGACCTTCTAGTTGACGATGAAACACAGAAATTGCATCGGAATTAAATACAAAAGGCACAATGCCAACTTAATTACAAGAAGACTGACTCTTCTTACTGACTGCTTTGAACCATTCCTGTGACACTAGTTATACATTCCGAAGCTTCACTTCAGGTTTACTGTATTCCTTGGACCTTCTTATTGACGATGAAACTCAGAAATTGCATCGGAATTACATACAAAAGGCACAATGCCGACTACAGTACAAGAAGACTGACCCTTCTTTTTGTCTATGTTTTAAACCATTCCTGTGACACTAGTTATGGATTCCGATGCTTCACTTCAGGTTAACTGTATCCCTTGGACCTTCTTATTGACGATGAAACACAGAAAATGCATCGGAGTTAAATTGAAAAGGCACAATGCCGACTTAAGTACAAGAAGACTGACCCTTCTTAGTGTCTATGATTTGAACCATTCCTGTGGCACTAGTTATAGATTCCAATGCTTCACTTGAGGTTTACTGTATTCCTTGGACCTTCTTACTGACGATGAAACACAGAAATTGGATCGGAATTAAATTCAAAAGGCACATTGCCGACTTAAGTACTGGAAGACTGATTCTTCTTACTGTCTATGTTTGAACCAATCCTGTGACACTAGTTATAGATTACGACGCTTCATTTCAGATTTACTGTATCCCTTGGACCCTCCTGTTAACGATGAAACACAGAAATTACATCGGAATTAAATACAAAAGGCACAATGCCGACTTAATTACAAGAAGACTGACTCTTCTTACTGACTGTTTTGAACCATTCCTGTGACACTAGTTATAGATTCCGAAGCTTCACTTCAGGTTTACTTTATCCCTTGGACCTTCTTATTGACGATGAAACACAGAAATTGCATCGGAATTACATACAAAAGGCACAATGCCGACTTCAGTACAAGAAGACTGACCCTTCTCTTTGTCTATGTTTTGAACCATTCCTGTGACACTAGTTATAGATTCCGATGCTACACTTCAGGTTTACTGTATCCCTCTGAACTTCTAATTGTGGATGAAACACAGTAATTGCATCGGAATTAAATTGAAAAGGCATAATGCCGACTTAAGTACAAGAAGTCCGACTCTTCTTACTGTCTATAATTTGAACCATTCCTGTGACACTAGTTATAGATTCCGCTGCTTCACTTCAGGTTTACTGTATCCCTTGGACCATCTTATTGACGATGAAACACAGAAATTGCATCGGAATTAAATAGAAAAGGCACAATGCCGACATAAGTACAAGAAGACTGACTCTTCTTACTGACTATGTATGGAACCAATCCTGTGACACTAGTTATAGATTCCGATGCCTCACTTCAGGTTACCTGTATCCCTTGGACCTTCTTATTGACGATTAAACACAGAAATGGCATTGGAATTAAATAGAAAAGGCACAATGCCGACTTAATTACAAGAAGACTGACTCTTCTTACTGACTGTTTTGAACCACTCCTGTGACACTAGCTATAGGTTCCGATGCATCACTTCAGGGTTACTGTATCCCTTGGACCTTCTTATTGACGATGAAACACAGATATTGCATCGGAATTAAATACAAAAGGCACAATGCCGACTTAAGTACAAGAAGACTGACTCTTCCTACTGGCTATGTTTTGAACTATTCCTGTGACACTAGTTATAGATTCCGATGCTACACTTCAGGTTTACTGTATCCCTCTGACTCTCTTATTGACGATGAAACACAGAAATTGCATCGTAATTAAATACAAAAGGCACAACGCCGTTTTAAGTACAAGAAGACTGACTCTTCTTACCGACTGTTTTGAACCATTCCTGTGACACTAGTTATAGATTCCGATGCTTCACTTCAAGTTTACTGTATACCTCTGACCTTCTTATTGACGATGAAACACAGAAATTGCATCGGAATTAAATACAATTGGCACAATACCGACTTAAGTACAAGAAGACTGACTCTCCTTACTGTCTATGTTTTGAACAATTCCTGTGACACTAGATATAGATTCCGATGCTTCACTTCACGTTAACTGTATCCCTTGGACCTTCTTATTGACGATGAAACACAGATATTGCATCGGAATTAATTACAAAACGCACAAAGCCGACTTAAGTGCAAGAAGACAGACTCTTCTTACTGACTATGTTTTGAACCATTCCTGTGACACTAGTTAAAGATTCCGATGCATCACTTCAGGTTTACTGTATCCCTTGGACCTTCTTGATGACGATGAAACACAGAAATTGCATCGGAATTAAATACAAAAGTCAAAATGCTGACTTAAGTACAAGAAGACTGACTCTTCGTACTGACTATGTTTTGAACCATTCCTGTGACACTAGTTATTGATTCCGAAGATTCACTTCAGGTTTACTGTATCCCTTGGACCTTCTTATTGACGATGAAACACAGAAATTGCATCGGAGTTAAATTGAAAAGGCACAATGCCGACTTAAGTACAAGAAGACTGACTCTTCTTACTGAATATGTTTGGAACCATTCCTGTGACCTTAGTTATAGATTCCGATGCTTCACATCAGGTTAAGTGTATCCCTTGGACCTTCTTATTGACGATGAAACACAGAAATTGCATCGGAGTTAAATTGAAAAGGCACAATGCCGACTTAAGTACAAGAAGACTGACTCTTCTTACTGACTATGCTTGGAACCTTTCCTATGACACTAGTTAGAGATTCCGATGCTTCACAACAGGTTTACTGTATCCCTCTGACCTTCTTATTGACGATGAAACTCAGAAATTGCATCGGAATTACATACAAAAGGCACAATGCCGACTTAAGTACAAGAAGAATGACTCTTCATTTTCCTATGTTTTGAACCATTCCTGTGACACTAGTTATAGATTCCGATGCTTCACTTCAGGTTTACTGTATCCCTTGGACCTTCTTATTGACGAAGAAACACAGAAATTGCATCGGAATTAAATACAAGAGGCAGAATGCCGACTTAAGTACAAGAAGACTGACTCTTCGTACTGACTATGTTTTTGAACCATTCCTGTGACACTAGTTATTGATTCCGATGATTCACTTCAGGTTTTCTGTATCCCTTGGAACTTCTTATTGACGATGAAACACAGAAATTGCATCGGAATTAAATAGAAAAGGCACAATGGGGACTTAAGTACAAGAACACTGACTCTTCTTACTCACTATGGTTAAAACCATTCCGGTGACACTAGTAATAGATTCCGATGCTTCACTTCAGGTTTACTGTATCCCTCTGACCTTCTTATTGACGATGAAACACAGATATTGCATCGGAATTAAATAGAAAAGGCACAATGCCGACTTAAGTACAAGAAGACTGACTCTTCTTACTGACTATGATTTGAACCATTCCTGTGACACTAGTTATAGATTCCGATGCTTCACTACAGGTTTACTGTATCCCTCTGACCTTCTTATTGACGATGAAACACAGAAATTGCATCGGAATTAAATACAAAAGGCACAATGCCAACTTAATTACAAGAAGACTGACTCTTCTTACTGACTGCTTTGAACCATTCCTGTGACACTAGTTATACATTCCGAAGCTTCACTTCAGGTTAACTGTATCCCTTGGACCTTCTTATTGACGATGAAACACAGAAAATGCATCGGAGTTAAATTGAAAAGGCACAATGCCGACTTAAGTACAAGAAGACTGACCCTTCTTAGTGTCTATGATTTGAACCATTCCTGTGGCACTAGTTATAGATTCCAATGCTTCACTTGAGGTTTACTGTATTCCTTGGACCTTCTTACTGACGATGAAACACAGAAATTGGATCGGAATTAAATTCAAAAGGCACATTGCCGACTTAAGTACTGGAAGACAGATTCTTCTTACTGTCTATGTTTGAACCAATCCTGTGACACTAGTTATAGATTACGACGCTTCATTTCAGATTTACTGTATCCCTTGGACCCTCCTGTTAACGATGAAACACAGAAATTACATCGGAATTAAATACAAAAGGCACAATGCCGACTTAATAACAAGAAGACTGACTCTTCTTACTGACTGTTTTGAACCATTCCTGTGACACTAGTTATAGATTCCGAAGCTTCACTTCAGGTTTACTTTATCCCTTGGACCTTCTTATTGACGATGAAACACAGAAATTGCATCGGAATTACATACAAAAGGCACAATGCCGACTTCAGTACAAGAAGACTGACCCTTCTCTTTGTCTATGTTTTGAACCATTCCTGTGACACTAGTTATAGATTCCAATGCTACACTTCAGGTTTACTGTATCCCTCTGAACTTCTAATTGTGGATGAAACACAGTATTGCATCGGAATTAAATTGAAAAGGCATAATGCCGACTTAAGTACAAGAAGTCCGACTCTTCTTACTGTCTATAATTTGAACCATTCCTGTGACACTAGTTATAGATTCCGCTGCTTCACTTCAGGTTTACTGTATCCCTTGGACCATCTTATTGACGATGAAACACAGAAATTGCATCGGAATTAAATAGAAAAAGCACAATGCCGACATAAGTACAAGAAGACTGACTCTTCTTACTGACTATGTATGGAACCAATCCTGTGACACTAGTTATAGATTCCGATGCTTCACTTCAGGTTACCTGTATCCCTTGGACCTTCTTATTGACGATTAAACACAGAAATGGCATTGGAATTAAATAGAAAAGGCACAATGCCGACTTAATTACAAGAAGACTGACTCTTCTTACTGACTGTTTTGAACCACTCCTGTGACACTAGCTATAGGTTCCGATGCATCACTTCAGGGTTACTGTATCCCTTGGACCTTCTTATTGACGATGAAACACGGATATTGCATCGGAATTAAATACAAAAATCACAATGCCGACTTAAGTACAAGAAGACTGACTCTTCCTACTGGCTATGTTTTGAACTATTCCTGTGACACTAGTTATAGATTCCGATGCTACACTTCAGGTTTACTGTATCCCTCTGACTCTCTTATTGACGATGAAACACAGAAATTGCATCGTAATTAAATACAAAAGGCACAACGCCGACTTAAGTACAAGAAGACTGACTCTTCTTACCGACTGTTTTGAACCATTCCTGTGACACTAGTTATAGATTCCGATGCTTCACTTCAAGTTTACTGTATACCTCTGACCTTCTTATTGACGATGAAACACAGAAATTGCATCGGAATTAAATACAAATGGCACAATACCGACTTAAGTACAAGAAGACTGACTCTCCTTACTGTCTGTGTTTTGAACAATTCCTGTGACACTAGATATTGATTCCGATGCTTCACTTCACGTTAACTGTATCCCTTGGACCTTCTTATTGACGATGAAACACAGATATTGCATCGGAATTAATTACAAAACGCACAAAGCGGACTTAAGTGCAAGAAGGCAGACTCTTCTTACTGACTATGTTTTGAACCATTCGTGTGACACTAGTAATAGATTCCGATGCATCACTTCAGGTTTACTGTATCCCTTGGACCTTCTTATTGACGATGAAACACAGAAATCGCATCGGAATTAAATACAAAAGGCACAATGCCGACTTAAGTACATGTAGACTGACTCTTCCTACTGTCTATGTTTGGAGGCTTCCTGTGACACTAGTTCTAGATTCCGATGCTTCATTTCAAGTTTACTGTATCCCTTGGATCTTCTTATTGACGATGAATCACAGATAGAGCATTGGAGTTAAATACAATAGGCACAATACCGACTTAAGTACAAGATGACTGACTCTTCCTAATGTCTATGTTTTGAACCATTCCTAAGACACTAGTTATACATTCCGATGCTTCACTTCAGGTTTACTGTATCCCTCTGAACTTCTTATTGACGATGAAACACAGAAAATGCATCGGAAATAAATACAAAAGGCACGATGCCGACTTAAGTACAGGTAGACTGAATCTTCCTACTGTCTATGCTTTGAACCATTCCTGTGACACTAGTTACAGATTCCGATGATGCACTTCAGGTTTACTGTATCCCTTGGACCTTCTTATTGACGATGAAGCACAGAAATTGCATCTCAATTAAATATAAAAGGCACAATGCCAACTTAAGTACAAGATGGCTGACACTTCTTACTGACTATGTTTGGAACTATTCCTGTGTCACTGGTTATAGATTCCGATGCTACACTTCAGGTTTACTGTATCCCTCTGACCTTCATATTGACGATGAAACTCAGATATTGCATCGGAATTAAATAGAAAAGGCACAATGCCGACTTAGGTACAAGAAGACTGACTCTTCTTACTGACTATGTTTTGAACCATTCCTGTGGCACTAGTTAGAGATTCCGATGCTTCACTTCAGGTTTACTGTATCCCTCTGACCTTCTTATTGACGATGATACACAGACATTACATCGGTATTAAATAGAAAAGGCACAATGCCGCCTTAAGTACAAGAAGACTGCCTCTTCTTACTGTCTATGTTTTGAACCATTTCTGTGACACTAGTTATAGATTCCGATGCTTCACTTCATGTTTACTGTATCTCTTGGACCTTCTTATAGACAATGAAACACAGAAATTGCATCGGAATTAAATCGAAAAGGCACAATTCCGACTTAAGTACAAGAGGACTGCCTCTTCTTACTGTCTATGTTTTGAACCATTCCTGTGACGCTAGTTACAGTCCGATGCTTCACTTCAGGTTTACTGTATCCCTCTGTCCTTCTTATTGACGATGAAACACAGAAATTGCATCGGAATTAAATAGAAAAGGCACAATGCCGACTTAAGTACAAAAAGACTGACTCTTCTTACTGACTATGTTTTGAACCATTCCTGTGACACTAGTTATAGATTCCGATGCTCCACTTCAGGTTTACTGTATCCCTCTGACCTTCTTATTGACGATGATACACAGACATTACATCGGAATTAAATTGAAAAGGCACAATGCCGACTTATGTACAAGAAGACTGACTCTTCTTACTGACTATGTATTGAAACATTCCTGTGGCACTAGTTTGAGATACCGATGTTTCACTTCAGGTTTGCTGTATCCCTCTGACCTTCTTATTGACGATAAAACACAGTAATTGCATCGGAATTAAATTGAAAAAGGCATAATGCCGGCTTAAGTACAAGAAGACTGACCCTTCTTTTTGTCTATGTTTTGAACCATTCCTGTGACACTAGTTATAGGTTCCGATGCTTCACTTCAGGTTTACTGTATACCTCTGACCTTCTTATTGACGATGAAACACAGAAATAGCATTGGAAATAAACACAAAAGGCACAATGCCGACTTAAGTACAAGAAGACTGACTCTTCTTACTGACTGTCTTGAACCATTCCTGTGACACTAGTTATAGATTCCGATGCTTCTCTTGAGGTTTACTGAATCCGTCTGACCTTCTTATTGACGTTGAAACACAGAAATTGCATCGGAAATAAATACAAATGGCACAATGCCGACTTAAGTACAAGAAGACCGACTCCCCTTACTGTCTATATTTTGAACCATTCCTGTGACACTAGATATAGATTCCGATGCTTCACTTTAGGTTTACTGTATCCCTTGGACCCTTTTTATTGCCGATGAAACACAGAAATTGCATCGGAATGAAATGGGAAACGCACAATGCCGACTTAAGTACAAGAAGACTGACTCTTCTTACTGTCTATGTTTTGAACCATTCCGGTGATGCAAGTTACAGATTCCGATGCTTCACTTCAGGTTTACTGTATCCCTCTGACCTTCTTATTGGCGATGAAACACAGATATTGCATCGGAATTAAATAGAAAAGGAACAATGCCGACTTAAATACAAGATGACTGACTCTTCTTTCTGACTAAGTTTTGAACCATTCCTGTGACACTAGTTGTAGATTCCGATGGAACACATCATGTTTACTGTATCCCATGGACCTTCTTATTGACGAGGAAACACAGATATTGCATCGGAATTAAATACAAAAGGCACAATGCCGAGATAAGTACAAGAGGACTGACTCTTCTTACTGACTATGTTTTGAACCATTCCTGTGACGCTAGTTACAGATTCCAATGCTTCACTTCAGGTTTACTGTATCCCTTGGACCTTCTTATTGACGATGAAACACAGATATTGCATCGGAATTAAATACAAAAGGCACAATGCCGACGTAAGTACAAGAAGACTGACTCTTCTTACTGACTATATTATGAACCATTCCTGTGACACTAGTTAGAGATTCCGATGCTTCACTTCAGGTTTACTGTATCCCTCTGACCTTCGTATTGACGATGAAACACCGTAATTGCATCGGAATTAAATTGAAAAGGGCACAATGCCGACTTAATTACAAGAAGACTGACTCTTCTTACTGACTATGATTTTAACCATTCCTGTGACACTAGTTATAAATTCCGATGCTTCACTTCAGGTTTTCTGTACCCCTGTGACCTTCTTATTGACGATGAAACACAGAAATTGCATCGCAATGAAATAGAAAAGGCACAATGCCGTCTTAAGTACAAGAAGACTGACTCTTCTTACTGTCTATATTTGAACCATTCCTGTGACACTAGTTATAGATTCCGATGCTTCACTTCAGGATTACTGTATCCCTTGGACCTTTTCATTGACGATGAAACACAAAAATTGCATCGGAATTAAATAGAAAAGGCACAATGCCGACTTAAGTACAAGTAGACTGACTCTTCTAACTGTCTATGCTTTGAACCATTCCTGTGACGCTAGTTAGAGATTCCGATGCTTCACTTCAGGTTTACTGTATCCCTCTGACCTTCGTATTGACGATGAAACACCGTAATTGCATCGGAATTAAATTGAAAAGGGCACAATGCCGACTTAATTACAAGAAGACTGACTCTTCTTACTGACTATGGTTTGAACCATTCCTGTGACACTAGTTATAGATTCCGATGCATCACTTCAGGTTTACTGTATCCCTTAGACCTTCTTACTGACGATGAAACACAGAATTTGCATCGGAATTAAATACAAAAGGCAAAATTCCGACTTAAGTACAAGAACACTGACTCTTCTTACTGGCTATGTTTTGAACCATTCGTGTGACACTAGTTATAGATTCCGATGCTTCACTTCAGGTTTAGTGTATCCCTCTGACCTTCTTATTGACGAAGAAACACAGAAATCGCATCGGAATTAAATACAAAAAGGCACAATGCCGACTTAAGTACATGTAGACTGACTTTTCCTACTGTCTATGTTTGGAAGATTCCTGTGACACTAGTTATAGATTCCGATGCTTCACTTCAGGTTTAGTGTATCCCTCTGACCTTGTTATTGACGAGGAAACAAGGATATTGCATCGGAATTAATTACAAAACGCACAATACCGTCTTAAGTACAAGAAGACTGACTCTTCCTAATGTCTATTTTTTGAACCACTCCTGTAGCACTATTTATACATTCCGATGTTTCACTTCAGGTTTACTGTATCCCTCTGAGCTTCGTATTGACGATGAAACACAGTAATTGCATCGGAATTAAATTGAAAAGGGCACAATGCCGACATAAGTACAAGAAGACTGACTCTTCTTACTGTCTATGATTTGAACCATTCCTGTGACACTAGCTATAGATTTCGATGCTTCTCTTCAGGTTTACTGTATCTCTTGGACCTTGTAATTGACGATGAAACACAGATATTGCATCGGAATTAAACAGAAAAGGCAGAATGCCGAATTAAGTACAAGAAGACTGACTCTTCTTACTGACTATAATTTGAACCATTCCTGTGACACTAGTTATAGATTCCGATGCTTCACTTCAGGTTTACTGTATCCCTCTGACCTTCTTGTTGATGATGAAACACAGAAATTACATCGGAATTAATTAGAAAAGGCACAATGCCGTCTTATGTACAAGAAGACTGACTCTTCTTACTGTCTATGATTTGATCCATTCCTGTAACACTAGTTATTGATTCCGATGCTTCACTTCAGGATTGCTGTATCCCTTGGACCTTTTTATTGACGATGAAACACAGAAATTGCATCGGAATTAAATAGAAAAGGCACAATGCCGACTTAAGTGCAATAGACTGACTCTTCTTACTGCCTATGCTTTGAACCATTCCTGTGACGCTAGTTAGAGATTCCGATGCTTCATTTTAGGTTTACTGTATCCCTCAGACCTTCTTATTGACGATCAAACACAGAACTTGCGTCGGAATTAGATAGAAAAGGCACAATGACGACTTAAGTACAAGAAGACTGACTCTTCCTACTGTCTATGTTTTAAACCATTCCTGTGACACTAGTTATAGATTCCGATGCTTCACTTCAGGTTTACTGTATCACTTGGCCGTTCTTATTGACGATGAAACGCAGACATTACATCGGAATTAAATTGAAAAGGCACAATGCCGACTTAAGTACAAAAAGACTTACTCTTCCTACAGTCTATGTTTTGAACCATTCCTGTGACGCTAGTTACAGTCCGATGCTTCACTTCGGGTTTACTGTATCCCTCTGTCCTTCTTATTGACGATGAAACACAGAAATTGCATCGGAATTAAATAGAAAAGGCACAATCCCGACTTAAGTACAAAAAGACTTACTCTTCCTACAGTCAATGTTTTGAACCATTCCTGTGACACTAGTTATAGATTCCGATGCTTCACCTCAGGTTTACTGTATCCCTTGGACCTTCTTATTGACGATGAAACAGATATTGCATCGGAATTAAATAGAAAAGGCACAATGCCGACTTAAGTACAAGAAGACTGACTCTTCTTACTGACTATGTTTTGAACCATTCCTGTGACACTAGTTATAGATTCCGATGCTTCACTTCAGGTTTACTGTATCCCTCTGACCTTCTTATTGACGATGATACACAGACATTACATCGGAATTAAATTGAAAAGGCACAATGCCGACTTAAGTACAAGAAGACTGACTCTTCTTACTGACTAAGTACTGAAACATTCCTGTGGCACTAGTTTGAGATACCGATGCTTCAGTTCAGGTTTGCTGTATCCCTCTGTCCTTCTTATTGACGATGAAACACAGTAATTGCATGGGAATTAAATTGAAAAAGGCATAATGCCGACTTAAGTACAAGAAGACTGACATTTCTTGCTCTCTATGTTTTGAACCATTCCTGTGACACCGGTTATAGATTCCGATGCTTCACTTCAGGTTTACTGTATCCCTCTGACCTTCTTCTTGACGATGAAACACAGAAATTGCATCGGAATTGCATACAAAAGGCACAATGCCGACTTAAGTACAAGAAGACCGACTCTCCTTACTGTCTATATTTTGAACCATTCCTGTGACACTAGATATAGATTCCGATGCTTCACTTCAGGTTTACTGTATCCCTTGGACCTTTTTATTGACGATGAAACACAGATATTGCATCGGAATTAAATGGAAAACGCACAATGCCGACTTAAGTACAAGAAGACTGACTCTTCTTACTGTCTATGTTTTGAACTATTCCGGTGATGCAAGTTACAGATTACGATGCTTCACTTCACGTTTACTGTATCCCTCTGACCGTCTTATTGGCGATGAAACACAGATATTGCATCGCAATTAAATAGAAAAGGCACAATGCCGTCTTAAGTACAAGAAGACTGACTCTTCTTACTGTCTATATTTGAACCATTCCTGTGACACTAGTTATTGATTCCGATGCTTCACTTCAGGATTACTGTATCCCTTGGACCTTTTCATTGACGATGAAACACAAAAATTGCATCGGAATTAAATAGAAAAGGCACAATGCCGACTTAAGTACAAGTAGACTGACTCTTCTAACTGTCTATGCTTTGAACCATTCCTGTGACGCTAGTTAGAGATTCCGATGCTTCACTTCAGGTTTACTGTATCCCTCTGACCTTCGTATTGACGATGAAACACCGTAATTGCATCGGAAATAAATTGAAAAGGGCACAATGCCGACTTAAGTACAAGAAGACTGACTCTTCTTACTGACTATGGTTTGAACCATTCCTGTGACACTAATTATAGATTCCGATGCATCACTTCAGGTTTACTGTATCCCTTGGACCTTCTTACTGACGATGAAACACAGAATTTGCATGGGAATTAAATACAAAAGGCAAAATTCCGACTTAAGTACAAGAACACTGACTCTTCTTACTGACTATGTTTTGAACCATTCGTTTGACACTAGTTATAGATTCCGATGCTTCACTTCGGGTTTAGTGTATCCCTCTGACCTTCTTATTGACGAAGAAACACAGAAATCGCATCGAAATTAAATACAAAAAGGCACAATGCCGACTTAAGTACATGTAGACTGACTTTTCCTACTGTCTGTGTTTGGAAGATTCCTGTGACACTAGTTATAGATTCCGATGCTTCACTTCAGGTTTAGTGTATCCCTCTGACCTTCGTATTGACGATGAAACACCGTAATTGCATCGGAATTAAATTGAAAAGGGCACAATGCCGACTTAATTACAAGAAGACTGACTCTTCATACTGTCTATGATTGGAACCATTCCTGTGACACTAGTTATTGATTCCGATGCTTCACTTCAGGATTACTGTATCCCTTGGACCTTTTTATTGACGATGAAACACAAAAATTGCATCGGAATTAAATAGAAAAGGCACAATGCCGACTTAAGTACAAGTAGACTGACACTTCTAACTGTCTATGCTTTGAACCATTCCTGTGACGCTAGTTAGAGATTCCGATGCTTCACTTCAGGTTTACTGTATCCCTCTGACCTTCGTATTGACGATGAAACACCGTAATTGCATCGGAATTAAATTGAAAAGGGCACAATGCCGACTTAATTATAAGAAGACTGACTCTTCTTACTGACTATGATTTGAACCATTCCTGTGACACTAGTTATAGATTCCGATGCATCACTTCAGGTTTACTGTATCCCTTGGACCTTCTTACTGACGATGAAACACAGGATTTGCATTGGAATTAAATACAAAAAGCACAATTCCGACTTAAGTACAAGAACACTGACTCTTCTTACTGACTATGTTTTGAACCATTCGTGTGACACTAGTTATTGATTCCGATGCTTCACTTCAGGTTTAGTGTATCCCTCTGACCTTCTTATTGACGAAGAAACACAGAAATCGCATCGGAATTAAATACAAAAAGGCACAATGCCGACTTAAGTACATGTAGACTGACTTTTCCTACTGTCTATGTTTGGAAGATTCCTGTGACACTAGTTATAGATTCCGATGCTTCACTTCAGGTTTAGAGTTTCCCTCTGACCTTGTTATTGACGATGAAACACAGATATTGCATCGGAATTAATTACAAAACGCACAATACCGTCTTAAGTACAAGAAGACTGACTCTTCCTAATGTCTATTTTTTGAACCACTCCTGTAGCACTAGTTATACATTCCGATGTTTCACTTCAGGTTTACTGTATCCCTCTGACCTTCGTATTGACGATGAAACACAGTAATTGCATCGGAATTAAATTGAAAAGGGCACAATGCCGACTTAAGTACAAGAAGACTGACTCTTCTTACTGTCTATGATTTGAACCATTCCTGTGACACTAGCTATAGATTTCGATGCTTCACTACAGGTTTACTGTATCCCTTGGACCTTGTAATTGACGATGAAACACAGATATTGCATCGGAATTAAACAGAAAAGGCACAATGCCGAATTACGTACAAGAAGACTGACTCTTCTTACTGACTATGACTTGAACCATTCCTGTGACACTAGTTATAGATTCCGATGCTTCACTTCAGGTTTACTGTATCCCTCTGACCTTCTTATTGACGATGAAACACAGAAATTACATCGGAATTAAATAGAAAAGGCACAATGGCGTCTTAAGTACAAGAAGACTGACTCTTCTTACTGTCTATGATTTGATCCATTCCTGTAACACTAGTTATTGATTCCGATGCTTCACTTCAGGATTACTGTATCCCTTGGACCTTTTTATTGACGATGAAACACAGAAATTGCATCGGAATTAAATAGAAAAGGCACAATGCCGACTTAAGTACAATAGACTGACTCTTCTTACTGCCTATGCTTTGAACCCTTCCTGTGACGCTAGTTAGAGATTCCGATGCTTCATTTCAGGTTTACTGTATCCCTCAGACCTTCTTATTGACGATCAAACACAGAACTTGCATCGGAATTAGATAGAAAAGGCACAATGACGACTTAAGTAGAAGAAGACTGACTCTTCCTACTGTCTACGTTTTGAACCATTCCTGTGACACTAGTTATAGATTCCGATGCTTCATTTCAGGTTTACTGTATCACTTGGCCGTTCTTATTGACGATGAAACGCAGAAATTGCATCGGAATGAAATAGAAAATGCACAGTGCCGACTTAAGTACAAGAAGACTGACTCTTCTTACTGACCATGTTTTGAACCATTCCTGTGGCGCTAGTTACAGATTCCGATGCTTCACTTCAGGTTTACTGTATCCCTTGGACATTCTTATAGACGATGAATCACAGATATTGCATCGGAATTAAATACAAAAGGCACAATGTTAACTTAAGTACAAGATGCCTGACTCTTCTTACTGACTATGTTTTGAACCATTCCTGTGACACTAGTTAGAGATTCCGATGCTTCACTTCAGGTTTACTGTATCCCTCTGACCTTCTTATTGACGAGGAAACAAAGTATTTCCATCGGAATTAAATTGAAAAGGGCATAATGCCGACTTATGTACAAGAAGTCTGACTCTTCTTACTGTCTATATTTTGACCCAATTCTGTGACACTAGTTATAGATTCCGATGCTTCACTTCAGGCCTACTGTATCCCTTGGACCTTCTTATTGACGATGAAATACAGAAATTGCATCGGAATTAATTACAAAAGGCACAATGCCGACTTAAGTACATGAAGACTGACTTTTCCTACTGTCTATGTTTTGAAACATTCCTGTGACACTAGTTATAGATTCCAATGCTTCATTTCAGGTTTACTGTATCCCTTGGACCTTCTTATTGACGATGAAACACAGAAAGTGCATCGGAATTAAATAGAAAAGGCACAATGCTGACTTAAGTACAAGAATACTGACTCTTCCTACTGTCTACGTTTCGAACCATTCCTGTGACACTAGTTAATGATTGCGATGCTTCACTTCAGGTTTACTGTATCCCTCTGACCTTCTTATTGACGATGAAACACAGAAATTGCATCGGAATTAAATACAAAAGGCACAATGCCGACTTAGGTACAAGAAGACTGACTTTTCTTACTGGCTCTGCTTTGAACCATTCCTGTGACACTAGTTATAGATTCCGATGCATCACTTCAGGGTTACTGTATCCCATAGACCTTCTTATTGACGATGAAACACAGAAATTGCATCGGAATTAAATACAAAAGGCACAATGCCGACTTAAGTACAAGAAGACTGACTCCTCCTACTGTCTGTGTTTTGAACCATTCCTGTGACACTAGTTATAGATTCCGATGCTACACTTCAGGTTTACTGTATCCCTCTGACCTTTTTATTGACGATGAAACACAGAAATTGCATCGGAATTAAATACAAAAGGCACAACGCCGACTTAAGTACAAGGAGACTGACTCTTCTTACTGACTGTTTTGAACCATTCCTGTGACACTAGTTATAGATTCCGATGCTTCACTTCAGATTTACTGTATCCCTTGGACCTTCTTATTGACGATGAAACACAGAAATTGCATCGGAATTAAATACAAAAGGCACAATTCCGACTTAAGTACAAGAAGACTGACTCTTATTTTGTCTATGTTTTGAACCATTCCTGTGACACTAGTTATAGATTCCAATGCTTCACTTCATAGTTACTGTATCCCTTGGACCTTCTTCTTGACGATGAAACACAGAAATTGCATCGGAATTAAATAGAAAAGGCACAATGCCGACTTAAGTACAAGAAGACTGACTCTTCCTACTGTCTATGCTTTGAACCATTTCTGTGACACTAGTTATAGATTCCGATGCTTCACTTGAGGTTTACTGTATCCTTTGGACGTTCTTTTTGACTATGAAAAACAGAAATTGCATCGGAATTAAATAGAAAAGGCACAATGCCGACTTAAGTACAAAAAGACGGACTCTTCTTACTGACTATGTTTTGAACCACTCCTGTGACGATAGTTACAGATTCCGATGCTTCACTTCAGGTTTACTGTATCCCTTGGACGTTCTTATTGACTATGAAACACAGGAATTGCATCGGAATTAAATAGAAAAGGCACAATGCCGACTTAAGTACAAGAAGACTGACTCTTCCTACAGTCTATGTTTTGAACCATTCCTGTGACACCAGTTATAGATTCCGATGCTTCGCCTCAGGTTCGCTGTATCGATCTGTCTTTCTTATTGACGATGAAACACAGAAATTGCATCGGAATTAAATAGAAAAGGCACAATGCCGTCTTAAGTACAAGCTGACTGACTCTTCTTAGTGTCTATGTTTTGAATCATTCCTGTGACGCTTGTTACAGATTCCGATCCTTCACTTTAGGTTTACTGTATCCCTTGGACCTTCTTATTGGCGATGAAACACAGAAATTGCATCGGAATTAAATACAAAAGGCACAATGCCGACTTAAGTACAGGAAGACTGACTCTTCAACTGACTATGTTTTCAACCATTCCTGTGACACTAGTAAGAGATTCCGATGCTTCCCTTCAGGTTTACTGTATCCCTCTGACCTTCTCATTGACGATTAAACACAGAAATTGCATCGGAATTAAATACAGAAGGCATAATGCCGACTTAAGTACACGAAGACTGACTCTTCTTACTGACTATGCTTTGAACCATTCCTGTGACACTAGTTATAGATTCCGATGCTTCACTTCAGGTTTACTGTATCCCTCTGACCTTCTTATTGATGATGAAACACAGAAATTGAATCGGAAATACACTCCTGGAAATGGAAAAAAGAACACATTGACACCGGTGTGTGAGACCCACCATACTTGCTCCGGACACTGCGAGAGGGCTGTACAAGCAATGATCACACGCACGGCACAGCATACACACCAGGAACCGCGGTGTTGGCCGTCGAATGGCGCTAGCTGCGCAGCATTTGTGCACCGCCGCCGTCAGTGTCAGCCAGTTTGCCGTGGCATACGGAGCTCCAACGCAGTCTTTAACACTGGTAGCATGCCGCGACAGCGTGGACGTGAACCGTATGTGCAGTTGACGGACTTTGAGCGAGGACGTATAGTGGGCATGCGGGAGGCCGAGTGGACGTACCGCCGAATTGCTCAACACGTGGGGCGTGAGGTCTCCACAGTACATCGATGTTGTCGCCAGTGGTCGGCGGAAGGTGCACGTGTCCGTCGACCTGGGACCGGACCGCAGCGACGCACGGATGCACGCCAAGACCGTAGGGTCCTACGCAGTGCCGTAGGGGACCGCACCGCCACTTCCCAGCAAATTAGGGACACTGTTGCTCCTGGGGTATCGGCGAGGACCATTCGCAACCGTCTCCATGAAGCTGGGCTGCGGTCCCGCACACCGTTAGGCCGTCTTCCGCTCACGCCCCAACATCGTGCAGTCCGCCTCCAGTGGTGTCACGACAGGCGTGAATGGAGGGACGAATGGAGACGTGTCGTCTTCAGCGATGTGAGTCGCTTCTGCCTTGGTGTCAGTGATGGTCGTATGCGTGTTTGGCGCCGTGTAGGTGAGCGCCACAATCAGGACTGCATACGACCGAGGCACACAGGGCCAACACCCGGCATCATGGTGTGGGGAGCGATCTCCTACACTGGCCGTACACCACTGGTGATCGTCGAGGGGACACTGAATAGTGCACGGTACATCCAAACCGTCATCGAACCCATCGTCCTACCATTCCTAGACCGGCAAGGGAACTTGCTGTTCCAACAGGACAATGCACGTTCGCATGTATCCCGTGCCACCCAACGTGCTCTAGAAGGTGTAAGTCAACTACCCTGGCCAGTAAGATCTCCGGATCTGTCCCCCATTGAGCATGTTTGGGACTGGATGAAGCGTCGTCTCACGCGGTCTGCACGTTCAGCACGAACGCTGGTCCAACTGAGGCGCCAGGTGGAAATGGCATGGCTAGCCGTTCCACAGGACTACATCCAGCATCTCTACGATCGTCTCCATGGGAGAATAGCAGCCTGCATTGCTGCGAAAGGTGGATATACACTGTACTAGTGCCGACATTGTGCATGCTCTGTTGCCTGTGTCTATGTGCCTGTGGTTCTGTCAGTGTGATCATGTGATGTATCTGACCCCAGGAATGTGCCAATAAAGTTTCCCCTTCCTGGGACAATGAATTCACGGTGTTCTTATTTCAATTTCCAGGAGTGTATATACAAAAGGCACGATGCCGACTTAAGTACATGTAGACTGAATCTTCCTACTGTCTATGTTTTGAACCATTCCTGTGACACTAGTTATAGATTCCGATGCTACATTTCAGGTTTACTGTATCCCTTGGCCGTTCTTATTGACGATGAATCACAGATATTGCATCGGAATTAAATACAAAAGGCACAATGTTAAGTTAAGTACAAGATGCCTGACTCTTCTTACTGACTATGTTTAGAACCATTCCTGTGACACTAGTTAGAGATTCCGATGCTTCACTTCCGGTTTACTGTATCCCTCTGCCCTTCTTATTGACGAAGAAACACAGTAATTGCATCGGAATTAAATTGAAAAGGGCATAATGCCGACTTATGTACAAGAACTCTGACTCTTCTTACTATCTATATTTTGACCCAATTCTGTGACACTAGTTATAGATTCCGATGCTTCACTTCAGGCCTACTGTATCCCTTGGACCTTCTTATTGACGATGAAATACAGAAATTGCATCGGAATTAAATACAAAAGGCACAATGCCGACTTAAGTACAGGAAGACTGACTCTTCTTACTGACTATGTTTTGAACCATTGCTGTGACATTAGGTATAGATTCCGATGCTTCACTTCACGTTTACTGTATCCGTCTGACCTTCTTATTGATGATGAAAAACAGAAATTGCATCGGAAATAAATACAAAAGGCACAACACCGACTTAAGTACATGAAGACTGACTCTTCCTACTGTCTATGTTTTGAAACATTCCTGTGACACTAGTTATAGATTCCGATGCTTCATTTCAGGTTTACTGTATCCCTTGGACCTTCTTATTGACGATGAAACACAGAAAGTGCATCGGAATTAAATAGAAAAGGCACAATGCTGCCTTAAGTACAAGAAGACTGACTCTTCCTACTGTCTATGTTTCGAACCATTCCTGTGACACTAGTTAATGATTGCAATGCTTCACTTCAGGTTTACTGTCTCCCTCTGACCTTCTTATTGACGATGAAACACAGAAATTGCATCGGAATTAAATACAAAAGGCACAATACCGACTTAAGTACAAGAAGACTGACTTTTCTTACTGTCTATGTTTTGAACCGTTCCAGTGATACTAGTTACAGATTCCGATGCATCACTTCAGGGTTACTGTATCCCTTGGACCTTCTTATTGACGATGAAACACAGAAATTGCATCGGAATTAAATACAAAAGGCACAATGCCGACTTAAGTACAAGAAGACTGACACCTCCTACTGTCTATGTTTTGAACCATTCCTGTGACACTAGTTATAGATTCCGATGCTACACTTCAGGTTTACTGTATCCCTCTGACCTTTTTATTGACGATGAAACACAGAAAATGCATCGGAATTAAATACAAAAGGCACAACGCCGACTTAAGTACAAGAAGACTGACTCTTCTTACTGACTGTTTTCAACCATTCCTGTGACACTAGTTATAGATTCCGATGCTTCACTTCAGATTTACTGTATCCCTTGGACCTTCTTATTGACGATGAAACACAGAAATTGCATCGGAATTAAATACAAAAGGCACAATTCCGACTTAAGTACAAGAAGACTGACTCTTCTTACTGACTGCTTTGAACCATTCCTAGGACATTAGTTATAGATTCCGATGCTTCACTTCAGGTTTACTGTAACCCTCTGACATTCTTATTGACGATGAATCAAAGAAATTGCATCGGAACTAAATACAAAAGGCACATTGCCGACTTAAGTACAAGAAGACTGACTCTTAATTTGTCTCTGTTTTGAACCATTCCTGTGATACTAGTTATAGATTCCAATGCATCACTTCAGAGTTACTGTATCCCTTGGACCTTCTTCTTGACGATGAAACACAGAAATTGCATCGGAATTAAATAGAAAAGGCACAATGCCGACTTAAGTACAAGAAGACTGACTCTTAATACTGTCTATGTTTTGAACCATTTCTGTGACACTAGTTATAGATTCCGATGCTTCACTTCAGGTTAACTGTATCCCTTGGACGTTCTTTTTGACTACGAAACACAGAAATTGCATCGGAATTAAATAGAAAAGGCACAATGCCGTCTTAAGTACAAGCAGACTGAATCTTCTTAGTGTCTATGTTTGAATCATTCCTGTGACGCTTCTTACTGATTCCGATTCTTCACTTTAGGTTTACTGTATCCCTTGGACCTTCTTATTGACGATGAAACACAGAAATTGCTTCGGAATTAAATACAAAAGGCACAATGCCGACTTAAGTACAAGAAGACTGACTCTTCTTACTGACTATGTTTTGAACCATTCCTGTGACACTAGTTAGAGATTCCGATTCTTCACTTTAGGTTTACCGTATCCCTTGGACCTTCTTATTGACGATGAAACACAGAAATTGCATCGGAATTAAATACAAAAGGCACAATGCCGACTTAAGTACAGGAAGACTGACTCTTCATACTGACTATGTTTTGAACCATTCCTGTGACACTAGTTAGAGATTCCGATGCTTCCCATCAGGTTTACTGTATCCCTCTGACCTTCTTATTGACGATGAAACACAGAAATTACATCGGACTTAAAAACAAAAGGCACAATGCCGACCTAAGTACAAGATGACTGACTCTTTTTACTGACTATGTTTTGAACCAATCCTGTGACACTAGTTATAGATTCCGATGCTTCACTTCAGGTTTACTGTATCCCTCTGACCTTCTTATTGTCGATGAAACACAGAAATTGCATCGGAATTAAATACCAAAATCTTAATGCCGACTTACAAACAAGATGACTGACCTTTCTTACTGTCTATGCTTTGAACCATTCCTGTGACAATAGTTATAGATTCCGATGCTTCACTTCAGGTTACTGTATCCCTTGGACCTTCTTATTGACGATGAAACACAGAAATTGCATCGGAATTATATACAAAACGCACAATGCCGACTTAAATACAAGAAGACAGACTCTTCTTACTGACTGTTTCGAAACACTCCTGTGACACTAGTTATAGATTCCGATGCTTCACTTCAGGTTTACTCTATCCCTCTGACCTTCTTATTGACGATGAAACACAGTAATTACATCGGAATTAAATTGAAAAGGGCATAATGCCGACTGAAGTACAAGAAGTCTGAATTTTCCTACTGTCTATGTTTTGAACCATTCCTGTGACACTAGTTATAGATTCCGATGCTTCATTTCAGGTTTACTGTATACTTTGGATCTTCTTATTGACGATGATACACAGATAGTGCATCGGAGTTAAATACAAATGGCACAATACCAACTTAAGTATAAGAAGACTGACTCATCCTACTGTCTATGTTTTGAACCATTCCTGTGACACTAGTTACAGACTCCGATGCTTACTTGAGGTTTACATTATCCCTTGGACGTTCTTATTGACGATGAAACACAGATATTGCATCGGAATTAAATAGAAAAGGCACAATGCCCACTTAAGTACAAGAAGACTGACTCTTCCTATTGTCTATGTTTTGAACCATTTCTGTGACACTAGTTATAGACTCCGATGCTTCACCTCAGGTTCACTGTATCCGTCCGACCTTCTTATTGACGATGAAACACAGAAATTTGCATCGGAATTAAATAGAAAAGGCACAATGCCGTCTTAAGTACAAGCAGACTGACTCTTCTTAGTGTCTATGTTTTGAACCATTCCTGTGACGCTAGTTACGGATGCCGATGCTTCACTTCAGGTTTACTGTATCCCTTGGACCTTCTTACTGACGATGAAACACAGAAATTGCATCGGAAATAAATACAAAAGGCACAATGCCGGCTTAAGTACAAGATGACTGACTCTTCTTACAGACTATGTTTTGAACCATTCCTGTGACACTATTTACAGATTCCGAACCTTCCCTTCAGGTTTACTGTATGCCTCTGACCTTCTTATTGACGATGAAACACAGAAATTGCATCGGAAATAAATACAAAAGGCACAATGCCGACTTAAGTACAAGAAGACTGACTCTTCTTACAGACTATGTTTTGAACCATTCCTGCGACGCTAGTTACAGATTCCGATGCATCACCTCAGGATTATTGTATCCCTTGGACCTTCTTATTGACGATGAAACAAAGATATTGCATCGGAATTAAATACAAAAGGCACAATGCCGACGTAAGTACAAGAAGACTGACTCTTCTTACTGACTATGTTTTCAACCATTCCTGTGACACTAGTTAGAGATTCCGATGCTTCACTTCAGGTTTACAGTACCCCTCTGACCTTCTTATTGACGATGAAACACAGTAATTGCATCTGATTTAAATTGAAAAGGGCACAATGCCGACATAAGTAAGAGAAGACTGACTCTTCTTACAATCTATGATTTGAACCATTCCTGTGACACTAGTTATAGATTCCGATGCTTCACTTCAGGTTTACTGTATCCCTTGGACCTTCTTACTGACGATGAAACACAGTAATTGGATCGGAATTAAATACAAAAGGCACAATGCCGACTTAAGTACAAGAAGACTGACTCTTCTTACTGTCTATGTTTTGAATCATTCCTTTGACACTAGTAATAGATTCCGATGCTTCACTTCAGGTTTACTGTATCCCTTGGAACTACCTATTGACGATGAAACACGGAAATTGGATCGGAATTAAATACAAAAGGCACAATGCCGCCTTAGTACAAGAATACTGATTCTCCTTACTGACAGTTTTGAAATATCCCTGTGACACTAGTTATAGATTCCGAAGTTTCACTTCAGGTTTACTGTATCCCTTGGACCTTCTTATTGAAGATGAAACACAGAAATTGCATCGGAATTAAATACAAAAGGCACAATGCCGACTTAAGTACAAGAAGACTGACTCTTCGTACTGACTATGTTTTGAATCATTCCTGTGACACTAGTTATTGAATCCGATGATTCACTTCAGGTTTTCTGTATCCTTTGGACCTTCTTATTGACGATGAAACACAGAAATTGCATCGGAATTAAATAGAAAAGGCACAATGGGGACTTAAGTACAAGAAGACTGACTCTTCTTACAGACTATGATTTGAACCATTCCTATGACACTTCTTATAGATTCCGATGCTTCACTACAGGTTTACTGTATCCCTCTGACCTTCTTATTGACGATGAAACACAGAAATTGCATCGGAATTAAATAGAAAAGGCACAATACCGACTTAAGTTCAAGAAGACTGACTCTTCTTATTGTCTATGATTTGAACCATTTCTGTGACACTAGTTATAGATTACAATGCTTCACTTCAGGTTTACTGTATCCCTTGGACCTTCTTATTGACGATGAAACACAGAAATTGCATCGGAATTAAATACAAAAGGCACAATGCCGACTTAAGTACAAGAAGACTGACTCTTCTTACTGACTATGCTTTGAACCATTCCTGTGATACTAGTTATAGATTCCGATGCTTCACTTCAGGTTTACTGTATCCCTCTGACCTTCTTATTGACGATGAAACACAGGAATTGCATCGGAATTGAATACAAAAGGCACAATGCCGACTCAAGTACATGTAGACTGACTCTTCCTACTGTCTATGTTTTGAAACATTCCTGTGACACTAGTTATAGATTCCGATGCTTCATTTCAGGTTCACTGTATGCCTTGGACCTTCTTATTGACGATGAAACACAGAAATTGCTTCGGAATTAAATACAAAAGGCACAATGCCGACTTAAGTACAAGAAGACTGACTCTTCTTACTGACTATGTTTTGAACCATTCCTGTGACACTAGTTAGAGATTCCGATTCTTCACTTTAGGTTTACCGTATCCCTTGGACCTTCTTATTGACGATGAAACACAGAAATTGCATCGGAATTAAATACAAAAGGCACAATGCCGACTTAAGTACAGGAAGACTGACTCTTCATACTGACTATGTTTTGAACCATTCCTGTGACACTAGTTAGAGATTTCGATGCTTCCCATCAGGTTTACTGTATCCCTCTGACCTTCTTATTGACGATGAAACACAGAAATTACATCGGACTTAAAAACAAAAGGCACAATGCCGACCTAAGTACAAGATGACTGACTCTTCTGACTGACTATGCTTTGAACCGTTCCTGTGACACTAGTTAGAGATTCCGATGCATCACTTCAGGTTTACTGTATCCCTCTGACCTTCTTATTGACGATGAAAAACAATAATTGGATCGGAATTAAATTGAAAAGGGCATAATGCAGACTGAAGTACAAGAAGTCTGACTCTTCTTACTGTCTATATTTTGAACCATTCCTCTGACACTAGTTACAGATTCCGATGCTTCACTTCAGGTTTACTGTATCCCTTGGACCTTCTTATTGACGATGATACACAGAAATTCCATCGGAATTAAATACAAAAGGCACAATGCCGACTTAAGTACAAGAAGACTGACTCTTTTTACTGACTATGTTTTGAACCATTCCTGTGACACTAGTTATAGATTCCGATGCTTCACTTCAGGTTTACTGTATCCCTCTGACCTTCTTATTGTCGATGAAACACAGAAATTGCATCGGAATTAAATACCAAAATCTTAATGCCGACTTATAAACAAGATGACTGACCTTTCTTACTGTCTATGCTTTGAACCATTCCTGTGACAATAGTTATAGATTCCGATGCTTCACTTCAGGTTACTGTATCCCTTGGACCTTCTTATTGACGATGAAACACAGAAATTGCATCGGAATTAAATACAAAACGCACAATGCCGACTTAAATACAAGAAGACAGACTCTTCTTACTGACTGTTTCGAAACACTCCTGTGACACTAGTTATAGATTCCGATGCTTCACTTCAGGTTTACTGTATCCCTCTGACCTTCTTATTGACGATGAAACACAGTAATTACATCGGAATTAAATTGAAAAGGGCATAATGCCGACTGAAGTACAAGAAGTCTGAATTTTCCTACTGTCTATGTTTTGAACCATTCCTGTGACACTAGTTATAGATTCCGATGCTTCATTTCAGGTTTACTGTATACTTTGGATCTTCTTATTGACGATGATACACAGATAGTGCATCGGAGTTAAATACAAATGGCACAATACCAACTTAAGTATAAGAAGACTGACTCATCCTACTGTCTATGTTTTGAACCATTCCTGTGACACTAGTTACAGACTCCGATGCTTACTTGAGGTTTACTTTATCCCTTGGACGTTCTTATTGACGATGAAACACAGATATTGCATCGGAATTAAATAGAAAAGGCACAATGCCCACTTAAGTACAAGAAGACTGACTCTTGCTATTGTCTATGTTTTGAACCATTTCTGTGACACTAGTTATAGACTCCGATGCTTCACCTCAGGTTCACTGTATCCGTCCGACCTTCTTATTGACGATGAAACACAGAAATTTGCATCGGAATTAAATAGAAAAGGCACAATGCCGTCTTAAGTACAAGCAGACTGACTCTTCTTAGTGTCTATGTTTTGAACCATTCCTGTGACGCTAGTTACGGATGCCGATGCTTCACTTCAGGTTTACTGTATCCCTTGGACCTTCTTACTGACGATGAAACACAGAAATTGCATCGGAAATAAATACAAAAGGCACAATGCCGGCTTAAGTACAAGATGACTGACTCTTCTTACAGACTATGTTTTGAACCATTACTGTGACACTATTTACAGATTCCGAACCTTCCCTTCAGGTTTACTGTATGCCTCTGACCTTCTTATTGACGATGAAACACAGAAATTGCATCGGAAATAAATACAAAAGGCACAATGCCGACTTAAGTACAAGAAGACTGACTCTTCTTACAGACTATGTTTTGAACCATTCCTGCGACGCTAGTTACAGATTCCGATGCAACACCTCAGGATTATTGTATCCCTTGGACCTTCTTATTGACGATGAAACAAAGATATTGCATCGGAATTAAATACAAAAGGCACAATGCCGACGTAAGTACAAGAAGACTGACTCTTCTTACTGACTATGTTTTCAACCATTCCTGTGACACTAGTTAGAGATTCCGATGCTTCACTTCAGGTTTACAGTACCCCTCTGACCTTCTTATTGACGATGAAACACAGTAATTGCATCTGATTTAAATTGAAAAGGGCACAATGCCGACATAAGTAAGAGAAGACTGACTCTTCTTACAATCTATGATTTGAACCATTCCTGTGACACTAGTTATAGATTCCGATGCTTCACTTCAGGTTTACTGTATCCCTTGGACCTTCTTACTGACGATGAAACACAGTAATTGGATCGGAATTAAATACAAAAGGCACAATGCCGACTTAAGTACAAGAAGACTGACTCTTCTTACTGTCTATGTTTTGAATCATTCCTTTGACACTAGTAATAGATTCCGATGCTTCACTTCAGGTTTACTGTATCCCTTGGAACTACCTATTGACGATGAAACACGGAAATTGGATCGGAATTAAATACAAAAGGCACAATGTCGCCTTAGTACAAGAAGACTGATTCTCCTTACTGACAGTTTTGAAATATCCCTGTGACACTAGTTATAGATTCCGAAGTTTCACTTCAGGTTTACTGTATCCCTTGGACCTTCTTATTGAAGATGAAACACAGAAATTGCATCGGAATTAAATACAAAAGGCACAATGCCGACTTAAGTACAAGAAGACTGACTCTTCGTACTGACTATGTTTTGAATCATTCCTGTGACACTAGTTATTGAATCCGATGATTCACTTCAGGTTATCTGTATCCTTTGGACCTTCTTATTGACGATGAAACACAGAAATTGCATCGGAATTAAATAGAAAAGGCACAATGGGGACTTAAGTACAAGAAGACTGACTCTTCTTACAGACTATGATTTGAACCATTCCTATGACACTTGTTATAGATTCCGATGCTTCACTACAGGTTTACTGTATCCCTCTGACCTTCTTATTGACGATGAAACACAGAAATTGCATCGGAATTAAATAGAAAAGGCACAATGCCGACTTAAGTTCAAGAAGACTGACTCTTCTTATTGTCTATGATTTGAACCATTTCTGTGACACTAGTTATAGATTACAATGCTTCACTTCAGGTTTACTGTATCCCTTGGACCTTCTTATTGACGATGAAACACAGAAATTGCATCGGAATTAAATACAAAAGGCACAATGCCGACTTAAGTACAAGAAGACTGACTCTTCTTACTGACTATGCTTTGAACCATTCCTGTGATACTAGTTATAGATTCCGATGCTTCACTTCAGGTTTACTGTATCCCTCTGACCTTCTTATTGACGATGAAACACAGGAATTGCATCGGAATTGAATACAAAAGGCACAATGCCGACTCAAGTACATGTAGACTGACTCTTCCTACTGTCTATGTTTTGAAACATTCCTGTGACACTAGTTATAGATTCCGATGCTTCATTTCAGGTTCACTGTATGCCTTGGACCTTCTTATTGACGATGAAACACAGAAAGTGCGTCGGAATTAATTAGAAAAGGCACAATGCTGACTTAAGTACAAGAAGACTGACTCTTCATTTTGCCTATGTTTTGAACCATTCCTGTGACACTAGTTACAGATTCCGATGCTTCACTTCAGGTTTACTGTATCCCTTGGACCTTCTTATTGACGAAGAAACACAGAAATTGCATCGGAATTAAATACAAGAAGCAGAATGCCGACTGAAGTACAAGAAGACTGACTCTTCGTACTGACTATGTTTTTGAACCATTCCTGTGACAGTAGTTATTGATTCCGATGATTCACTTCAGGTTTTCTGTATCCCTTGGACCTTCTTATTGACGATGAAACACAGAAATTGCATCGGAATTAAATAGAAAAGGCACAATGGGGACTTAAGCACAAGAACACTGACTCTTCTTACTGACTATGTTTAGAACCATTCCGGTGACACTAGTAATAGATTCCGATGCTTCACTTCAGGTTTACTGTATCCCTCTGACCTTCTTATTGACGATGAAACACAGATATTGCATCGGAATTGAATACAAAAGGCACAATGCCGACTCAAGTACATGTAGACTGACTCTTCCTACTGTCTATGTTTTGAAACATTCCTGTGACACTAGTTATAGATTCCGATGCTTCACTTCAGGTTTACAGTATCCCTCTGACCTTCTTATTGACGATGAAACACAGGAATTGCATCGGAATTGAATACAAAAGGCACAATGCCGACTTAAGTACATGTAGGCTGACTCTTCCTACTGTCTATGTTTTGAAACATTCCTGTGACACTAGTTATAGATTCCGATGCTTCATTTCAGGTTCACTGTATGCCTTGGACCTTCTTATTGACGATGAAACACAGATATTGCATCGGAATTAAATACAAAAAGCACAATGCCGTCGTAAGTACAAGAAGACTGACTCTTCTTACTGACTATGTTTTCAACCATTCCTGTGACACTAGTTAGAGATTCCGATGCTTCACTTCAGGTTTACAGTACCCCTCTGACCTTCTTATTGACGATGAAACACAGAAATTGGATCGGAATTAAATACAAAAGGCACAATGCCGCCTTAGTACAAGAAGACTGATTCTCCTTACTGACGGTTTTGAAATATCCCTGTGACACTAGTTATAGATTCCGAAGCTTCACTTCAGGTTTACTGTATCCCTCTGACTTTCTTATTGACGATTGCACACAGGAATTGCATCGGAATTGAATACAAAAGGCACAATGCCGACTCAAGTACATGTAGACTGACTCTTCCTACTGTCTATGTTTTGAAACATTCCTGTGACACTAGTTATAGATTCCGATGCTTCATTTCAGGTTCACTGTATGCCTTGGACCTTCTTATTGACGATGAAACACAGAAAGTGCGTCGGAATTAATTAGAAAAGGCACAATGCTGACTTAAGTACAAGAAGACTGACTCTTCATTTTGCCTATGTTTTGAACCATTCCTGTGACACTAGTTAGAGATTCCGATGCTTCACTTCAGGTTTACTGTATCCCTTGGACCTTCTTATTGACGAAGAAACACAGAAATTGCATCGGAATTAAATACAAGAAGCAAAATGCCGACTTAAGTAAAGGAAGACTGACTCTTCGTACTGACTATGTTTTTGAACCATTCCTGTGACACTAGTTATTGATTCCGATGATTCACTTCAGGTTTCCTGTATCCCTTGGACCTTCTTATTGACGATGAAACACAGAAATTGCATCGGAATTAAATAGAAAAGGCACAATGGGGACTTAAGCACAAGAACACTGACTCTTCTTACTGACTATGGTTGGAACCATTCCGGTGACACTAGTAATAGATTCCGATGCTTCACTTCAGGTTTACTGTATCCCTCTGACCTTCTTATTGACGATGAAACACAGATATTGCATCGGAATTAAATAGAAAAGGCACAATGCCGACTTAAGTACAAGAAGACTGACTCTTCTTACTGACTATGTTTTGAACCATTCCTGTGACACTAGTTATAGATTCCGATGCTTCACTACAGGTTTACTGTATCCCTCTGACCTTCTTATTGACGATGAAACACAGAAATTGCATCGGAATTAAATAGAAAAGGCACAATGCTGATTTAAGTACAAGAAAACTGACTCTTCTTACTGTCTATGCTTTGAAACATTACTGTGACACTAGTTGTAGATTCCGATGCTTCATTTCAGGTTCACTGTATGGCTTGGACCTTCTTATTGACGATGAAAAACAGAAATTGCATCGGAATTTAATACAAAAGGCACAATACCAACTTAATTACAAGAAGACTGACTCTTCTTACTGACTGTTTTGAACCATTCCTGTGACACTAGTTATAGATTCCGAAGCTTCACTTCAGGTTTACTTTATCCCTTGGACCTTCTTATTGACGATGAAACACAGAAATTGCATCGGAATTACATACAAAAGGCACAATGCCGACTTCAGTACAAGAAGACTGACCCTTCTTTTTGTCTATGTTTTGAACCATTCCTGTGACACTAGTTGTAGATTCCGATGCTTCACTGTAGGTTTACTGTATCCCTTGGACCTTCTTATTGACGATGAAACACAGAAATTGGATCGGAATTAAATTCAAAAGGCACATTGCCGACTTAAGTACTGGAAGACTGATTCTTCTTACTGTCTATGTTTGAACCAATCCTGTGGCACTAGTTATAGATTACGACGCTTCATTTCAGATTTACTGTATCCCTTGGACCCTCCTGTTGACGATGAAACACAGAAATTACGGCGGAATTAAATACAAAAGGAACAATGCCGACTTAATTACAAGAAGACTGACTCTTCTTACTGACTGTTTTGAACCATTCCTGTGACACTAGTTATAGATTCCGAAGCTTCACTTCAGGTTTACTTTATCCCTTGGACCTTCTTATTGACGATGAAACACAGAAATTGCATCGGAATTACATACAAAAGGCACAATGCCGACTTCAGTACAAGAAGACTGACCCTTCTTTTTGTCTATGTTTTGAACCATTCCTGTGACACTAGTTATAGATTCCGATGCTTCACTTCAGGTTTACTGTATCCCTTGGACCTTCTTATTGACGATGAAACACAGAAATAGCATCGGAATTAAATACAAAAGGCACAATGCCGACTTAAGTACAAGAAGACTGACTCTTCTTACAGACTATGTTTTGAACTATTCCTGTGGCACTAGTTATTGATTCCGATGATTCACTTCAGGTTTTCTGTATCCCTTGGACCTTCTTATTGACGATTAAACTCAGAAATTGCATCGGAATTAAATAGAAAAGGCACAATGCCGACTTAAGTACAAGAAGACTGACTCTTCTTACTGACTATGTTTGGCACCATTCCTGTGACACTAGTTATAGATTCCGATGCTTCACTTCAGGTTTACTGTATCCCTTGGACCTTCTTATTGACGATGAAACACAGATATTGAATCGTAATTAAATAGAAAAGGCACAATGCCGACTTAAGTACAAGAAGACTGACTCTTCTTAATGTCTATAATTTGAACCATACCTGTGACGCTAGATACAGATTCCGATGCTTCACTTCACGTTTACTGTATCCCTCTGACCTTCTTATTGACGATGAAACACAGAAATTGCATCGGAATTAAATAGAAAAGGCACAATGGCGACTTAAGTACAAGAAGACTGACTCTTCCCACTGTCTATGTTTTGAACCATTCCTGTGACACTAGTTATAGATTCCGATGCTACACTTCAGGTTTACTGTATCCCTCTGAACTTCTAATTGTGGATGAAACACAGTAATTGCATCGGAATTAAATTGAAAAGGCATAATGCCGACTTAAGTACAAGAAGTCCGACTCTTCTTACTGTCTATAATTTGAACCATTCCTGTGACACTAGTTATAGATTCCGATGCTTCACTTCAGGTTTACTGTATCCCTTGGACCATCTTATTGACGATGAAACACAGAAATTGCATCGGAATTAAATAGAAAAGGCACAATGCCGACATAAGTACAAGAAGACTGACTCTTCTTACTGACTATGTATGGAACCAATCCTGTGACACTAGTTATAGATTCCGATGCTTCACTTCAGGTTTACTGTATCCCTTGGACCATCTTATTGACGATGAAACACAGAAATTGCATCGGAATTAAATAGAAAAGGCACAATGCCGACTTAAGTACAAGAAGACTGACTCTTCTTACTGACTATGATTTGAACAATTCCTGTGACACTACTTATAGGTTCCGATTCTACACCTCAGATTTACTGAATCCCTCTGACCCTCTTATTGACGATGAAACACAGTAATTGCATCGGAATTAAATACAAAAGGAACAATGCCGACTTAAGTACAAGAAGACTGACTCTTCTTACTGTCTATGATTTTAACCATTCCTGTCACACTAGTTATAGATTCCGATGCTTCACTTCAGGTTTGCTGTATCCCTTGGACCTTCTTATTGACGATGAAACACAGCAATTGCATCGGAATTAAATAGAAAAGGCACAATGCCGAATTAAGTACAAGAAGACTGACTCTTCTTACTGTCTATGCTTTGAAATATTCCTGTGACGCTAGTTACAGGATCCGATGCTTCACTTCAGGTTCACTGTATCCCTCTGACCTTCTTATTGACGATGAAACACAGAAATTGCATCGAAATTAAATAGAAAAGGCACAATGCCGACTTAAGTACAAGAAGACTGACTCTTCCTACTGTCTATGTTTTGAACCATTCCTGTGACACTAGTTATAGATTCGATGCTACACTTCAGGTTTACTGTATACCTCTGACCTTCTAATTGTGGATGAAACACAGTAATTGCATTGGAATTAAATTGAAAAGGCATAATGCCGACTTAAGCACAAGAAGTCTGACTCTTCTTACTGTCTATTATTTGAACCATGCCTGTGACACTAGTTATAGATTCCGATGCTTCACTTCAGGCTCACTGTATCCCTTGGACCATCTTATTGACGATGAAACACAGAAATTGCTTCGGAATTAAATACAAAAGGCACAATGCCGACTTAAGTACAAGAAGACTGACTCTTCTTACTGACTATGTTTTGAACCATTCCTGTGACACTAGTTATAGATTCCGATGCTTCACTTAAGGTTTACTGTATCCCTTGGACATTCTTATTGATGATGAAACACTGAAATTGCATCGTAATTAAATAGAAAAGGCACAATACCGACTTAAGTACAAGAAGACTGACTCTTCTTACTGTCTATGTTTTGAACCATTCCTGTGACGCTAGTTACAGATTCCGATGCTTCACTTCAGATTTACTGTATCCCTCTGACCTTCTTATTGACGATGAAACACAGAAATTGCATCGGATTTAAATACAAAAGGCACAATGCCGACTTAAGTACAAGAAGACTGACTCTTCCTACTGACTATGTTTTGAACCATTAATGTGACACCAGTTATTGATTCCGGTGCTACACTTCAGGTTTACTGTATCCCTCTGACCATCTAATTGACGATGAAACACAGAAATTGCATCGGAATTAAATACAAAAGGCACAATGCCGCCTTAAGTACAAGAAGACTGACTCCTCTTACTGACTGTTCTTAACCATTCCTGTGACACTAGTTATAGATTCCGATGCTTCACTTCAGGTTTACTGTATCCCTCTGACCTTCTTATCGACGGTGAAACACAGATATTGCATCGGAATTAAATACAAATAGCACAATGCCGACTTAAGTAGAAGAAGACCGGCTCACCTTACTGTCTGTGTTTTGAACCATTCCTGTGAAACTAGATATAGATTCCGATGCTTCACTACAGGTTTATTGTACCCCTTGGACCTTCTTATTGACGATGAAACACAGATATTGCATCGGAATTAAATACAATAGGCAAAATGCCGACTTAAGTACAAGAAGACAGACTCTTCTTACTGACTATGCTTTGAACCATTCCCGTGACACTAGTTATAGATTCCGATGCTTCACTTCAGGATTACTGTATTCCTTGGACCTTCTTATTGAAAATGAAACACAGAAATTGCATCGGAATTAAATAGAAAAGGGACAATGCCGACTTGAGTACAAGAAGACTGACTCTTCTTACTGACTATGTTTGGAACCATTCCTGTGACACTAGTTATAGATACCGATGCTTCACTTTAGGTTTACTGTATCCCTTAGACCTTCTTATTGTTGATGAAACACAGAAATTGCATCGGAAATAAATAGAAAAGGCACAATGCCGACTTAAGTACAAGAAGACTGATTCTTCTTACTGTCTATGTTTTGAACCATTCCTGTGACACTAGTTATAGATTTCGATGCTACACTTCAGGATTACTGTATCCCTCTGACCTTCTTATTGACGATGAAACACAGAAATTGCATCGGAACTAAATACAAATGGCACAATGCCGACTTAACTACAAGAAGACTTACTCTCCTTACTGTCTATGCTTTGAACCATACCTGTGACACTAGATATAGATTCCGATGCTTCACTTCAGGTTTATTGTATCCCTAGGACCTTCTTATTGACGATGAAACACAGAAATTGCATCGGAATTAAATACAAAAGGCACAATGCCGACTTAAGTACAAGAAGACTGACTCTTCTTACTGACTATGTTTTGAACCATTCCTGTGACACTAGTTATAGATTCCGATGCTTCACTGCAGGTTTACTGTATCCCTTGGACCTTCTTATTGACGATGAAACACAGAAATTGGATGGGAATTAAATAGAAAAGGCACAATGCCGACTTAAGTACAAGAAGACTGACTCTTCTTACTGACTGTTTTGAACCATTCCTGTGACACTAGTTATAGATTCCGATGCTTCACTTCAGGTTTACTGTGTCCCTCTGACCTTCTTATTGACGATAAATCACAGAAATTGCAGCGGAATTAAATACAAACGGCACAATGCCGACTTAAGTAAAAGAAGAGTGACTCTCCTTACTGTCTATGCTTTGAACCATTCCTGTGACACTAGATATAGATTCCGATGCTTCACTTCAGGTTTATTGTATCCCATGGACCTTCTTATTGACGATGAAACACAGAAATTGCATCGGAATTAAATACAAAAGGCACAATGCCGAGTTAAGTACAAGAAGACTGACTCTTCTTAATGACTATGTTTTGAACCATTCCTGTGACACTAGTTATAGATTCCGATGCTTCACTGCAGGTTTACTGTATCCCTTGGACCTTATTATTGACGATGAAACACAGAAATTGGATGGGAATTAAATACAAAAGGCTCAATGCCGACTTAAGTACAAGAAGACTGACTCTTCTTACTGACTGTTTTGAACCAATCCTGTGACACTAGTTATAGATTCCGATGCTTCACTTCAGGTTTACTGCATCCCTGTGACCTTCTTATTGATGATGAAACACAGAAATTGCTTCGGAATGAAATAGAAAAGGCACAATATCGACTTAAGTACAAGAAGACTGACTCTTCTCACTGTCTATGTTTTGAACCATTCCTGTGACACTAGTTATGGATTCCGATGCTACACTTCAGGTTTACTGTATCCCTCTGAACTTCTAATTGTGGATGAAACACAGTAATTGCATCGGAATTAAATTGAAAAGGCATAATGCCGACTTAAGTACAAGAAGTCCGACTCTTCTTACTGTCTATAATTTGAACCATTCCTGTGACACTAGTTATAGATTCCGATGCTGCACTTCAGGTTTACTGCATCCCTTGGACCATCTTATTGACGATACAACACATTAATTGCATCGGAATTAAATAGAAAAGGCACAATGCCGACATAAGTACAAGAAGACTGACTCTTCTTACTGACTATGTATGGAACCATTCCTGTGACACTATTTATAGATTCCGATGCTTCACTTCAGGTTAACTGCATCCCTTGGACCTTCTTATTGACAATGAAACACAGATATTGCATCGGAATTAAATAGAAAAGGCACAATGGCGACTTAAGTACAAGAAGACTGATTCTTTCTACTGTCTATGTTTTGAACTATTCCTGTGACACTAGTTATAGATTCCGATGCTACACTTCAGGTTTACTGTATACCTCTGACCTTCTAATTGTGGATGAAACACAGTAAACGCATTGGAATTAAATTGGAAAGGCATAATGCCGACGTAAGCACAAGAAGTCTGACTCTTCTTACTGTCTATTATTTGAACCATGCCTGTGACACTAGTTATAGATTCCGATGCTTCACTTCAGGTTCACTGTATCCCTTGGACCATCTTATTGACGATGAAACACAGAAATTGCATCGGAATTAAATACAAAAGGCACAATGCCGACTTAAGTACAAGAAGGCTGACTCTTCTTACTGACTATGTTTTGAACCATTCCTGTGACACTAGTTATAGATTCCGATGCTTCACTTCAGGTTTACTGTATCCCTTGGACCTTCTTATTGACGATGAAACACAGATATTGCATCGGAATTAAATACAAAAGGCACAATGCCGACTTAAGTACAAGAAGACTGACTCTTCTTACTGACTATGTTTTGAACGATTTCTGTGACCCTAGTTATTGATTCCGATGCTTCACTTCAGGTTTACTGTATCCCTTGGACCTTCTTATTGACGATGAAACACAGAAATTGGATCGGAACTAAATACAAAAGGCACAATGCCGACTTAAGTACTAGAAGACTGATTCTTCTTACTGTCTATGTTTTGAACCATTCCTGTGACACTAGTTATAGATTCCGATGCTACACTTCAGGATTACTGTATCCCTCTGACCTTCTTATTGACGATGAAACACAGAAATTGCATCGGAATTAATACAAATGGCACAATGCCGACTTAAGTACAAGAAGACTGACTCTCCTTACTGTCTATGCTTTGAACCATTCCTGTGACACTAGATATAGATTCCGATGCTTCACTTCAGGTTTATTGTATCCCTAGGACCTTCTTATTGACGATGAAACACAGAAATTGGATGGGAATTAAATACAAAAGGCACAATGAGGACTTAAGTACAAGAAGACCGACCCTTCTTACTGACTGTTTTGAACCATTCCTGTGACACTAGTTATAGATTCCGATGCTTCACTTCAGGTTTACTGTATCCCTCTGACCTTCTTATTGACGATAAAACACAGAAATTGCAGCGGAATTAAATACAAATGGCACAATGCCGACTTTAGTACAAGAAGACTGACTCTCCTTACTGCCTATGCTTTGAACCATTCCTGTGACACTAGTCATAGATTCCGATGCTTCACTTCAGGTTTACTGTATCCCTCTGACCTTCTTATTGACGATAAAACACAGAAATTGCAGCGGAATTAAATACAAATGGCACAATGCCGACTTAAGTACAAGAAGAATGACTCTCCTTACTGACTATGTTATGAACCATTCCTGTGACACTAGATATAGATTCCGATGCTTCACTTCAGGTTTATTGCAACCCTTGGACCTTCTTATTGACGATGAAACACAGATATTGCATCGGAGTTAAATACAAAAGGCTCAATGCCGACTTAAGTACAAGAAGACTGACTCTTCTTACTGACTATGTTTTGAACTATTCCTGTGACACTAGTTATAGATTCCGATGCTTCACTTCAGGTTTACTGTATCCCTTGGACCTTCTTATTGACGATGAAACACAGAAATTGAATCGGAATTAAATACAAAAGGTACAATGCCGATTTAAGTACTAGAAGACTGACTCTTCTTACTGTCTATGTTTTGAACCATTCCTGTGACACTAGTTACAGATTCCGATGCTTCACTTCAGGTTTACTGTATCCCTCGGTCCCTCTTATTGACGATGAAACACAGAAATTGGATTGGAATTAAATACAAAAGGCACAATGCCGACTTAAGTAGAAGACGACTGACTCTTCTTACTGACTGTTTTGAACCATTCCTGTGACACTAGTTGTAGATTCCGATGCTTCACTTCAGGATTACTGTATTCCTCTGACCTTCTTATTGACGATGAAACACAGAAATTGCATCGGAATTAAATACAAATGGCACAATGCCGACTTAAGTACAAGAAGACTGACTCTCCTTACTGTCTATGTTTTGAACCACTCCTATGACACTAGATATATATTCCGATGCTTCACTTCAGGTTTATTGTATCCCTTGGACCTTCATATTGACGATGAAACACAGAAATTGGAACGGAATTAAATACAAAAGGCACAATACCGACAGAAGTACAAGAAGACTGATTCTTCTTACTGACTGTTTTTAACCATTCCTGTGACACTAGTTGTAGATTCCGATGCTTCACTTTAGGTTTACTGTATCCCTTGGACCTTCTTATTGACGATGAAACACAGAAATTGGATCGGAATTAAATACAAAAGGCACAATGCCGACTTAAGTACTAGAAGACTGACTCTTCTTACTATCTATGTTTTGAACCATTCCTGTGACACTAGTTATAGATTCCGATGCTTCACTTCAGATTTACTGTATCCCATGGACCTTCTTATTGACGATGAAACACAGAAATTGCATCGGAATTAAATAGAAAAGGCACAGTGCCGACTTAAGTACAAGAAGACTGACTCTTCTTCCTGACTGTTTTGAACCATTCCTGTGACACTAGTTATAGATTCCGAAGCTTCACTTCAGGATTACTGTATCCCTTGGACCTTCTTATTGACGATGAAACACTGAAATTGCATCGGAATTACATACAAAAAGTACAATGCCGACTTCAGTACATGAAGACTGACACTTCTTTTTGTCTATGCTTTGAACCATTCCTGTGACACTAGTTATAGATTCCGATGCTTCACTTCAGGTTTACTATATCCCTTGGACCTTCTTATTGACGATGAAACACAGAAATTGCATCGGAATTAAATACAATAGGCACAATGCCGACTTAAGTACAAGAAGACTGACTCTTCGTACTGACTATATTTGAACCATTCCTGTGACACTAGTTATTGATTCCGATGATTCACTTCAGGTTTATTGAATCCGTTGGACCTTCTTATCGACGATGAAACACAAAAATTGCATCGGAATTAAATAGAAAAGGCACAATGCTGACTTAAGTACAAGAAGACTGACTCTTCTTACTGACTGTGTTTGGAACCATTCTTGTGACGCTAGTTATAGATTCCGATGCTTGACTTCAGGTTTACTGTATCCCTTGGACCTTCTAATTGACGATGAAACGCAGATATTGCATCGGAATTAAATAGAAAAGGCACCATGCCGACTTAAGTACAAGAAGACTGACTCTTCATACTGACTATGTTTTGAACTATTCCTGTGACACTAGTTATAGATTCCGATGCTTCACTTCAGGTTTACTGTATCCCTCTGACCTTCTTATTGACGATGAAACACAGAAATTGCATCGGAATTAAATACACAAGGCACAATGCCGACTTAAGTACAAGAAGACTGACTCTTCTTACTGTCTATGATTTGAACCATTCCTGTGACACTAGTTATAGATTCCGCTGCTTCACTTCAGGTTTACTGTATCCCTTGGACCTTCTTATTGACGATGGAACACAGAAATTGCATCGGAATTAAATACAAAAGGCACAATGCCGACTTAAGTACAAGAAGACTGACTCTTCTTACTGACTATGTTTTGAACCATTCCTGTGACACTCGTTATAGATTCCGATGCTTCACTTCAGGTTTACTGTACCCCTTGGACCATCTTATTGACGATGAAACACAGAAATTGGATCGGAATTAAATACAAGAGGCACAATGCAGACCTAAGTACAAGAAGACTGACTCTTCTTACTGACTGTTTTGAACCATTTCTGTGACACTAGTTGTAAATTCCGATGCTTCACTTCAGGATTACTGTATCCCTCTGACCTTCTTATTGACGATGAAACACAGAAATTGCATCGGAATTAAATACAAATGGCACAATGCCGACTTAAGTACAAGAAGACTGACTCTCATTACTGTCTATGCTTTGAACCATTCCTATGACACTAGATATAGATTCCGATGCTTCACTTCAGGTTTATTGTATCCCTTGGACCTTCTTATTGACGATGAAACACAGAAATTGGATCGGAATTAAATACAAAAGGCACAATGCTGACTTAAGCACAAGAAGACTGACTCTTCTTACTGACTGTTTTGAACCATTCCTGTGACACTAGTTGTAGATTCCGATGCTTCACTTCAGGATTACTGTATCCCTTGGACCTTCATATTGACGATGAAACACAGAAATTGCATCGGAATTAAATACAAAAGGCACAATGCCGACTTAAGTACAAGAAGACTGACTCTCCTTACTGTCTGTGTTTTGAACCATTCCTGAGAAACTAGGTATAGATTCCGATGCTTCACTTCAGGTTTATTGTACCCCTTGGACCTTCTTATTGACGATGAAACACAGAAGTTGCATCGGAATTAAATTCAATAGGCACAATGCCGACTTAAGTACAAGAAGACTGACTCTTCTTACTGACTATGCTTTGAACCATTCCCGTGACACTAGTTATAGATTCCGATGCTTCACTTCAGGTTTACTGTATCCCTTGGACCTTCTTATTGACGATGAAACACAGATATTGCATCGGAATTAAATACAAAAGGCACAATGCCGACTTAAGTACAAGAAGACTGACTCTTCCTACTGACTATGTTTTGAACGATTTCTGTGACCCTAGTTATTGATTCCGATGCTTCACTTCAGGTTTACTGTATCCCTTGGACCTTCTTATAGACGATGAAACACAGAAATCGGATCGGAATTAAATACAAAAGGCACAATGCCGACTTAGGTACTAGAAGACTGATTCTTCTTACTGTCTATGTTTTGAACCATTCCTGTGACACTAGTTATAGATTCCGATGCTACACTTCAGGATTACTGTATCCCTCTGACCTTCTTATTGACGATGAAACACAGAAATTGCATCGGAACTAAATACAAATGGCACAATGCCGACTTAAGTACAAGAAGACTGACTCTCCTTACTGTCTATGCTTTGAACCATTCCTGTGACACTAGATATAGATTCCGATGCTTCACTTCAGGTTTATTGTATCCCTAGGACCTTCTTATTGACGATGAAACACAGAAATTGGATGGGAATTAAATACAAAAGGCACAATGAGGACTTAAGTACAAGAAGACCGACCCTTCTTACTGACTGTTTTGAACCATTCCTGTGACACTAGTTATAGATTCCGATGCTTCACTTCAGGATTACTGTATCCCTCTGACCTTCTTATTGACGATAAAACACAGAAATTGCATCGAAATTAAATACAAATGGCACAATGCCGACTTAAGTACAAGAAGACTGACTCTTCCTACTGACTAAGTTTTGAACGATTTCTGTGACCCTAGTTATTGATTCCGATGCTTCACTTCAGGTTTACTGTATCCCTTGGACCTTCTTATTGACGATGAAACACAGAAATTGGATCGGAATTAAATACAAATGGCACAATGCCGACTTTAGTACAAGAAGACTGACTCTCCTTACTGCCTATGCTTAGAACCATTCCTGTGACACTAGTCATAGATTCCGATGCTTCACTTCAGGTTTACTGTATCCCTCTGACCTTCTTGTTGAGGATGAAACACAGAAATTGCATCGAAATTAAATACAAATGGCACAATGCCGACTTAAGTACAAGAAGCCTGACTCTCCTTACTGACTATGTTATGAACCATTCCTGTGACACTAGATATAGATTCCGATGCTTCACTTCAGGTTTATTGCAACCCTTGGACATTCTTATTGACGATGAAACACAGATATTGCATCGGAGTTAAATACAAAAGGTTCAATGCCGACTTAAGTACAAGAAGACTGACTCTTCTTACTGACTATGTTTTGAACCATTCCTGTGACACTAGTTATAGATTCCGATGCTTCACTTCAGGTTTACTGTATCCCTTGGACCTTCTTATTGACGATGAAACACAGATATTGAATCGCAATTAAATACAAAAGGTACAATGCCGATTTAAGTACTAGAAGACTGACTCTTCTTACTGTCTATGTTTTTGAACCATTCCTGTGACACTAGTTATAGATTCCGATGCTTCACTTCAGGTTTACTGTATCCCTCGGTCCCTCTTATTGACGATGAAACACAGAAATTGGATTGGAATTAAATACAAAAGGCACAATGCCGACTTAAGTACAAGAAGACTGACTCTTCTTACTGACTGTTTTGAACCATTCCTGTGACACTAGTTGTAGATTCCGATGCTTCACTTCAGGATTACTGTATTCCTCTGACCTTCTTATTGACGATGAAACACAGAAATTGCATTGGAATTAAATACAAATGGCACAATGCCGACTTAAGTGCAAGAAGACTGACTCTCCTTACTGTCTATGTTTTGAACCATTCCTATGACACTAGATATATATTCCGATGCTTCACTTCAGGTTTATTGTATCCCTTGGACCTTCATATTGACGATGAAACACTGAAATTGGATCGGAATTAAATACAAAAGGCACAATGCCGACAGAAGTACAAGAAGACTGACTCTTCTTACTGACTGTTTTGAACCATTCCTGTGACACTAGTTGTAGATTCCGATGCTTCACTTCAGGTTTACTGTATCCCTTGGACCTTCTTATTGACGATGAAACACAGAAATTGGATCGGAATTAAATACAAAAGGCACAATGCCGACTTAAGTACTAGAAGACTGACTCTTCTTACTATCTATGTTTTGAACCATTCCTGTGACACTAGTTATAGATTCCGATGCTTCACTTCAGATTTACTGTATCCCTTGGACCTTCTTATTGACGATGAAACACAGAAATTGCATCGGAATTAAATAGAAAAGGCACAGTGCCGACTTAAGTACAAGAAGACTGACTCTTCTTACTGACTGTTTTGAACCATTCCTGTGACACTAGTTATAGATTCCGAAGCTTCACTTCAGGATTACTGTATCCCTTGGACCTTCTTATTGACGATGAAACACAGAAATTGCATCGGAATTACATACAAAAAGTACAATGCCGACTTCAGTACATGAAGACTGACACTTCTTTTTGTCTACGCTTTGAAGCATTCCTGTGACACTAGTTATAGATTCCGATGCTTCACTTCAGGTTTACTGTATCCCTTGGACCTTCTTATTGACGATGAAACACAGAAATTGCATCGGAATTAAATACAAAAGGCACAATTCCGACTTAAGTACAAGAAGACTGACTCTTCGTACTGACTATACTTGAACCATTCCTGTGACACTAGTTATTGATTCCGATGATTCACTTCAGGTTTATTGAATCCGTTGGACCTTCTTATAGACGATGAAACACAAAAAATGCATCGGAATTAAATAGAAAAGGCACAATGCTGACTTAAGTACAAGAGGACTGACTCTTCTTACTGACTGTTTTGAACCATTTCTGTGACACTAGTTGTAAATTCCGATGCTTCACTTCAGGATTACTGTATCCCTCTGACCTTCTTATTGACGATGAAACACAGAAATTGCATCGGAATTAAATACAAATGGCACAATGCCGACTTAAGTACAAGAAGACTGACTCTCATTACTGTCTATGCTTTGAACCATTCCTATGACACTAGATATAGATTCCGATGCTTCACTTCAGGTTTATTGTATCCCTTGGACCTTCTTATTGACGATGAAACACAGAAATTGGATCGGAATTAAATACAAAAGGCACAATGCTGACTTAAGCACAAGAAGACTGACTCTTCTTACTGACTGTTTTGAACCATTCCTGTGACACCAGTTGTAGATTCCGATGCTTCACTTCAGGATTACTGTATCCCTCTGACCTTCTTATTGACGATGAAACACAGTAATTGCATCGGAATTAAATACAAACGGCACAATGCCGACTTAAGTACAAGAAGACTGACTCTCCTTACTGTCTATGTTTTGAACCATTCCTATGACACTAGATATAGTTTCGGATGCTTCACTTCAGGTTTATTGTATCCCTTGGACCTACGTATTGACGATGAAACACAGATATTGCATCGGAATTAAATACAAAATTCACAATGCCGGCTTAAGTACAAGAAGACTGACTCTTCTTACTGACTATGTTTTGAACCATTCCTGTGACATTAGTTATAGATTCCGATGCTTCACTTCAGGTTTACTGTATCCCTTGGACATTCTTGTTGACGATGAAACACAGATATTCCATCGGAATTAAATAGAAAAGGCACAATGCCGACTTAAGTACAAGAAGACTGACTCTTCATACTGTCTATGATTTGAACCATTCCTGTGACACTAATTATAGATTCCGATGCTTCACTTCAGGTTTACTGTATCCCTTGGACCTTCTTATTGACGATGAAACACAGAAATTGGATCGGAATTAAATACAAAAGGCACAATGCCGACTTAAGTACTAGAAGACTGACTCTTCTTACTATCTATGCTTTGAACCATTCCAGTGAAACTAGTTACAGATTCCGACGCTTCACTTCAGATTTACTGTATCCCTTGGACCTTCTTATTGACGATGAAACACAGAAATTGCATCGGAATTAAATACAAAAGGCACAGTGTCGACTTAAGTACAAGAAGACTGACTCTTCTTACTGACTGCTTTGAACCATTCCTGTGACACTAGTTATGGATTCCGAAGCTTCACTTCAGGTTTACTGTATCCCTTGCACCTTCTTATTGACGATGAAACACAGAAATTGCATCGGAATTACATACAAAAGGCACAATGCCGACATCAGTACATGAAGACTGACTATTCTTTTTGTCTATGTTTTTAACCATTCCTGTGACACTAGTTATAGATTCTGATGCTTCACTTCAGGTTTACTGTATCCCTTGGACCTTCTTATTGACGATGAAACACAGAAATTGCATCGGAATTAAATACAAAAGGCACAATGCCGACTTAAGTACAAGAAGACTGACTCTTCGTACTGACTATGTTTTAAACCATTCCTGTGACACTAGTTCTTGATTCCGATGATTCACTTCAAGTTTACTGTATCCCTTGAACCTTCTTATTGACGAAGAAACACAAAAATTGCATCGGAATTAAATAGAAAAGGCACAATGCCGACTTAAGTACAAGCAGACTGACTCTTCTTACTGACTATGTTTGGAACCATTCTTGTGACACTAGTTATAGATTCCGATGTTTCACTTCAGGTTTACTGTATCCCTCTGACCTTCATATTGACGATGAAACACAGATATTCCATCGGAATTAAATAGAAAAGGCACAATGCCGACTTAAGTACAAGAAGACTGACTCTTCTGACCGACTATGATTTAAACCATTCCTGTGATACTAGTTATAGATTCCGATGCTTCACTTCAGGTTTACTGTATCCCTCTGACCTTCATATTGACGATGAAACACAGAAATTGCATCGGAATTAAATAGAAAAGGCACAATGCCGACTTAAGTACAAGAAGACTGACTCTTCTTACTGACTATGGTTTGAACCATTCCTGTGACACTAGTTATAGATTCCGATGCTTCACTTCAGGTTTACTGTATCCCTTGGACCTTCTTACTGACGATGAAACACAGAAATTGGATCGGAAATAAATACAAAAGGCACAATGCCGACTTAAGTACAAGAAGACTAACTCTTCTTACTGACTGTTTTGAACCATTCCTGTGACACTAGTTATAGATTCCGATGCTTCACTTCAGGTTTACTGTATCCCTCTGACCTTCTTATTGGCGATGAAACACAGAAATTGCATCGGTAATAAATACAAATGGCACAATGCCGACTTAAGTACAAGAAGACTTACTCTCCTTACTGTCTATGTTTTGAACCATTCCTATGACACTACATATAGATTCAGATGCTTCACTTCAGGTTTATTGTATCCCTTGGACCTTCTTATTGACGATGAAACCCAGATATTGCATCGGAATTAAATACGAAGGGCACAATGCCGACTTAAGTACAAGAAGACTGACTCTTCTTACTGAGTATGTTTTGAACCATTCCTGTGACACTAGTTATAGATTCCGATGCATCACTTCAGGTTTACTGTATCCCTCTGACCTTCTTATTGAAGATGAAACACAGAAATTGGATCGGAAATTAATACAAAAGGCACAATGCCGATTTAAGTACTAGAAGACTGACTCTTCTTACTATCTAAGATTTGAGCCATTCCTGTGACACTAGTTATACATTCCGATGCTTCACTTCAGATTTACTGTATCCCTTGGACCTTCTTGTTGGCGATGAAAAACAGAAATTGCATCGGAATTAAATACAAAAGGCACAATGCCGACTTAAGTACAAGAAGACTGACTCTTCGTACTGACTGTTTTGAACTATTCCTGTGACACTAGTTATAGATTCCGAAGCTTCACTTCAGGTTTACTGTAACCCATTGACCTTCTTATTGACGATGAAACACAGAAATTGAATCGGAATTACATACAAAAGGCACAATGCCGACTTCAGTACAAGAAGACTGACTCTTCTTATTGTCTATGTTTTGAACCATTCCTGTGACACTAGTTATAGATTCCGATGCTTCACTTCCGGTTTACTGTATCCCTTGGACCTTCTTATTGACGATGAAACACAGAAATTGCATCCGAATTAAATACAAAAGGCACAATGCCGACTTAAGTACAAGAGGACTGACTCTTTGTATCAACTATGTTTGGAACCATTCCTGTGACACTAGTTATAGATTCCGATGCTTCACTTCAGGTTTACTGTATCCCTTGGACCTTCTTATTGACGATGAAACACAGAAATTGCATCGGAATTAAATACAAAAGGCACAGTGTCGACTTAAGTACAAGAAGACTGACTCTTCTTACAGACTGTTTTGAACCATTCCTGTGACACTAGTTATGGATTCCGAAGCTTCACTTCAGGTTTACTGTATCCCTTGCACCTTCTTATTGACGATGAAACACAGAAATTGCATCGGAATTACATACAAAAGGCACAATGCCGACATCAGTACATGAAGACTGACTATTCTTTTTGTCTATGTTTTGAACCATTCCTGTGACACTAGTTATAGATTCTGATGCTTCACTTCAGGTTTACTGTATCCCTTGGACCTTCTTATTGACGATGAAACACAGAAATTGCATCGGAATTAAATACAAAAGGCACAATGCCGACTTAAGTACAAGAAGACTGACTCTTCGTACTGACTATGTTTTAAACCATTCCTGTGACACTAGTTATTGATTCCGATGATTCACTTCAGGTTTACTGTATCCCTTGAACCTTCTTATTGACGAAGAAACACAAAAATTGCATCGGAATTAAATAGAAAAGGCACAACGCCGACTTAAGTACAAGCAGACTGACTCTTCTTACTGACTATGTTTGGAACCATTCTTGTGACACTAGATATAGATTCCGATGTTTCACTTCAGGTTTACTGTATCCCTTGGACCTTCTTATTGACGATGAAACACAGATATTCCATCGGAATTAAATAGAAAAGGCACAATGCCGACTTAAGTACAAGAAGACTGACTCTTCTTACCGACTATGATTTGAACCATTCCTGTGATACTAGTTATAGATTCCGATGCTGCACTTCAGGTTTACTGTATCCCTCTGACCTTCATATTGACGATGAAACAGAGAAATTGCATCGGAATTAAATAGAAAAGGCACAATGCCGACTTAAGTACAAGAAGACTGACTCCTCTTACTGTCAATGATTTGAACCATTCCTGTGACACTAGTCATAGATTCCGATGCTTCTCTTCAGGTTTACTGCATCCCTTGGACCTTCTTATTGACGATGAAACACAGAAATTGCATCGGAATTAAATACAAAAGGCACAATGCCGACTTAAGTACAAGAAGACTGACTCTTCTTACTGACTATGGTTTGAACCATTCCTGTGACACTAGTTATAGATTCCGATGCTTCACTTCAGTTTTACTGTATCCCTTAAACCTTCTTGTTGGCGATGAAACACAGAAATTGCATCGGAATTAAATACAAAAGGCACAATGCCGACTTAAGTACAAGAAGACTGACTCTTCGTACTGACTGTTTTGAACTATTCCTGTGACACTAGTTATAGATTCCGAAGCTTCACTTCAGGTTTACTGTAACCCATTGACCTTCTTATTGACGATGAAACACAGAAATTGCATCGGAATTACATACAAAAGGCACAATGCCGACTTCAGTACAAGAAGACTGACTCTTCTTATTGTCTATGTTTTGAACCATTCCTGTGACACTAGTTATAGATTCCGATGCTCAACTTCAGGTTTACTGTATCCCTCTGACCTTCTTATTGGCGATGAAACACAGAAATTGCATCGGTAATAAATACAAATGGCACAATGCCGACTTAAGTACAAGAAGACTTACTCTCCTTACTGTCTATGTTTTGAACCATTCCTATGACTCTACATATAGATTCAGATGCTTCACTTCAGGTTTATTGTATCCCTTGGACCTTCTTATTGACGATGAAACCCAGATATTGTATCGGAATTAAATACAAAGGGCACAATGCCGACTTAAGTACAAGAAGACTGACTCTTCTTACTGAGTATGTTTGAACCATTCCTGTGACACTAGTTATACATTCCGATGCTTCACTGCAGGTTTACTGTATCCCTCTGACCTTCTTATTGAAGATGAAACACAGAAATTGGATCGGAAATTAATACAAAAGGCACAATGCCGATTTAAGTACTAGAAGACTGACTCTTCTTACTATCTAAGTTTTGAGCCATTCCTGTGACACTAGTTATACATTCCGATGCTTCACTTCGGATTTACTGTATCCCTTGGACCTTCTTGTTGGCGATGAAACACAGAAATTGCATCGGAATTAAATACAAAAGGCACAATGCCGACTTAAGTACAAGAAGACTGACTCTTCGTACTGACTGTTTTGAACTATTCCTGTGACACTAGTTATAGATTCCGAAGCTTCACTTCAGGTTTACTGTAACCCATTGACCTTCTTATTGACGATGAAACACAGAAATTGCATCGGAATTACATACAAAAGGCACAATGCCGACTTCAGTACAAGAAGACTGACTCTTCTTATTGTCTATGTTTTGAACCATTCCTGTGACACTAGTTATAGATTCCGATGCTTCACTTCAGGTTTACTGTATCCCTTGGACCTTCTTATTGACGATGAAACACAGAAATTGCATCTGAATTAAATACAAAAGGCACAATGCCGACTTAAGTACAAGAGGACTGACTCTTTGTACTAACTATGTTTGGAACCATTCCTGTGACACTAGTTATAGATTCCGATGCTTCACTTCAGGTTTACTGTATCCCTTGGACCTTCTTATTGACGATGAAACACAGAAATTGGATCGGAATTAAATACAAAAGGCACAATGCCGACTTAAATACAAGAAGACTGCCTCTTCCTACTGACTGTTTTGAACCATTCCTGTGACACTAGTTATAGATTCCGATGCTTCACTTCAGGTTTACTGTATCCCTCTGACCTTCTTATTGACGATGAAACAGAGAAATTGCATCGGAATTAAATACAAATGGCACAATGCCGACTTAAGTACAAGAAGACTGACTCTCCTTACTGTCTATGTTTTGAACCATTCCTATGACACTACATATAGATTCCGATGCGTCACTTCAGGTTTATTGTATCCCTTGGACCGTCGTATTGCCGATGAAACACAGATATTGCATCGGAATTAAATACACAGGGCACAATGCCGACTTAAGTACAATAAGACTGACTCTTCTTACTGACTGCTTTGAACCATTCCTGTGACACTAGTTGTAGATTCCGATGCTTCACTTCAGGATTACTGTATCCCTCTGACCTTCTTATTGACGATGAAACACAGAAATTGCATCGGAATTAAATACAAACGGCACAATGCCGACTTAAGTACAAGAAGACTGACTCTCCTGACTGTCTATGTTTTGAACCATTCCTATTACACTAGATATAGATTCCGATGCTTCACTTCAGGTTTATTGTATCCCTTGGACCTACTTATTGACGATGAAACACACATATTGCATCGGAATTAAATACAAAAGGCACAATGCCGGCTTAAGTACAAGAAGACTGACTCTTCTTACTAACTATGTTATGAACCATTCTTGTGACACTAGTTATAGATTCCGATGCTTCACTTAAGGTTTACTGTATCCCTTGGACCTTCTTATTGACGATGAAACACAGAAATTGGATCGGAATTAAATACAAAAGGCACAATGCCGACTTAAGTACTAGAAGACTGACTCTTCTTACTATCTATGTTTTGAACCATTCCTGTGACACTTGTTACAGATTCCGATGCTTCACTTCAGATTTACTGTATCCCTTGGACCTTCTTATTGACGATGAAACACAGAAATTGCATCGGAATTAAATACAAAAGGCACAGTGCCGACTTAAGTACAAGAAGACGGACTCTTCTTACTGACTATGTTTGGAACCATTGTTGTGGCACTAGTTATAGATTCCGATGCTTCACTTCAGGTTTACTGTATCCCTTGGACCTTCTTGATGACGATGAAACCCAGATATTCCATCGGAATTAAATAGAAAAGGCACAATGCCGACTTAAGTACAAGAAGACTCACTCTTCATACTGTCTATGATTTGAACCATTCCTGTGACACTAGTTATAGATTCCGATGCTTCCCTTCAGGTTTACTGTATCCCTTGGACCTTCGTATTGACGATGAAACACAGAAATTGCATCGGAATTAAATACAAAAGGCACAATGCCGACTTAAGTACAAGAAGACTGACTCTTCTTACTGACTATGTTTTGAACCATTCCTGTGACACTAGTTATAGATTCCGATTCTTCACTTCAGGTTTACTGTATCCCTTGGACCTTCTTATTGACGATGAAACACAGAAATTATATCGGAATTAAATACAAAAGGCACATTGCCGACTTATGTACAAGAAGACTAACTCTTCTTACTGACTGCTTTGAACCATTCCTGTGACACTAGTTATAGATTCCGATGCTTCACTTCAGGTTTACTGTATCCCTTGAACCTTCGTATTGACGATGAAACACAGAAATTGCATCGGAATTAAATACAAAAGGCACAAGGCCGACTTAAGTACAACAAGACTGACTCTTCGTACTGACTATGTTTTGAACCATTCCTGTGACACTAGTTATTGATGCCGATGATTCACTTCAGGTTTACTGTATCCCTTGGACCTTCTTATTGACGATGAAACACAAAAATTGCATCGGAATTAAATAGAAAAGGCACAATGCCGACATAAGTACAAGAAGACTGACTCTTCTTACTGACTATGTTTGGAACCATTGTTGTGGCACTAGTTATAGATTCCGATGCTTCACTTCAGGTTTACTGTATCCCTTGGACCTTCTTATTGACGATGAAACACAGAAATTGCATCGGAATTAAATACAAAAGGCACAATGCCGACTTAAGTACAAGAAGACTGACTCTTCTTACTGACTATGTTTTGAACCATTCCTGTGACACTAGTTATAGATTCCGATGCTTCACTTCAGGTTTACTGTATCCCTTGGACCTTATTATTGACGATGAAACACAGAAATTGGATCGGAATTAAATACAAAAGGCACAATGCCGACTTAAGTACAAGAAGACTGACTCTTCTTACTGACTGCTTTGAACCATTCCTGTGACACTAGTTATAGCTTCCGATGCTTCACTTTAGGTTTACTGTATCCCTCTGACCTTCTTATAGACGATGAAACACAGAAATTGCATCGGAATTAAATACAAATGGCACAATGCCGACTTAAGTACAAGAAGACTGACTCTCCCTACTGTCTATGTTTTGAACCATTCCTATGACACTAGATATAGATTCCGAAGCTTCACTTCAGGTTTATTGTATCCCTTGGACCTTCTTATTGACGATGAAACACAGATATTGCATCGGAATTAAATACAAAGGGCACAATGCCAACTTAAGTACAAGAAGACTGACTCTTCTTACAGATTGTTTTGAACCATTCCTGTGACACTAGTTGTAGATTCCGATGCTTCACTACAGGATTACTGTATCCCTCTGTCCTTCTTATTGACGATGAAACACAGAAATTGCATCGGAATTAAATACAAATGGCACAATGCCGACTTAAGTTCAAGAAGACTGACTCTCCTTACTGTCTATATTTTGAACCATTCCTATGACACTAGATATAGATTCCGATGCTTCACTTCGGGTTTATTGTATCCCTTGGACCTTCTTATTGACGATGAAACACAGAAATTGGATCGGAATTAAATACAAAAGGCACAATGACGACTTAAGCACAAGAAGACTGACTCATCTTACTGACTGTTTTGAACCATTCCTGTGACACTAGTTGTAGATTCCGATGCTTCACTTCAGGTTTACTGTATCCCTTGGACCTTCTTATTCACGATGAAACACAGAAATTGATCGGAATTAAATACAAAAGGCACAATGCCGACTTAAGTACAAGAAGACTTTCTCTTCTTACTGACTATGATTTGAACCATTCCTGTGACACTAGTTATAGATTCCGATGCTTCACTTCAGGTTTACTGTATCCCTCTGACCTTCTTATTGACGATGAAACACAGAAATTGCATCGGAATTAAATTGAAAAGGCACAATGCCGACTTAAGTACAAGAAGACTGACTCTTCTTACTGACTATGATTTGAAAAATTCCTGTGACACTAGTTATAGATTCCGATGCTTCACTTCAGGTTTACCGTATCCCTTGGACCTTCTTATTGACGATGAAACACAGAAATTGCATCGGAATTAAATACAAAAGGCACAATGCCGACCTAAGTACAAGAAGACTGACTCTTCTTACTGACTATGTTTTGAACCATTCCTGTGACACTAGTTATAGATTCTGATGCTTCACTCCAGGTTTACTGTATTCCTTGGACCTTCTTATTGACGATGAAACACAGAAATTATATCGGAATTAAATACAAAAGGCACAGTGCCGACTTAAGTACAAGAAGACTAACTCTTCTTACTGACTGTTTTAAACCATTCCTGTGACACTAGTTATTGATTCCGATGCTTCACTTCAGGTTTACTGTATCCCTCTGACCTTCTTATTTACGATGAAACACAGAAATTGCATCGGTAATAAATACAAATGGCACAATGCCGACTTAAGTACAAGAAGACTGACTCTCCTTACTGTCTATGTTTTGAACCATTCCTATGACACTACATATAGATTCCGATGCTTCACTTCAGGTTTATTGTATCCCTTGGACCTTCTTATTGACGATGAAACACAGATATTGCATCGGAATTAAATACAAAGTGCACAATGTCGACTTAAGTAGAAGAAGACTGACTCTTCTTACTGACTATGTATTGAACCATTCCTGTGACACTAGTTATAGATTCCGATGCTTCACTTCAGGTTTACTGTATCCCTCTGACCTTCTTATTGACGATGAAACACAGAAATTGGATCGGAATTAAATACAAAAGGCACAATGCTGACTTAAGTACTATAAGACTGACTCTTCTTACTATCTAAGTTTTGAACCATTCCTGTGACACTAGTTATAGATTCCGATGCTTCACTTCAGATTTACTGTATCCCTTGGACCTTCATATTGGCGATGAAACACAGAAATTGCATCGGAAATAAATACAAAAGGCACAATGCCGACTTAAGTACATGAAGACTGACTCTTCGTACTTTCTGTTTTGAACCATTCCTGTGACACTAGTTATGGATTCCGAAGCTTCACTTCAGGTTTACTGTAACCCTTTGACCTTCTTATTGACGATGAAACACAGAAATTGCATCGGAATTACATACAAAAGCACAAGGCCGACTTCAGTACAAGAAGACTGACTCTTCTTTTTGTCTATGTTTTGAAACATTCCTGTGACACTAGTTATAGATTCCGATGATTCACTTCAGGTTTACTGTATCCCTTGGACCTTCCTATTGACGATGAAACACAAAAATTGCATCGGAATTAAATAGAAAAGGCACAATGCCGACTTAAGTACGAGAAGACTGACTCCTCTTACTGACTATGTTTGGAACCATTCTTGTGACACTGGTTATTGATTTCGATGCTTCACTTCAGGTTTACTGTATCCCTTGGACCTTCTTATTGACGATGAAACACAGATATTGCATCGGAATTAAATAGAAAAGGCACAATGCCGACTTAAGTACAAGAAGACTGACTCTTCTTACTGACTATGTTTTGAACCATTCCTGTGACACTAGTTATAGATTCCGATGCTTCACTTCAGGTTTACTGTATCCCTTGGACCTTCTTATTGACGATGAAACACAGAAATTATATCGGAATTAAATACAAAAGGCACAATGCCGACTTAAGTACAAGAAGACTAACTCTTCTTACTGACTGTTTTGAACCATTCCTGTGACACTAGTTATAGATTCCGATGCTTCACTTCAGGTTTACTGTATCCCTTGGACCTTCGTATTGACGATGAAACACAGAAATTGCATCGGAATTAAATACAAAAGGCACAAGGCCGACTTAAGTACAACAAGACTGACTCTTCGTACTGACTATGTTTTGAACCATTCCTGTGACACTAGTTATTGATTCCGATGATTCACTTCAGGTGTACTGTATCCCTTGGACCTTCTTATTGACGATGAAACACAAAAATAGCATCGGAATTAAATAGAAAAGGCACAATGCCGACTTAAGTACAAGAAGACTGACTCTTCTTACTGACTATGTTTGGAACCATTGTTGTGGCACTAGTTATAGATTCCGATGCTTCACTTCAGGTTTACTGTATCCCTTGGACCTTCTTGTTGACGATGAAACACAGATATTCCATCGGAATTAAATAGAAAAGGCACAATGCCAACTTAAGTACAAGAAGACTGACTCTTCTTACTGACTGTTTTGAATCATTCCTGTGACACTAGTTGTAGATTCCGATGCTTCACTACAGGATTACTGTATCCCTCTGACCTTCTTATTGACGATGAAACACAGAAATTGCATCGGAATTAAATACAAATGGCACAATGCCGACTTAAGTACAAGAAGACTGACTCTCCTTACTGTCTATATTTTGAACCATTCCTATGACACTAGATATAGATTCCGATGCTTCACTTCAGTTTTATTGTATCCCTTGGACCTTCTTATTGACGATGAAACACAGAAATTGGATCGGAATTAAATACAAAAGGCACAATTACGACTTAAGCACAAGAAGACTGACTCTTCGTACTGACTATTTTGAACCATTCCTGTGACACTAGTTGTAGATTCCGATGCTTCACTTCAGGTTTACTGTATCCCTTGGACCTTCTTATTGACGATGAAACACAGAAATTGGATTGGAATTAAATACAAAAGGCACAATGCCGTCTTAAGTACAAGAAGACTTACTCTTCTTACTGACTGCTTTGAACCAATCCTGTGACACTAGTTATAGATTCCGATGCTTCACTTAAGGTTTACTGTATCCCTTGGACCTTCTTATTGACGATGAAACACAGAAATTGCATCGGAATTAAATACAAAAGGCACAATGCCGACCTAAGTACAAGAAGACTGACTCTTCTTACTGACTATGTTTTGAACCATTCCTGTGACACTAGTTATAGATTCTGATGCTTCACTCCAGGTTTACTGTATTCCTTGGACCTTCTTATTGACGATGAAACACAGAAATTATATCGGAATTAAATACAAAAGGCACAGTGCCGACTTAAGTACAAGAAGACTAACTCTTCTTACTGACTGTTTTGAACCATTCCTGTGACACTAGTTATTGATTCCGATGCTTCACTTCAGGTTTACTGTATCCCTCTGACCTTCTTATTTACGATGAAACACAGAAATTGCATCGGTAATAAATACAAATGGCACAATGCCGACTTAAGTACAAGAAGACTGACTCTCCTTACTGTCTATGTTTTGAACCATTCCTATGACACTACATATAGATTCCGATGCTTCACTTCAGGTTTATTGTATCCCTTGGACCTTCTTATTGACAATGAAACACAGATATTGCATCGGAATTATATACAAAGTGCACAATGTCGACTTAAGTAGAAGAAGACTGACTCTTCTTACTGACTATGTATTGAACCATTCCTGTGACACTAGTTATAGATTCTGATGCTTCACTTCAGGTTTACTGTTCCCTCTGACCTTCTTATTGACGATGAAACACAGAAATTGGATCGGAATTAAATACAAAAGGCACAATGCTGACTTAAGTACTATAAGGCTGACTCTTCTTACTATCTAAGTTTTGAACCATTCCTGTGACACTAGTTATAGATTCCGATGCTTCACTTCAGATTTACTGTATCCCTTGGACCTTCATATTGGCGATGAAACACAGAAATTGCATCGGAATTAAATACAAAAGGCACAATGCCGAATTAAGTACATGAAGACTGACTCTTCGTACTTTCTGTTTTGAGCCATTCCTGTGACACTAGTTATGGATTCCGAAGCTTCACTTCAGGTTTACTGTAACCCTTTGACCTTCTTATTGACGATGAAACACAGAAATTGCATCGGAATTACATACAAAAGCACAAGGCCGACTTCAGTACAAGAAGACTGACTCTTCTTTTTGTCTATGTTTTGAAACATTCCTGTGACACTAGTTATAGATTCCGATGATTCACTTCAGGTTTACTGTATCCCTTGGACCTTCCTATTGACGATGAAACACAAAAATTGCATCGGAATTAAATAGAAAAGGCACAATGCCGACTTAAGTACGAGAAGACTGACTCCTCTTACTGACTATGTTTGGAACCATTCTTGTGACACTGGTTATTGATTTCGATGCTTCACTTCAGGTTTACTGTATCCCTTGGACCTTCTTATTGACGATGAAACACAGATATTGCATCGGAATTAAATAGAAAAGGCACAATGCCGACTTAAGTACAAGAAGACTGACTCTTCTTACTGACTATGATTTGAACCATTCCTGTGACACTAGTTATAGATTCCGATGCTTCACTTCAGATTTACTGTATTCCTCAGACACTCTTATTGACGATGAAACACAAAAATTGCATCGGAATTAAATAGTAAAGGCACAATGCCGACTTAAGTACATGAGGACTGACTCTTCTTTCTGTCTATGATTTGAACCATTCCTGTGACACTAGTTATAGATTCCGATGCTTCACTTCAGGTTTACTGTATCCCTTGGACCTTCTAATTGACGATGAAACACAGAAATTGCATCGGAATTAAATAGAAAAGGTACATTGCCGACTTGAGTACAAGAACACTGACTCTTCTTACTGTCTATGCTTTGAACCATTCCTGTGACGCTAGTTACAGATTCCGATGCTTCACTTCAGGTTTACTGTGTCCCTCTGACCTTCTTATTGACGATGAAACACAGAAATTGCAGCGGAATTAAATAGATAAGGCACAATGCCGACTTGAGTACAAGAAGACTGACTCTTCTTACTGACTATGTTTTGAACCATTCCTGTGACACTAGTTATTGATTCCGATGCTTCACTTCAGGTTTACTGTATCCCTTGGACCTTCTTATTGACGATGAAACACAGAAATTGGATTGGAATTAAATACAAAAGGCACAATGCCGTCTTAAGTACAAGAAGACTTACTCTTCTTACTGACTGCTTTGAACCAATCCTGTGACACTAGTTATAGATTCCGATGCTTCACTTAAGGTTTACTGTATCCCTTGGACCTTCTTATTGACGATGAAACACAGAAATTGGATTGGAATTAAATACAAAAGGCACAATGCCGACTTAAGTACTAGAAGACTGACTCTTCTTACTATCTATGTTTTGAACCATTCCTGTGACACTTGTTACAGATTCCGATGCTTCACTTCAGATTTACTGTATCCCTTGGACCTTCTTATTGACGATGAAACACAGAAATTGCATCGGAATTAAATACAAAAGGCACAGTGCCGACTGAAGTACAAGAAGACGGACTCTTCTTACTGACTATGTTTGGAACCATTGTTGTGGCACTAGTTATAGATTCCGATGCTTCACTTCAGGTTTACTGTATCCCTTGGACCTTCTTGATGACGATGAAACACAGATATTCCATCGGAATTAAATAGAAAAGGCACAATGCCGACTTAAGTACAAGAAGACTGACTCTTCATACTGTCTATGATTTGAACCATTCCTGTGACACTAGTTATAGATTCCGATGCTTCACTTCAGGTTTACTGTATCCCTTGGACCTTCGTATTGACGATGAAACACAGAAATTGCATCGGAATTAAATACAAAAGGCACAATGCCGACTTAAGTACAAGAAGACTGACTCCTCTTACTGACTATGTTTTGAACCATTCCTGTGACACTAGTTATAGATTCCGATGCTTCACTTCAGGTTTACTGTATCCCTTGGACCTTCTTATTGACGATGAAACACAGAAATTATATCGGAATTAAATACAAAAGGCACAATGCCGACTTAAGTACAAGAAGACTAACTCTTCTTACTGACTGTTTTGAACCATTCCTGTGACACTAGTTATAGATTCCGATGCTTCACTTCAGGTTTACTGTGTCCCTTGGACCTTCGTATTGACGATGAAACACAGAAATTGCATCGGAATTAAATACAAAAGGCACAAGGCCGACTTAAGTACAACAAGACTGACTCTTCGTACTGACTATGTTTTGAACCATTCCTGTGACACTAGTTATTGATTCCGATGATTCACTTCAGGTTTACTGTATCCCTTGGACCTTCTTATTGACGATGAAACACAAAAATTGCATCGGAATTAAATAGAAAAGGCACAATGCCGACTTAAGTACAAGAAGACTGACTCTTCTTACTGACTATGTTTGGAACCATTGTTGTGGCACTAGTTATAGATTCCGATGCTTCTTTTCAGGTTTACTGTATCCCTTGGACCTTCTTGTTGACGATGAAACACAGATATTCCATCGGAATTAAATAGAAAAGGCACAATGCCGACTTAAGTACAAGAAGACTGACTCTCCCTACTGTCTATGTTTTGAACCATTCCTATGACACTAGATATAGATTCCGAAGCTTCACTTCAGGTTTATTGTATCCCTTGGACCTTCTTATTGACGATGAAACACAGATATTGCATCAGAATTAAATACAAAGGGCACAATGCCAACTTAAGTACAAGAAGACTGACTCTTCTTACTGACTGTTTTGAATCATTCCTGTGACACTAGTTGTAGATTCCGATGCTTCACTACAGGATTACTGTATCCTTCTGACCTTCTTATTGACGATGAAACACAGAAATTGCATCGGAATTAAATACAAATGGCACAATGCCGACTTAAGTACAAGAAGACTGACTCTCCTTACTGTCTATATTTTGAACCATTCCTATGACACTAGATATAGATTCCGATGCTTCACTTCAGTTTTATTGTATCCCTTGGACCTTCTTATTGACGATGAAACACAGAAATTGGATCGGAATAAAATAAAAAAGGTTCAATGACGACTTAAGCACAATAAGACTGACTCTTCTTACTGACTGTTTTGAACCATTCCTGTGACTCTAGTTGTCGATTCCGATGCTTCACTTCAGGTTCACTGTATCCCTTGGACCTTCTTATTGACGATGAAACACAGAAATTGGATTGGAATTAAATACAAAAGGCACAATGCCGTCTTAAGTACAAGAAGACTTACTCTTCTTACTGACTGCTTTGAACCAATCCTGTGACACTAGTTATAGATTCCGATGCTTCACTTAAGGTTTACTGTATCCCTTGGACCTTCTTATTGACGATGAAACACAGAAATTGGATTGGAATTAAATACAAAAGGCACAATGCCGACTTAAGTACTAGAAGACTGACTCTTCTTACTATCTATGTTTTGAACCATTCCTGTGACACTTGTTACAGATTCCGATGCTTCACTTCAGATTTACTGTATCCCTTCGACCTTCTTATTGACGATGAAACACAGAAATTGCATCGGAATTAAATACAAAAGGCACAGTGCCGACTGAAGTACAAGAAGACGGACTCTTCTTACTGACTATGTTTGGAACCATTGTTGTGGCACTAGTTATAGATTCCGATGCTTCACTTCAGGTTTACTGTATCCCTTGGACCTTCTTGATGACGATGAAACACAGATATTCCATCGGAATTAAATACAAAAGGCACAATGCCGACTTAAGTACAAGAAGACTGACTCTTCATACTGTCTATGATTTGAACCATTCCTGTGACACTAGTTATAGATTCCGATGCTTCACTTCAGGTTTACTGTATCCCTTGGACCTTCGTATTGACGATGAAACACAGAAATTGCATCGGAATTAAATACAAAAGGCACAATGCCGACTTAAGTACAAGAAGACTGACTCTTCTTACTGACTATGTTTTGAACCATTCCTGTGACACTAGTTATAGATTCCGATGCTTCACTTCAGGTTTACTGTATCCCTTGGACCTTCTTATTGACGATGAAACACAGAAATTATATCGGAATTAAATACAAAAGGCACAATGCCGACTTAAGTACAAGAAGACTAACTCTTCTTACTGACTGTTTTGAACCATTCCTGTGACACTAGTTATAGATTCCGATGCTTCACTTCAGGTTTACTGTATCCCTTGGACCTTCGTATTGACGATGAAACACAGAAATTGCATCGGAATTAAATACAAAAGGCACAAGGCCGACTTAAGTACAACAAGACTGACTCTTCGTACTGACTATGTTTTGAACCATTCCTGTGACACTAGTTATGATTCCGATGATTCACTTCAGGTTTACTGTATCCCTTGGACCTTCTTAGAGCGATGAAACACAAAAATTGCATCGGAATTAAATAGAAAAGGCACAATGCCGACTCAAGTACAAGAAGACTGACTCTTCTTACTGACTATGTTTGGAACCATTGTTGTGGCACTAGTTATAGATTCCGATGCTTCACTTCAGGTTTACTGTATCCCTCTGACCTTCTTATTGACGATGAAACACAGAAATTGCATCGGAATTAAATAGAAAAGGCACAATGCCGACTTAAGTACAAGAAGACTGACTCTTCATACTGTCTATGTTTTGAACCAATCCTGTGACACTAGTTATAGATTCCGATGTTTCACTTTAGGTTTACTGTATCCCTTGGATCTTCATATTGACGATGAAACACAGATATTGGATCGGAATTAAATACAAAAGGCACAATGCCGACTTAAGTACAAGAAGACTGACTCTTCTTACTGACTGCTTTGAACCATTCCTGTGACACTAGTTGTAGATTCCGATGCTTCACTTCAGGTTTACTGTATCCCTTGGACCTTCTTATTGACGATGAAACACAGAAATTGGATCGGAATTAAATACAAAAGGCACAATGCCGTCTTAAGTACTAGAAGACTGACTCTTCTTACTATCTATGTTTTGAACCATTCCTGTGACACTAGTTACAGATTCCGATGCTTCACTTCAGATTTACTGTATCCCTTGGACCTTCTTATTGACGATGAAACACAGAAATTGCATCGGAATTAAATACAAAAGGCACAGTGCCGACTTAAGTACAAGAAGACTGACTCTTCTTACTGACTGTTTTGAAACATTCCTGTGACACTAGTTATAGATTCCGAAGCTTCAATTCAGGTTTACTGTATCCCTTGGACCTTCTTATTGACGATGAAACACAGAAATTGCATCGGAATTACATACAAAAGGCACAATGCCGACTTCAGTACATGAAGACTGACTCTTCTTTTTGTCTATGTTTTGAAAAATTCCTGTGACACTAGTTATAGATTCCGATGCTTCACTTCAGGTTTACTGTATCCCTTGGACCTTCTTATTGACGATGAAACACAGATATTGCATCGGAATTAAATACAAAAGGCACAAAGCCGACTTCAGTACAAGAAGACTGACTCTTCGTACTGACTATGTTTTGAACCATTCCTGTGACACTAGTTATTTATTCCGATGATTCACTTGAGGTTTACTGTATTCCTTGGACCTTCTTATTGACGATGAAACACAGAAATTGCATCGGAATTAAATACAAAAGGCACAGTGCCGACTGAAGTACAAGAAGACGGACTCTTCTTACTGACTATGTTTGGAACCATTGTTGTGGCACTAGTTATAGATTCCGATGCTTCACTTCAGGTTTACTGTATCCCTTGGACCTTCTTGATGACGATGAAACACAGATATTCCATCGGAATTAAATACAAAAGGCACAATGCCGACTTAAGTACAAGAAGACTGACTCTTCATACTGTCTATGATTTGAACCATTCCTGTGACACTAGTTATAGATTCCGATGCTTCACTTCAGGTTTACTGTATCCCTTGGACCTTCGTATTGACGATGAAACACAGAAATTGCATCGGAATTAAATACAAAAGGCACAATGCCGACTTAAGTACAAGAAGACTGACTCTTCTTACTGACTATGTTTTGAACCATTCCTGTGACACTAGTTATAGTTTCCGATGCTTCACTTCAGGTTTACTGTATCCCTTGGACCTTCTTATTGACGATGAAACACAGAAATTATATCGGAATTAAATACAAAAGGCACAATGCCGACTTAAGTACAAGAAGACTAACTCTTCTTACTGACTGTTTTGAACCATTCCTGTGACACTAGTTATAGATTCCGATGCTTCACTTCAGGTTTACTGTATCCCTTGGACCTTCGTATTGACGATGAAACACAGAAATTGCATCGGAATTAAATACAAAAGGCACAAGGCCGACTTAAGTACAACAAGACTGACTCTTCGAACTGACTATGTTTTGAACCATTCCTGTGACACTAGTTATTGATTCCGATGATTCACTTCAGGTTTACTGTATCCCTTGGACCTTCTTAGAGCGATGAAACACAAAAATTGCATCGGAATTAAATAGAAAAGGCACAATGCCGACTTAAGTACAAGAAGACTGACTCTTCTTACTGACTATGTTTGGAACCATTGTTGTGGCACTAGTTATAGATTCCGATGCTTCACTTCAGGTTTACTGTATCCCTTGGACCTTCTTGTTGACGATGAAACACAGATATTCCATCGGAATTAAATAGAAAAGGCACAATGCCGACTTAAGTACAAGAAGACTGACTCTTCATACTGTCTATGTTTTGAACCATTCCTGTGACACTAGTTATAGATTCCGATGCTTCACTTTAGGTTTACTGTATCCCTTGGACCTTCTTATTGACGATGAAACACAGAAATTGCATCGGAATTAAATACAAAAGGCACAATGCCGACTTAAGTACAAGAAGACTGACTCTTCTTACTGACTGTGTTTTGAACCATTCCTGTGACACTAGTTATAGATTCCGATGCTTCACTTCAGGTTTACTGTATCCCTTGGACCTTCTTATTGACGATGAAACACAGATATTGGATCGGAATTAAATACAAAAGGCACAATGCCGACTTAAGTACAAGAAGACTGACTCTTCTTACTGACTGCTTTGAACCATTCCTGTGACACTAGTTATAGATTCCGATGCTTCACTTTAGGTTTACTGTATCGCTCTGACCTTCTTATTGACGACGAAACACAGAAATTGCATCGGAATTAAATACAAATGGCACAATGCCGACTTAAGTACAAGAAGACTGACTCTCCCTACTGTCTATGTTTTGAACCATTCCTATGACACTAGATATAGATTCCGAAGCTTCACTTCAGGTTTATTGTATCCCTTGGACCTTCTTATTGACGATGAAACACAGATATTGCATCGGAATTAAATACAAAGGGCACAATGCCAACTTAAGTACAAGAAGACTGACTCTTCTTACTGACTGTTTTGAACCATTCCTGTGACACTAGTTGTAGATTCCGATGCTTCACTACAGGATTACTGTATCCCTCTGACCTTCTTATTGACGATGAAACACAGAAATTGCATCGGAATTAAATACAAATGGCACAATGCCGACTTAAGTACAAGAAGACTGACTCTCCTTACTGTCTACATTTTGAACAATTCCTATGACACTAGATATAGATTCCGATGCTTCACTTCAGTTTTATTGTATCCCTTGGAACTTCTTATTGACGATGAAACACAGAAATTGGATCGGAATTAAATACAAAAGGCACAATGACGACTTAAGCACAAGAAGACTGACTCTTCTTACTGACTGTTTTGAACCATTCCTGTGACACTAGTTGTAGATTCCGATGCTTCACTTCAGGTTTACTGTATCCCTTGGACCTTCTTATTGACGATGAAACACAGAAATTGGATCGGAATTAAATACAAAAGGCACAATGCCGTCTTAAGTACTAGAAGACTGACTCTTCTTACTATCTATGTTTTGAACCATTCCTGTGACACTAGTTACAGATTCCGATGCTTCACTTCAGATTTACTGTATCCCTTGGACCTTCTTATTGACGATGAAACACAGAAATTGCATCGGAATTAAATACAAAAGGCACAGTGCCGACTTAAGTACAAGAAGACTGACTCTTCTTACTGACTGTTTTGAAACATTCCTGTGACACTAGTTATAGATTCCGAAGCTTCAATTCAGGTTTACTGTATCCCTTGGACCTTCTTATTGACGATGAAACACAGAAATTGCATCGGAATTACATACATAAGGCACAATGCCGACTTCAGTACATGAAGACTGACTCTTCTTTTTGTCTATGTTTTGAACCATTCCTGTGACACTAGTTATAGATTCCGATGCTTCACTTCAGGTTTACTGTATCCCTCTGACCTTCTTATTGACGATGAAACACAGAAATTGCATCGGAATTAAATACAAATGGCACAATGCCGACTTAAGTACAAGAAGACTGACTCTCCTTACTGTCTATATTTTGAACCATTCCTATGACACTAGATATAGATTCCGATGCTTCACTTCAGTTTTATTGTATCCCTTGGACCTTCTTATTGACGATGAAACACAGAAATTGGATCGGAATTAAATACAAAAGGCACAATGACGACTTAAGCACAAGAAGACTGACTCTTCTTACTGACTGTTTTGAACCATTCCTGTGACACTAGTTGTAGATTCCGATGCTTCACTTCAGGTTTACTGTATCCCTTGGACCTTCTTATTGACGATGAAACACAGAAATTGGATCGGAATTAAATACAAAAGGCACAATGCCGTCTTAAGTACTAGAAGACTGACTCTTCTTACTATCTATGTTTTGAACCATTCCTGTGACACTAGTTACAGATTCCGATGCTTCACTTCAGATTTACTGTATCCCTTGGACCTTCTTATTGACGATGAAACACAAAAATTGCATCGGATTTAAATAGATAAGGCACAATGCCGACATAAGTACAAGATGACTGACTCTTCTTACTGACTGTGTTTGGAACCATTCTAGTGACACTAGTTATAGATTCCGATGCTTCACTTCAAGTTTACTGTATCCCTTGGACCTTCTTATTGACGATGAAACACAGATATTCCATCGGAATTAAATAGAAAAGGCACAATGCCGACTAAAGTACAAGAAGACTTTCTCTTCTTACTGACTATGATTTGAACCATTCCTGTGACACTGGTTATAGATTCCGATGCTTCACTTCAGGTTTACTGTATCCCTCTGACCTTCTTATTGACGATGAAACACAGAAATTGCATCGGAATTAAATTGAAAAGGCACAATGCCGACTTAAGTACAAGAAGACTGACTCTTCTTACTGACTATGATTTGAAAAATTCCTGTGACACTAGTTATAGATTCCGATGCTTCACTTCAGGTTTACTGTATCCCTTGGACCTTCTTATTGACGATGAAACACAGAAATTGCATCGGAATTAAATACAAAAGGCACAATGCCGACCTAAGTACAAGAAGACCGACTCTTCTTACTGACTATGTTTTGAACCATTCCTGTGACACTAGTTATAGATTCCGATGCTTCACTTCAGGTTTACTGTATTCCTTGGACCTTCTTATTGACGTTGAAACACAGAAATTATATCGGAATTAAATACAAAAGGCACAGTGCCGACTTAAGTACAAGAAGACTAACTCTTCTTACTGACTGTTTTGAACCATTCCTGTGACACTAGTTATTGATTCCGATGCTTCCCTTCAAGTTTACTGTATCCCTCTGACCTTCCTATTTACGATGAAACACAGAAATTGCATCGGTAATAAATACAAATGGCACAAGAAGACTGACTCTCCTTACTGTCTATGTTTTGAACCGTTCCTATGACACTACATATAGATTCCGATGCTTCACTTCAGGTTTATTGTATCCCTTGGACCTTCTTATTGACGATGAAACACAGATATTGCATCGGAATTAAATACAAAAGGCACAATGCCGACTTAAGTACTATAAGACTGACTCTTCTTACTATCTAAGTTTTGAACCATTCCTGTGACACTAGTTATAGATTCCGATGCTTCACTTCAGATTTACTGTATCCCTTGGACCTTCTTATTGACGATGAAACACAGATATTGGATCGGAATTAAATACAAAAGGCACAATGCCGACTTAAGTACAAGAAGACTGACTCTTCTTACTGACTGCTTTGAACCATTCCTGTGACACTAGTTATAGATTCCGATGCTTCACTTTAGGTTTATTTTATCCCTCTGACCTTCTTATTGACGATGAAACACAGAAATTGCATCGGAATTAAATACAAATGGCACAATGCCGACTTAAGTACAAGAAGACTGACTCTCCCTACTGTCTATGTTTTGAACCATTCCTATGACACTAGATATAGATTCCGAAGCTTCACTTCAGGTTTATTGTATCCCTTGGACCTTCTTATTGACGATGAAACACAGATATTGCATCGGAATTAAATACAAAGGGCACAATGCCAACTTAAGTACAAGAAGACTGACTCTTCTTACTGACTGTTTTGAACCATTCCTGTGACACTAGTTGTAGATTCCGATGCTTCACTACAGGATTACTGTATCCCTCTGACCTTCGTATTGACGATGAAACACAGAAATTGCATCGGAATTAAATACAAATTGCACAATGCCGACTTAAGTACAAGAAGACTGACTGTCCTTACTGTCTATATTTTGAAATATTCCTACGACACTAGATATAGATTCCGATGCTTCACTTCAGTTTTATTGTATCCCTTGGACCTTCTTATTGACGATGAAACACAGAAATTGGATCGGAATTAAAAACAAAAGGCACAATGACGACTTAAGCACAAGAAGACTGACTCTTCTTACTGACTGTTTTGAACCATTCCTGTGACACTAGTTGTAGATTCCGATGCTTCACTTCAGGTTTATTGTATCCCTTGGACCTTCTTATTGACGATGAAACACAGAAATTGGATCGGAATTAAATACGAAAGGCACAATGCCGACTTAAGTACTAGAAGACTGACTCTTCTTACTATCTATGTTTTGAACCATTCCTGTGACACTAGTTACAGATTCCGATGCTTCACTTCAGATTTACTGTATCCCTTGGACCTTCTTATTGACGATGAAACACAGAAACTGCATCGGAATTAAATACAAAAGGCACAGTGCCGACTTAAGTACAAGAAGACTGACTCTTCTTACTGACTGTTTTGAACCATTCCTGTGACACTAGTTATAGATTCCGAAGCTTCAATTCAGGATTACTGTATCCCTTGGACCTTCTTATTGACGATGAAACACAGAAATTGCATCGGAATTACATACAAAAGGCACAATGCCGACTTCAGTACATGAAGACTGACTCTTCTTTTTGTCTATGTTTTGAACCATTCCTGTGACACTAGTTATAGATTCCGATGCTTCACTTCAGGTTTACTGTATCCCTTGGACCTTCTTATTGACGATGAAACACAGATATTGCATCGGAATTAAATACAAAAGGCACAAAGCCGACTTAAGTACAAGAAGACTGACTCTTCGTACTGACTATGTTTTGAACCATTCCTGTGACACTAGTTATTTATTCCGATGATTCACTTCAGGTTTACTGTATTCCTTGGACCTTCTTATTGACGATGAAACACAAAAATTGCATCGGAATTAAATGGATAAGGCACAATGCCGACATAAGTACAAGAAGACTGACTCTTCTTACTGACTGTGTTTGGAACCATTCTAGTGACACTAGTTATAGATTCCGATGCTTCACTTCAAGTTTACTGTATCCCTTGGACCTTCTTATTGACGATGAAACACAGATATTCCATCGGAATTAAATAGAAAAGGCACAATGCCGACTAAAGTACAAGAAGACTTTCTCTTCTTACTGACTATGATTTGAACCATTCCTGTGACACTAGTTATGGATTCCGATGCTTCACTTCAGGTTTACTGTATCCCTCTGACCTTCTTATTGACGATGAAACACAGAAATTGCATCGGAATTAAATTGAAAAGGCACAATGCCGACTTAAGTACAAGAAGACTGACTCTTCTTACTGACTATGATTTGAAAAATTCCTGTGACACTAGTTATAGATTCCGATGCTTCACTTCAGGTTTACTGTATCCCTTGGACCTTCTTATTGACGATGAAACACAGAAATTGCATCGGAATTAAATACAAAAGGCACAATGCCGACCTAAGTACAAGAAGACTGACTCTTCTTACTGACTATGTTTTGAACCATTCCTGTGACACTAGTTATAGATTCCGATGCTTCACTTCAGGTTTACTGTATTCCTTGGACCTTCTTATTGACGTTGAAACACAGAAATTATATCGGAATTAAATACAAAAGGCACAGTGCCGCCTTAAGTACAAGAAGACTAACTCTTCTTACTGACTGTTTTGAACCATTCCTGTGACACTAGTTATTGATTCCGATGCTTCTCTTCAAGTTTACTGTATCCTTCTGACCTTCTTATTTACGATGAAACACAGAAATTGCATCGGTAATAAATACAAATGGCACAAGAAGACTGACTCTCCTTACTGTCTATGTTTTGAACCATTCCTATGACACTACATATAGATTTCGATGCTTCACTTCAGGTTTATTGTATCCCTTGGACCTTCTTATTGACGATGAAACACAGATATTGCATCGGAATTAAATACAAAGGGCACAATGTCTGCTTAAGTAGAAGAAGACTGACTCTTCTTACTGACTATGTATTGAACCATTCCTGTGACACTAGTTATAGATTCCGATGCTTCACTTCGGGTTTACTGTATCCCTCTGACCTTCCTATTGACGATGAATCACAGAAATTGGATCGGAATTAAATACAAAAGGCACAATGCCGACTTAAGTACTATAAGACTGACTCTTCTTACTATCTAAGTTTTGAACCATTCCTGTGACACTAGTTATAGATTCCGATGCTTCACTTCAGATTTACTGTATCCCTTGGACCTTCTTATTGGCGATGAAACACAGAAATTGAATCGGAATTAAATACAAAAGGCACAATGCTGACTTAAGTACATGAAGACTGACTCTTCGTACTTTCTGTTTTGAACCATTTGTGTGACACTAGTTATGGATTCCGAAGCTTCACTTCAGGTTTACTGTAACCCTTTGACCTTCTTATTGACGATGAAACACAGAAATGCATTGGAATTACATACAAAAGCACAAGGACGACTTCAGTACAAGAAGACTGACTCTTCTTTTTGTCTATGTTTTGAAACATTCCTGTGACACTAGTTATAGATTCCGATGATTCACTTCAGGTTTACTGTATGCCTTGGACCTTCCTATTGACGATGAAACACAAAAATTGCATCGGAATTAAATAGAAAAGGCACAATGCCGACTTAAGTACGAGAAGACTGACTCCTCTTACTGACTATGTTTGGAACCATTCTTGTGACACTAGTTATTGATTCCGATGCTTCACTTCAGGTTTACTGTATCCCTTGGACCTTCTTATTGACGATGAAACACAGATATTGCATCGGAATTAAATAGAAAAGCCACAATGCCGACTTAAGTACAAGAAGACTGACTCTTCTTACTGACTATGATTTGAACCATTCCTGTGACACTAGTTATAGATTCCGATGCTTCACTTCAGATTTACTGTATTCCTCAGACCCTCTTATTGACGATGAAACACAGAAATTGCATCGGAATTAAATAGAAAAGGCACAATGCCGACTTAAGTACAAGAGGACTGACTCTTCTTACTGTCTATGATTTGAACCATTCCTGTGACACTAGTTATAGATTCCGATGCTTCACTTCAGGTTTACTGTATCCTTGGACCTTCTTATTGACGATGAAACACAGAAATTGCATCGGAATTAAATAGAAAAGGCACAATGCCGATTTGAGAACAAGAACACTGACTCTTCTTACTGTCTATGCTTTGAACCATTCCTGTGACGCTAGTTACAGATTCCGATGCTTCACTTCAGGTTTACTGTGTCCCTCTGACATTCTTATTGACGATGAAACACAGAAATTGCATAAGAATTAAATAGAAAAGGCACAATGCCGACTTAAGTACAAGAAGACTCACTCTTCCTACTGTCTGTGTTTTGAACCATTCCTGTGACACTAGTTATAGATTCCGATGCTACACTTCAGGTTTACTGTATCCCTCTGACCTTCTAATTGTGGATGAAACACAGTAATTGCATCGGAAATAAATTGAAAAGGGCATAATGCCGACTTAAGTACAAGAAGTCTGACTCTTCTTACTGTCTATATTTTGAACCATTCCTGTGACACTCGTTATAGATTACGATGCTTCACTTCAGGTTTACTGTATCCCCCTGACCTTTTTATTGACGATGAAACACAGAAATTGCATCGGAATTAAATCGATAAGGCACAATGCCGACTTAAGTACAAGAAGACTGACTCTTCTTACTGACTATGTTTTGAACCATTCCTGTGACACTAGTTATTGATTCCGATGCTTCACTTCAGGTTTACTGTATCCCTTGGACCTTCTTATTGACGATGAAACACAGAAATTGGATTGGAATTAAATACAAAAGGCACAATGCCGTCTTAAGTACAAGAAGACTTACTCTTCTTACTGACTGTTTTGAACCAATCCTGTGACACTAGTTATAAATTCCGATGCTTCACTTCAGGTTTACTGTATCCTTCTGACGTTCTTGTTGACGATGAAACACAGAAATTTCATCGGAATTAAATACAAATGGCACAATGCCGACTTAAGTACAAGAAGACTGACACTCCTTACTGTCTATGTTTTGAACCATTCCTATGACACTAGATATAGATTCCGATGCTTCATTTCAGGTTTATTGTATCCCTTGGACCTTCTTATTGACGATGAAACACAGATATTGCATCGGAATTAAATACAAAGGGCACAATGCCGACTTAAGTACAAGAAGACTGACTCTTCTTACTGACTATGTTTTGAACCATTCCTGTGACACTAGTTATTGATTCCGATGCTTCACTTCAGGTTTACTGTATCCCTCTGACCTTCTTATTGATGATGAAACACAGAAATTGGATCGGAATTAAATTCAAAAGGCACAATGTCGACTTAAGTACTAGAAGACTGACTCTTCTTACTATGTATGTTTTCAACCATTCCTGTGACACTAGTTATAGATTCCGATGCTTCAATTCAGATTTGCTGTATCCCTTGGACCTTCTTATTGGCGATGAAACACAGAAATTGCGTCGGAATTAAATACAAAAGGCACTATGATGACTTAAGTACAAGAAGACTGACTCTTCTTACTGACTGTTTTGAACCATACCTGTGACACTAGTTGTAGATTCCGAAGCTTCACTTCTGGTTTACTGTATCCCTTTGACCTTCTTATTGACGATGAAACACAGAAATTGCATCGGAATTACATACAAAAGGCACAATGCCGACTTCAGTACAAGAAGGCTGACTCTTCTTTTTGTCTATGTTTTGAACCATTCCTGTGACACTAGTAATATATTCCGATGCTTCACTTCAGGTTTACTGTATCCCTTGGACCTTCTTATTGACGATGAAACACAGAAATTGCATCGGAATTAAATACAAAAGGCACAATGCCGACTCAAGTACAAGTGGACTGACTCTTCTTACTGACTATGTTTTGAACCATTCCTGTGACACTAGTTATTGATTCCGATGATTCACTTCCAGTTTATTGTATCCCTTGGACCTTCCTATTGACGATGAAACACAAAAATTGCATCGGAATTAAATAGAAAAGGCACAATGCCGATTTAAGTACAAGAAGACTGACTCTCCTTACTGTCTATGTTTTGAACCATTCGTATGACCCTAGATATAGATTCCGATGCTTCACTTCAGGTTTATTGTATCCCTTGGACCTTCTTATTGACGATGAATCACAGAAATAGCATCGGAATTAAATACATAAGGCACAATGCCGACTTAAGTACAAGAAGACTCACTCATCTCACTGACTGTTTTGAACCATTCCTGTGACACTAGTTGTAGATTCCGATGCCTCACTTCAGGGTTACTGTATCCCTCTGACCTTCTTATGGACGATGAAACACAGAAATTGCATCGGAATTAAATACAAATGGCACAATGCCGACTTAAGTACAAGAAGACTGACTCTCCTTACTGTCTATGTTTTGAACCATTCCTATGACACTAGATATAGATTCCGATGCTTCACTCCAGGTTTACTGTAACCCTTGGACCTACTTATTGGCAATGAAACATAGAAATCGCATCGGAATTAAATACAAAAGGCACAATGCCGAGTTAAGTAAAAGAAGACTTACTCTTCTTACTGACCATGTTTTGATTCATTCCTGTGACACTAGTTATAGATTCCGATGCTTCACACCAGGTTTACTGTATCCCTTGGACCTTCTTATTGACAATGAAACACAGAAATTGCATCGAAATTAAATACAAAAGGCACAATGCCGACTTAAGTACAAGAAGACTGACTCTTCTTACTGACTATGTTTTGAACCATTTCTGTGACACAGTTATAGATTCCGATGCTTCACTCCCGGTTTACTGTATCCCTTGGACCTTCTTATTGACGATGAAACACAAAAATTGCATCGGAATTAAATACAAAATGCACACTGCCGACATAAGTACAAGAAGACTGTCTCTTCTTACTGACTATGTTTTGAACCATTCCTGTGACACTAGTTATAGATTCCGATGCCTCACTCCAGGTTTACTGTATCCCTTGGACCTCCTTATTGACGAAGAAACACAGAAATTGCATCGAAATTAAATACAAAAGGCACAATGCCGACTTAAGTACAAGAATACTGACTCTTCTTACTGTCTATGTTTTGAACCATCCCTGTGTCACTAGTTATAGATTCGGATGCTTCACTCCAGGTTTACTGTATCCCTTGGACCTTCTTGTTGACGATGAAACACAGGACTTGCATCGGAATTAAATACAAAAGGCACAATGCCGACTTAATTACATGAATACTGACTCTTCTTACTGACTATGTTTTGAACCATTCTTGTGACACTAGTTATAGATTCCGATGCTTCACTCCAGGTTTACTGTATCCCTTGGACCTCCTTATTGACAATGAAACATAGAAATTGCATCGGAATTAAATACAAAAGGCACAATGCCGACTTAAGTACAAGAAGACTGACTCTTCTTACTGACTATGTTTTGAACCATTTCTGTGACACAGTTATAGATTCCGATGCTTCACTCCCGGTTTACTGTATCCCTTGGACCTTCTTATTGACGATGAAACACAAAAATTGCATCGGAATTAAATACAAAAGGCACACTGCCGACATAAGTACAAGAAGACTGTCTCTTCTTACTGACTATGTTTTGAACCATTCCTGTGACACTAGTTATAGATTCCGATGCTTCACTCCAGGTTTACTGTATCCCTTGGACCTCCTTATTGACGAAGAAACACAGAAATTGCATCGAAATTAAATACAAAAGGCACAATGCCGACCTAAGTACAAGAATACTGACTCTTCTTACTGTCTATGTTTTGAACCATCCCCGTGTCAGTAGTTATAGATTCCGATGCTTCACTCCAGGTTTACTGTATCCCTTGGACCTTCTTATTGACGATGAAACACAGAAATTGCATCGGAATAAAATACTAAAGGCCCAATGCCGACTTAAGTACAAGAAGACTGACTCTTCCTACTGTCTATGTTTTGAACCTTTCCTGTGACACTAGTTATAGATTCCGATGCTTCACTCCCGGTTTACTGTACCCCTGGGACGTTCTTATTGACGATGAAACACAGAAATTGCATCGGAAGTAAATAGAAAAGGCACAATGCAGACTTAATTACAAGAAGACTGACTCTTCCTACTGTCTACGTTTTGAACCATTCCTGTGACACTAGTTATAGATTCCGATGCGTCACTCCAGGTTTACTGTATCCCTTGGACCTCCATATTGACGAAGAAACACAGAAATTGCATCGGAATTAAATACAAAATGCACAATGCCGACTTAAGTACAAGAATACTGACTCTTCTTACTGTCTATGTTTTGAACCATCCCTGTGTCACTAGTTATAGATTCCGATGCTTCACTCCAGGTTTACTGTATCCCTTGGACCTTCTTGTTGACGATGAAGCACAGGACTTGCATCGGAATTAAATACAAAAGGCACAATGCCGACTTAAGCCAAGAAGACTGACTCTTCTTACTGACTATGTTTTGAACCATTCCTGTGACACTAGTTATAGATTCCGATGCTTGACTTCAGATTTACTGCATCTCTCTGACCTTCTTTTTAACGATGAAACACATAAATTGCATCGGAATTGAATACCAAAGGAACAATGCCGAATTAAGTACAAGAAGGCTGACTCTTCTTACCGTCGATGTGATAAACCATTCCTGTGACAGTAGTTATAGATTCCGATGCTTCACTCCAGGTTTACTGTATCCCTTGGACCTTCTTATTGACGATGAAACACAGAAATTGGATTGGAATTAAATACAAAAGGCACAATGCCGTCTTAAGTACAATAAGACGTACTCTTCTTACTGACTGTTTTGAACCAATCCTGTGACACTAGTTATAAATTCCGATGCTTCACTTCAGGTTTACTGTATCCCTCTGACGTTCTTGTTGACGATGAAACACAGAAATTTCATCGGAATTAAATACAAATGGCACAATGCCGACTTAAGTACAAGAAGACTGACACTCCTTACTGTCTATGTTTTGAACCATTCATATGACACTAGATATAGATTCCGATGCTTCATTTCAGGTTTATTGTATCCCTTGGACCTTCTTATTGACGATGAAACACAGATATTGCATCGGAATTAAATACAAAAGGCACAATGCCGACTTAAGTACAAGAAGACTGACTCTTCTTACTGACTATGTTTTGAACCATTCCTGTGACACTAGTTATAGATTCCGATGCTTCACTTCAGGTTTACTGTATCCCTCTGACCTTCTTATTGACGATGAAACACAGAAATTGGATCGGAATTAAATTCAAAACGCACAATGTCGACTTAAGTACTAGAAGACTGACTCTTCTTACTATGTATGTTTTCAACCATTCCTGTGACACTAGTTATAGATTCCGATGCTTCAATTCAGATTTGCTGTATCCCTTGGACCTTCTTATTGGCGATGAAACACAGAAATTGCGTCGGAATTAAATACAAAAGGCACAATGCCGACTTAAGTACAAGAAGACTGACTCTTCTTACTGACTGTTTTGAACCATACCTGTGACACTAGTTGTAGATTCCGAAGCTTCACTTCTGGTTTACTGTATCCCTTTGACCTTCTTATTGACGATGAAACACAGAAATTGCATCGGAATTACATACAAAAGGCACAATGCCGACTTCAGTACAAGAAGGCTGACTCTTCTTTTTGTCTATGTTTTGAACCATTCCTGTGACACTAGTAATATATTCCGATGCTTCACTTCAGGTTTACTGTATCCCTTGGACCTTCTTATTGACGATGAAACACAGAAATTGCATCGGAATTAAATACAAAAGGCACAATGCCGACTCAAGTACAAGTGGACTGACTCTTCTTACTGACTATGCTTTGAACCATTCCTGTGACACTAGTTATTGATTCCGATGATTCACTTCCAGTTTATTGTATCCCTTGGACCTTCCTATTGACGATGAAACACAAAAATTGCATCGGAATTAAATAGAAAAGGCACAATGCCGATTTAAGTACAAGAAGACTGACTCTCCTTACTGTCTATGTTTTGAACCATTCGTATGACACTAGATATAGATTCCGATGCTTCACTTCAGGTTTATTGTATCCCATGGACCTTCTTATTGACGATGAATCACAGAAATAGCATCGGAATTAAATACATAAGGCACAATGCCGACTTAAGTACAAGAAGACTCACTCTTCTCACTGACTGTTTTGAACCATTCCTGTGACACTAGTTGTAGATTCCGATGCCTCACTTCAGGGTTACTGTATCCCTCTGACCTTCTTATGGATGATGAAACACAGAAATTGCATCGGAATTAAATACAAATGGCACAATGCCGACTTAAGTACAAGAAGACTGACTCTCCTTACTGTCTATGTTTTGAACCATTCCTATGACACTAAATATAGATTCCGATGCTTCACTCCAGGTTTACTGTAACCCTTGGACCTCCTTATTGGCAATGAAACATAGAAATCGCATCGGGATTAAATACAAAAGGCACAATGCCGAGTTAAGTAAAAGAAGACTGACTCTTCTTACTGACTATGTTTTGAACCATTTCTGTGACACAGTTATAGATTCCGATGCTTCACTCCCGGTTTACTGTATCCCTTGGACCTTCTTATTGACGATGAAACACAAAAATTGCATCGGAATTAAATACAAAAGGCACACTGCCGACATAAGTACAAGAAGACTGTCTCTTCTTACTGACTATGTTTTGAACCATTCCTGTGACACTAGTTATAGATTCCGATGCCTCACTCCAGGTTTACTGTATCCCTTGGACCTCCTTATTGACGAAGAAACACAGAAATTGCATCGAAATTAAATACAAAAGGCACAATGCCGACTTAAGTACAAGAATACTGACTATTCTTACTGTCTATGTTTTGAACCATCCCTGTGTCACTAGTTATAGATTCGGATGCTTCACTCCAGGTTTACTGTATCCCTTGGACCTTCTTGTTGACGATGAAACACAGGACTTGCATCGGAATTAAATACAAAAGGCACAATGCCGACTTAATTACATGAATACTGACTCTTCTTACTGACTATGTTTTGAACCATTCTTGTGACACTAGTTATAGATTCCGATGCTTCACTCCAGGTTTACTGTATCCCTTGGACCTCCTTATTGACAATGAAACATAGAAATTGCATCGGAATTAAATACAAAAGGCACAATGCCGACTTAAGTACAAGAAGACTGACTCTTCTTACTGACTATGTTTTGAACCATTCCTGTGACACTAGTTATAGATTCCGATGCTTCACTCCAGGTTTACTGTATCCCTTGGACCTCCTTATTGACGAAGAAACACAGAAATTGCATCGAAATTAAATACAAAAGGCACAATGCCGACTTAAGTACAAGAATACTGACTCTTCTTACTGTCTATGTTTTGAACCATCCCCGTGTCAGTAGTTATAGATTCCGATGCTTCACTCCAGGTTTACTGTATCCCTTGGACCTTCTTATTGACGATGAAACACAGAAATTGCATCGGAATAAAATACTAAAGGCCCAATGCCGACTTAAGTACAAGAAGACTGACTCTTCCTACTGTCTATGTTTTGAACCTTTCCTGTGACACTAGTTATAGATTCCGATGCTTCACTCCCGGTTTACTGTACCCCTGGGACGTTCTTATTGACGATGAAACACAGAAATTGCATCGGAAGTAAATAGAAAAGGCACAATGCAGACTTAATTACAAGAAGACTGACTCTTCCTACTGTCTATGTTTTGAACCATTCCTGTGACACTAGTTATAGATTCCGATGCGTCACTCCAGGTTTACTGTATCCCTTGGACCTCCATATTGACGAAAAAACACAGAAATTGCATCGGAATTAAATACAAAAGGCACAATGCCGACTTAAGTACAAGAAGGCTGACTCTTCTTACTGACTGTGCTTTGAACCATTCCTGTGACACTAGTTATAGATTACGGTGCTTCACTTCTGATTTACTGTATCCCTTGGACCTTCTTATTGACGATGAAACACAGAAATTGCATCGGAATTAAATACAAAATGCACAATGCCGACTTAAGTACAAGAATACTGACTCTTCTTACTGTCTATGTTTTGAACCATCCCTGTGTCACTAGTTATAGATTCCGATGCTTCACTCCAGGTTTACTGTATCCCTTGGACCTTCTTGTTGACGATGAAGCACAGGACTTGCATCGGAATTAAATACAAAAGGCACAATGCCGACTTAAGTACAAGAAGACTGACTCTTCTTACTGACTATGTTTTGAACCATTCCTGTGACACTAGTTATAGATTCCGATGCTTGACTTCAGATTTACTGCATCCCTCTGACCTTCTTTTTAACGATGAAACACATAAATTGCATCGGAATTGAATACCAAAGGAACAATGCCGAATTAAGTACAAGAAGGCTGACTCTTCTTACCGTCGATGTTATAAACCATTCCTGTGACAGTAGTTATAGATTCCGATGCTTCACTCCAGGTTTACTGTATCCCTTGGACCTTCGTATTGACGATGAAGCACAGAAACTGCATCGGAATTAAATAAAAAAGGCCCAATGCCGACTTAAGTACAAGAAGACTGACCCTACTTACTGTCTATGTTTTGAACCATTCCTGTGACACTAGTTATAGATTCCGATGCTTCACTCCAGATTTACAATATCCCTTGCACCTTCTTATTGACGATGAAACACAGAAATTGCATCGGAATAAAATACTAAAGGCACAATGCCGACTTAAGTACAATAAGACTGACTCTTCCTACTGTCTATGTTTTGAACCATTCCTGAGACACTAGTTATAGTTTCCGATGCTTCACTTCAGGTATACTGTATCCCTCTTACTTTCTTATTGACGATGAATCACAGAAATTGCATCGGAATTAAATACAAAAGGCACAATGCCGACTTAAATACAAGAAGACTGTCTCTTCCTACTGTCTATGTTTTGAACCTTTCCTGTGACACTAGTTATAGATTCCGATGCTTCACTCCCAGTTTACTGTACCCCTGGGACCTTCTTATTGACGATGAAACACAGAAATTGCATCGGAAGTAAATAGAAAAGGCACAATGCAGACTTAATTGCAAGAAGACTGTCTCTTCCTACTGTCTATGTTTTGAACCATTCCTGTGACACTAGTAATAGATTCCGATGCTTCACTTCTGGTTTACTGTATCCCTTGGACCTTTTTGTTGACGCTGAAACTACAGAAATTGCATCGGAATTAAATACAAAATGCACAATGCCGACTTAAGTACAAGAAGACTGACTCTTCTTACTGACTATGTTTTGATTCATACCTGCGACACTAGTTATACATTTAGATGCTTCACTCCAGGTTTACTGTATCCCTTGGACCTTCTTATTGACGATGAAAGACAGAAATTGCATCGGAATTAAATACAAAAAGCACAATGCCGACCTAAGTACAAGAAGACTGACTCTTCTTACTGTCTATGTTTTGAACCATTCCTGTGACAGTAGTTATTGATTCCGATGCTTCACTCCAGGTTTACTATATCCCTTCGACCTTCTTATTGACGATGAAACACAGAAATTGCATAGGAATTAAATAGAAAAGGCACAATGCCGACTTAACTACAAGAAGACTGTCTCTTCTTACTGACTATGTTTTGAACCATTCCTGTGACACTAGTTATAGATTCCGATGCTTCACTTCAGGTTTACTGTATACCTTGGACCTTCTTATTGACGATGAAACACAGAAATTGCATCGGAATGAAATACAAAAGGCACAATGCCGACTTAAGTACAAGAATACTGACTCTTCTTACTGTCTATGTTTTGAACCATCCCTGTGTCACTAGTTATAGATTCCGATGCTTCACTCCAGGTTTACTGTATCCCTTGGACCTTCTTGTTGACGATGAAACACAGGACTTGCATCGGAATGAAATACAAAAGGCACAATGCCGACTTAATTACAAGAATACTGACTCTTCTTACTGACTATGTTTTGAACCATTCCTGTGACACTAGTTATAGATTATGATGCTTCACTCCAGGTTTACTGTATCCCTTGGACCTCCTTATTGACAATGAAACATAGAAATTGCATCGGAATTAAATACAAAAGGCACAATGCCGACTTAAGTACAAGAAGACTGACTCTTCTTACTGACCATGTTTTGATTCATTCCTGTGACACTAGTTATAGATTCCGATGCTTCACAGCAGGTTTACTGTATCCCTTGGACCTTCTTATTGACAATGAAACACAGAAATTGCATCGAAATTAAATACAAAAGGCACAATGCCGACTTAAGTACAAGAAGACTGACTCTTCTTACTGACTATGTTTTGAACCATTTCTGTGACACAGTTATAGATTCCGATGCTTCACTCCCGGTTTACTGTATCCCTTGGACCTTCTTATTGACGATGAAACACAAAAATTGCATCGGAATTAAATACAAAAGGCACACTGCCGACATTAGTACAAGAAGACTGTCTCTTCTTACTGACTATGTTTTGAACCATTCCTGTGACACTAGTTATAGATTCCGATGCTTCACTCCAGGTTTACTGTATCCCTTGGACCTCCTTATTGACGAAGAAACACAGAAATTGCATCGAAATTAAATACAAAAGGCACAATGCCGACTTAAGTACAAGAATACTGACTCTTCTTACTGTCTATGTTTTGAACCATCCCTGTGTCAGTAGTTATAGATTCCGATGCTTCACTCCAGGTTTACTGTATCCCTTGGACCTTCTTGTTTACGATGAAACACAGGACTTGCATCGGAATTAAATACAAAAGGCACAATGCCGACTTAAGTACAAGAAGACTGACTCTTCTTACTGACTATGCTTTGAACTATTCCTGTGACACTAGTTATAGATTCCGATACTTCACTCCCGGTTTACTGTATCCCTTGGACCTTCTTATTGAGGATGAAACACAAAAATTGCATCGGAATTAAATACAAAAAGCACAATGCCGACTTAATTACAAGAATGCTGACTCTTCTTACTGACTATGTTTTGAACCATTCCTGTGACACTAGTTATAGATTCCGATGCTTCACTCCAGATTTACTATATCCCTTGGACCTTCTTATTGACGATGAAACACAGAAATTGCATCGGAATAAAATACTAAACGCCCAATGCCGACTTAAGTACAAGAAGACTGACTCTTCCTACTGTCTATGTTTTGAACCTTTCCTGTGACACTAGTTATAGATTCCGATGCTTCACTCCCGGTTTACTGTACCCCTGGGACCTTCTTACTGACGATGAAACACAGAAATTGCATCGGAAGTAAATAGAAAAGGCACAATGCAGACTTAATTACAAGAAGACTGACTCTTCCTACTGTCTATGTTTTGAACCATTCCTGTGACACTAGTTATAGATTCCGATGCTTCACTCCAGGTTTACTGTATCCCTTGGACCTCCTTATTGACGAAGAAACACAGAAATTGCATCGGAATTAAATACAAAAGGCACAATGCCGACTTAAGTACAAGAAGGCTGACTACTTCTTACTGACTATGCTTTGAACCATTCCTGTGACACTAGTTATAGATTACGGTGCTTCACTTCTGATTTACTGTATCCCTTGGACCTTCTTATTGACGATGAAACACAGAAATTGCATCGGAATTAAATACAAAAGGCACAATGCCGACTTAAGTACAAGAATACTGACTCTTCTTACTGTCTATGTTTTGAACCATCCCTGTGTCACTAGTTATAGATTCCGATGCTTCACTCCAGGTTTACTGTATCCCTTGGACCTTCTTGTTGACGATGAAGCACAGGACTTGCATCGGAATTAAATACAAAAGGCACAATGCCGACTTAAGTACAAGAAGACTGACTCTTCTTACTGACTATGTTTTGAACCATTCCTGTGACACTAGTTATAGATTCCGATGCTTGACTTCAGATTTACTGCATCCCTCTGACCTTCTTTTTAACGATGAAACACATAAATTGCATCGGAATTGAATACCAAAGGAACAATGCCGAATTAAGTACAAGAAGACTGACTCTTCTTACCGTCGATGTTATGAACCATTCCTGTGACAGTAGTTATAGATTCCGATGCTTCACTCCAGGTTTACTGTATAACGTGGACCTTCTTATTGACGATGAAGCACACAAACTGCATCGGAATTAAATAAAAAAGGCCCAATGCCGACTTAAGTACAAGAAGACTGACCCTACTTACTGTCTATGTTTTGAACCATTCCTGTGACACTAGTTATAGATTCCGATGCTTTACTCCAGATTTACTATATCCCTTGGACCTTCTTATTGACGATGAAACACAGAAATTGCATCCGAATAAAATACTAAAGGCACAATGCCGACATAAGTACAACAAGACTGACTCTTCCTACTGTCTATGTTTTGATCCATTCCTGAGACACTAGTTATAGTTTCCGATGCTTCACTTCAGGTATACTGTATCCCTCTTACTTTCGTATTGACGCTGAAACACAGAAATGGCATCGGAATTAAATACAAAAGGCACAATGCCGACTTAAATACAAGAAGACTGTCTCTTCCTACTGTCTATGTTTTGAACCTTTCCTGTGACACTAGTTATAGATTCCGATGCTTCACTCCCGGTTTACTGTACCCCTGGGACCTTCTTATTGACGATGAAACACAGAAATTGCATCGGATGTAAATAGAAAAGGCACAATGCAGACTTAATTACAAGAAGACTGTCTCTTCCTACTGTCTATGTTTTGAACCATTCCTGTGACACTAGTTATAGATTCCGATGCTTCACTTTTGGTTTACTGTTTCCTTTGGACCTTCTTGTTGACGCTGAAACTATAGAAATTGCATCGGAATTAAATACAAAATGCACAATGCCGACTTAAGTACAAGAAGACTGACTCTTCTTACTGACTATGTTTTGATTCATTCCTGTGACACTAGTTATACATTTAGATGCTTCACTCCATGTTTACTGTATCCCTTGGACCTTCTTATTGACGATGAAAGACAGAAATTGCATCGGAATTAAATACAAAAAGCACAATGCCGACCTAAGTACATGAAGACTGACTCTTCTTACTGTCTATGTTTTGAACCATTCCTGTGACAGTAGTTATTGATTCCGATGCTTCACTCCAGGTTTACTGTATCCCTTGGACCTTCTTATTGACGATGAAACACAGAAATTGCATCGAAATTAAATACAAAAGGCACAATGCCGACTTAAGTACAAGAAGACTGACTCTTCTTACTGACTATGTTTTGAACCATTTCTGTGTCACAGTTATAAATGCCGATGCTTCACTCCCGGTTTACTGTATCCCTTGGACCTTCTTATTGACGATGAAACACAGAAATTGCATAGGAATTAAATAGAAAAGGCACAATGCCGACTTAAGTACAAGAAGACTGTCTCTTCTTACTGACTATGTTTTGAACCATTCCTGTGACACTAGTTATAGATTCCGATGCTTCACTTCATGTTTACTGTATACCTTGGACCTTCTTATTGACGATGAAACGCAGAAATTGCATCGGAATGAAATACAAAAGGCACAATGCCGACTTATGTACAAGAAGACTGACTCTTTTTCCTGACTATGTTTTGAACCAATCTTGTTACACTAGTTATAGACTCTGATGCTTCACTTCAGGTTTACTGTATCCTTTGGACCTTCTTATTGACGATGAAACACAGAAATTGAATCGGAATTAAATACAAAAGGCACAATGGCGACTTAAGTGTAAGAAGACCGACTCTTCTTACTCACTATGATTTGAACCAATCATGTGACACCAGTTATTGAATCCGTCGGGTCACTTCAGGTTTACTGTATCCCTTGGACCATCTTATTGAAGATGAAACACAGAAATTGCATCGGAAATAAATACAAAAGGCACAATGCCGACTTAAGTACAAGAAGGCTGACTCTTCTTACTGACTATGTTTGAACCATTACTGTGACACTAGTTATGGATACTGATGCTACGCTTCAGGTTTGATGTATCCCTTGGAAATTCATATTGGCGATGAAACACAGAAATTGCATCGGAATTAAATACAAAAGGCACAATGGCGACTTAAGTTCAAGAAGACTGACTCTTCTTACTGACTATGATTGGAACCATTCATGTGACACTAGTTATAGTTTCTGATGCTGCACTCCCGGTTTACTGTATCCCTTGGACCTTCTCATTGAGAATGAAACACAAAAATTGCATCGGAATGAAATACAAAAGGCACAATGCCGACTTATGTACAAGAAGACTGACTCTTTTTCCTGACTATGTTTTGAACCAATCTTGTTACACTAGTTATAGACTCTGATGCTTCACTTCAGGTTTACTGTATCCTTTGGACCTTCTTATAGACGATGAAACACAGAAATTGAATCGGAATTAAATACAAAAGGCACAATGGCGACTTAAGTGTAAGAAGACCGACTCTTCTTACTGACTATGATTTGAACCAATCATGTGACACTAGTTATTGATTCCGTCGCCTCACTTCAGGTTCATGGTATCCCTTGGACCTTCTTATTGAAGATGAAACACAGAAATTGAATCGGAAATAAATACAAAAGGCACAATGCCGACTTAAGTACAAGAAGACTGACTCTTCTTACTGACTATGTTTGAACCATTCCTGTGACACTAGTTATAGTTTCTGATGCTGCACTTCAGGTTTAGTGTATCCCTTGGACCTTCATATTGAAGATGAAACACAGAAATTGCATCGCAATTAAATACAAAAGGCACAATGCCGACTTAAGTACAAGAATACTTACTCTTCTTACTGTCTATGTTTTGAACCATCCCTGTGACACTAGTTATAGATTCCGATGCTTCACTCCACGTTTACTGTATACCTTGGACCTCCTTATTGACGAAGAAACACAGAAATTGCATCGGAAATAAATACAAAAGGCACAATGCTGACTTAAGTACAAGAAGACTGACTCTACTTACTGACTATGTTTGAACCATTCCTGTGACACTAGTTATGGATTCTGATGCTACGCTTCAGGTTTGGTGTATCCCTTGGAAAATCTTATTGGCGATGAAACACAGAAATTGCATCGGAATTAAATACAAAAGGCACAATGGCGACTTAAGTACAAGAAGACTGACTCTTCTTACTGACTATGATTTGAACCATTCATGTGACACTAGTTATTGATTCCGTCGCCTCACTTCAGGTTCACGGTATCCCTTGGACCTTCTTATTGACGATGAAACACAGAAATTGCATCGGAATTAAGTACAAAAGGCACAATGCCGACGTAAGTACAAGAAGACTGACTTTTCTTACGGACCATGTTTTGATTCATTCCTGTCACACTAGTTATAGATTCCGATGCTTCACACCTGGTTTACTGTATCCCTTGGACCTTCTTATTGACGATGAAACACAGAAATTGCATCGAAATTAAATACAAAAGGCACAATGCCGACTTAAGTACAAGAAGACTGACTCTTCTTACTGACTATGTTTTGAACCATTTCTGTGACACAGTTATAGATTCCGATGCTTCACTCCCGGTTTACTGTATCCCTTGGACCTTCTTATTGACGATGAAACACAAAAATTGCATCGGAATTAAATACAAAAGGCACATTGCCGACATAAGTACATAAAGACTGACTCTTCTTACTGTCTATGTTTTGAACCATTCCTGTGACACTAGTTATAGATTCCGATGCATCACTCCACTTTTACTGTATACCTTGGACCTCCTTATTGACGAAGAAACACAGAAATTGCATCGGAATTAAATACAAAAGGCACAATGCCGACTTAAGTACAAGAAGGCTGACTCTTCTTACTGACTGTGCTTTGAACCATTCCTGTGACACTAGTTATAGATTACGGTGCTTCACTTCTGGTTTACTGTATCCCTTGGACCTTCTTATTGACGATGAAACACAGAAATTGCATCGGAATTAAATACAAAAGGCACAATGCCGACTTAAGTACAAGAATACTGACTCTTCTTACTGTCTATGTTTGAACCATCCCTGTGTCACTAGTTATAGATTCCGATGCTTCACTCCAGGTTTACTATATCCCTTGGACCTTCTTGTTGACGATGAAACACAGGACTTGCATCGGAATTAAATACAAAAGGCACAATGGCGACTTAAGTACAAGAAGACTGACTCTTCTTACTGACTATGTTTTGAACCATTCCTGTGACACTAGTTATAGATTCCGATGCTTCACTCCCGGTTTACTGTATCCCTTGGACCTTCTCATTGAGAATGAAACACAAAAATTGCATCGGAATTAAATACAAAAAGCACAACGCCGACTTAATTACAAGAATACTGACTCTTCTTACTGACTATGCTTTGAACCATTCCTGTGACACTAGTTATAGATTCCGATGCTTCACTCCAGGTTTACTGTATCCCTTGGACCTCCTTATTGACAATGAAACATAGAAATTGCATCGGAATTAAATACAAAAGGCACAATGCCGAATTAAGTACAAGCAGACTGACTCTTCTTACTGTCTATGTTTTGAACCATTCATGTGACACTAGTTATAGATTCCGATGCTTCACTCCAGGTTTACTGTATCCCTTGGACCTTCTTATTGACGATGAAACACAGAAATTGAATCGGAATTAAATACAAAAGGCACAATGCCGACTTAAGTGCAAGAAGACTGACTCTTCTTACTGACTATGATTTGAACCATTCATGTGACACTAGTTATTGAATCCGTCGGGTCACTTCAGGTTTACTGTATCCCTTGGACCATCTTATTGAAGATGAAACACAGAAATTGCATCGCAATTAAATACAAAAGGCACAATGCCGACTTAAGTACAAGAATACTTACTCTTCTTACTGTCTATGTTTTGAACCATCCCTGTGACACTAGTTATAGATTCCGATGATTAACTCCAGGTTTACTGTATCCCTTGGACCTTCTTATTGACGATGAAACACAGAAATTGCATCGGAATTAAATACAAAAGGCACAATGACGACTTAAGTACAAGAAGACTGACTCTTCTTACTGACTATGTTTTGAACCTTTCCTGTGACACTGGTTATAGATTCCGATGCTTCACTCCCGGTTTACTGTACCCCTGGGACCTTCTTATTGACGATGAAACACAGAAATTACATCGGAAGTAAATAGAAAAGGCACAATGCAGACTTAATTACAAGAAGACTGACTCTTCCTACTGTCTATGTTTTGAACCATTCCTGTGACACTAGTTATAGATTCCGATGCTTCACTCCAGGTTTACTGTATCCCTTGGACCTCCTTATTGACGAAGAAACACAGAAATTGCATCGAAATTAAATACAAAAGGCACAATGCCGACTTAAGTACAAGAATACTGACTCTTCTTACTGTCTATGTTTTGAACCATCCCTGTGTCAGTAGTTATAGATTCCGATGTTTCACTCCAGGTTTACTGTATCCCTTGGACCTTCTTGTTGACGATGAAACACAGGACTTGCATCGGAATTAAATACAAAAGGCACAATGCCGACTTAAGTACAAGAAGACTGACTCTTCTTACTGACTATGCTTTGAACTATTCCTGTGACACTAGTTATAGATTCCGATGCTTCACTCCCGGTTTACTGTATCCCTTGGACCCTCTTATTGAGGATGAAACACAAAAATTGCATCGGAATTAAATACAAAAAGCACAATGACGACTTAATTACAAGAATACTGACTCTTCTTACTGACTATGTTCTGAACCATTCCTGTGACACTAGTTATAGATTCCGATGCTTCACTCCAGATTTACTATATCCCTTGGACCTTCTTATTGACGATGAAACACAGAAATTGCATCGGAATAAAACACTAAAGGCCCAATGCCGACTTAAGTACAAGAAGACTGACTCTTCCTACTGTCTATGTTTTGAACCTTTCCTGTGACACTAGTTATAGATTCCGATGCTTCACTCCCGGTTTACTGTACCCCTGGGACCTTCTTATTGCCGATGAAACACAGAAATTGCATCGGAATTAAATACAAAAGGCACAATGCCGACTTAAGTACAAGAAGACTGACTCTTCTTACGGACCATGTTTTGATTCATTCCTGTCACACTAGTTATAGATTCCGATGCTTCACACCTAGTTTACTGTATCCCTTGGACCTTCTTATTGACGATGAAACACAGAAATTGCATCGAAATTAAATACAAAAGGCACAATGCCGACTTAAGTACAAGAAGACTGACTCTTCTTACTGACTATGTTTTGAACCATTTCTGTGTCACCGTTATAGATTCCGATGCTTCACTCCCAGTTTACTGTATCCCTTGGACCTTCTTATTGACGATGAAACACAAAAATTGCATCGGAATTAAATACAAAAGGCACATTGCCGACATAAGTACAAGAAGACTGACTCTTCTTACTGACTATGTTTTGAACCATTCCTGTGACACTAGTTATAGATTACGGTGCTTCACTTCTGGTTTACTGTATCCCTTGGACCTTCTTATTGACGATGAAACACAGAAATTGCATCGGAATTATATACAAAAGGCACAATGCCGACTTAAGTACAAGAATACTGACTCTTCTTACTGTCTATGTTTGAACCATCCCTGTGTCACTAGTTATAGATTCCGATGCTTCACTCCAGGTTTACTGTATCCCTTGGACCTTCTTGTTGACGATGAAACACAGGACTTGCATCGGAATTAAATACAAAAGGCACAATGCCGACTTATGTACAAGAAGACTGACTCTTCTTACTGACTATGTTTTGAACCATTCCTGTGACACTAGTTACAGATTCCGATGCTTCACTCCCGGTTTACTGTATCCCTTGGACCTTCTTATTGAGAATGAAACACAAAAATTGCATCGGAATTAAATACAAAAAGCACAATGCCGACTCAATTACAAGAATACTGACTCTTCTTACTGACTATGTTTTGAACCATTCCTGTGACACTAGTTATAGATTCCGATGCTTCACTCCAGGTTTACTGTATCCCTTGGGCCTCCTTATTGACAATGAAACATAGAAATTGCATCGGAATTAAATACAAAAGGCACAATGCCGAATTAAGTACAAGCAGACTGACTCTTCTTACTGTCTATGTTTTGAATCATTCATGTGACACTAGTTATAGATTCCGATGCTTCACTCCAGGTTTACTGTATCCCTTGGACCTTCTTATTGACGATGAAACACAGAAATTGAATCGGAATTAAATACAGAAGGCACAATGGCGACTTAAGTGCAAGAAGACTGACTCTTCTTACTGACTATGATCTGAACCATTCATGTGACACTAGTTATTGAATCCGTCGGGTCACTTCAGGTTTACTGTATCCCTTGGACCATCTTATTGAAGATGAAACAAAGAAATTGCATCGGAAATAAATACAAAAGGCACAATGCCGACTTAAGTACAAGAAGACTGACTCTTCTTACTGACTATGTTTGAACCATTCCTGTGACACTAGTTATGGATTCTGATGCTACGCTTCAGGTTTGGTGTATCCCTTGGAAATTCTTATTGGCGATGAAACACAGAAATTGCATCGGAATTAAATACAAAAGGCACAATGGCGACTTAAGTACAAGAAGACTGACTCTTCTTACTGACTATGATTTGAACGATTCATGTGACACTAGTTATTGATTCCGTCGCCTCACTTCAGGTTCACGGTATCCCTTGGACCTTCTTATTGAAGATGAAACACAGAAATTGCATCGGAAATAAATACAAAAGGCACAATGCCGACTTAAGTACAAGAAGACTGACTCTTCTTACTGACTATGTTTGAACCATTCCTGTGACACTAGTTATAGTTTCTGATGCTGCACTTCAGGTTTAGTGTATCCCTTGGACCTTCATATTGAAGATGAAACACAGAAATTGCATCGCAATTAAATACAAAAGGCACAATGCCGACTTAAGTACAAGAATACTTACTCTTCTTACTGTCTATGATTTGAACCATCCCTGTGACACTAGTTATAGATTCCGATGCTTCACTCCACGTTTACTGTATACCTTGGACCTCCTTATTGACGAAGAAACACAGAAATTGCATCGGAAATAAATACAAAAGGCACAATGCCGACTTAAGTACAAGAAGACTGACTCTTCTTACTGACTATGTTTGAACCATTCCTGTGACACTAGTTATGGATTCTGATGCTACGCTTCAGGTTTGGTGTATCCCGTGGAAATTCTTATTGGCGATGAAACACAGAAATTGCATCGGAATTAACTACAAAAGGCACAATGGCGACTTAAGTACAAGAAGACTGACTCTTCTTACTGACTATGATTTGAACCATTCATGTGACACTAGTTATTGAATCCGTCGGGTCACTTCAGGTTTACTGTATCCCTTGGACCATCTTATTGAAGATGAAACACAGAAATTGCATCGCAATTAAATACAAAAGGCACAATGCCGACTTAAGTACAAGAATACTTACTCTTCTTACTGTCTATGATTTGAAAAATCCCTGTGACACTAGTTATAGATTCCGATGATTAACTCCAGGTTTACTGTATCCCTTGGACCTTCTTATTGACGATGAAACACAGAAATTGCATCGGAATTAAATACAAAAGGCACAATGACGGCTTAAGTACAAGAAGACTGACTCTTCTTACTGACTACGTTTTGAACCTTTCCTGTGACACTAGTTATAGATTCCGATGCTTCACTCCCGGTTTACTGTACCCCTGGGACCTTCTTATTGACGATGAAACACAGAAATTGCATCGGAAGTAAATAGAAAAGGCACAATGCAAACTTAATTACAAGAAGACTGACTCTTCCTACTGTCTATATTTTGAACCATTCCTGTGACACTAGTTATAGATTCCGATGCTTCACTCCAGGTTTACTGTATCCCTTGGACCTCCTTATTGACGAAGAAACACAGAAATTGCATCGAAATTAAATACAAAAGGCACAATGCCGACTTAAGTACAAGAATACTGACTCTTCTTACTGTCTATGTTTTGAACCATAACTGTGTCAGTAGTTATAGATTCCGATGATTCACTCCAGGTTTACTGTATCCCTTGGACCTTCTTGTTGACGATGAAACACAGGACTTGCATCGGAATTAAATACAAAAGGCACAATGCCGACTTAAGTACAAGAAGACTGACTCTTCTTACTGACTATGCTTTGAACTATTCCTGTGACACTAGTTATAGATTCCGATGCTTCACTCCCGGTTTACTGTATCCCTTGGACCTTCTTATTGAGGATGAAACACAAAAATTGCATCGGAATTAAATACAAAAAGCACAATGACGACTTAATTACAAGAATACTGACTCTTCTTACTGACTATGCTTTGAACCATTCCTGTGACACTAGTTATAGATTCCGATGCTTCACTCCAGATTTACTATATCCCTTGGACCTTCTTATTGACGATGAAACACAGAAATTGCATCGGAATAAAATACTAAATGCCCAATGCCGACTTAAGTACAAGAAGACTGACTCTTCCTACTGTCTATGTTTTGAACCTTTCCTGTGACACTAGTTATAGATTCCGATGCTTCACTCCCGGTTTACTGTACCCCTGGGACCTTCTTATTGACGATGAAACACAGAAATTGCATCGGAATTAAATACAAAAGGCACAATGCCGACTTAAGTACAAGAAGACTGACTCTTCTTACGGACCATGCTTTGATTCATTCCTGTCACACTAGTTATAGATTCCGATGCTTCACACCTGGTTTACTGTATCCCTTGGACCTTCTTATTGACGATGAAACACAGAAATTGCATCGAAATTAAATACAAAAGGCACAATGCCGACATAAGTACAAGAAGACTGACTCTTCTTACTGACTATGTTTTGAACCATTTCTGTGACACAGTTATAGATTCCGATGCTTCACTCCCGTTTTACTGTATCATTTGGTCTTTCTTATTGACGATGAAACACAAAAATTGCATCGGAATTAAATACAAAAGGCACATTGCCGACATAAGTACAAGAAGACTGACTCTTCTTACTGACTATGTTTTGAACCATTCCTGTGACACTAGTTATAGATTACGGTGCTTCACTTCTGGTTTACTGTATCCCTTGGACCTTCTTATTGACGATGAAACACAGAAATTGCATCGGAATTAAATACAAAAGGCACAATGCCGACTTAAGTACAAGAATACTGACTCTTCTTACTGTCTATGTTTGAACCATCCCTGTGTCACTAGTTATAGATTCCGATGCTTCACTCCAGGTTTACTGTATCCCTTGGACCTTCTTGTTGACGATGAAACACAGGACTTGCATCGGAATTAAATACAAAAGGCACAATGCCGACTTATGTACAAGAAGACTGACTCTTCTTACTGACTATGTTTTGAACCATTCCTGTGACACTAGTTATAGATTCCGATGCTTCACTCCAGGTTTACTGTATCCCTTGGACCTTCTTATTGACGATGAAACACAGAAATTGAATCGGAATTAAATACAAAAGGCACAATGGCGACTTAAGTGCAAGAAGACTGACTCTTCTTACTGACTATGATTTGAACCATTCATGTGACACTTGTTATTGAATCCGTCGGGTCACTTCAGGTTTACTGTATCCCTTGGACCATCTTATTGAAGATGAAACACAGAAATTGCAGCGGAAATAAATACATAAGGCACAATGCCGACTTAAGTACAAGAAGACTGACTCTTCTTACTGACTGTGTTTGAACCATTCCTGTGACACTAGTTATGGATTCTGATGCTACGCTTCAGGTTTGGTGTATCCCTTGGAAATTTTTATTGGCGATGAAACACAGAAATTGCATCGGAATTGAATACAAAAGGCACAATGGCGACTTAAGTACAAGAAGACTGACTCTTCTTACTGACTATGATTTGAACCATTCATGTGACACTAGTTATTGATTCCGTCGCCTCACTTCAGGTTCACGGTATCCCTTGGACCTTCTTATTGAAGATGAAACACAGAAATTGCATCGGAAAGAAATACAAAAGGCACAATGCCGACTTAAGTACAAGAAGACTGACTCTTCTTACTGACTATGTTTGAACCATTCCTGTGACACTAGTTATAGTTTCTGATGCTGCACTTCAGGTTTAGTGTATCCCTTGGACCTTCATATTGAAGATGAAACACAGAAATTGTATCGCAATTAAATACAAAAGGCACAATGCCGACTTAAGTACAAGAATAATTACTCTTCTTACTGTCTATGTTTTGAACCATCCCTGTGACACTAGTTATAGATTCCGATGCTTCACTCCACGTTTACTGTATACCTTGGACCTCCTTATTGACGAAGAAACACAGAAATTGCATCGGAAATAAATACAAAAGGCACAATGCCGACTTAAGTACAAGAAGACTGACTCTTCTTACTGACTATGTTTGAACCGTTCCTGTGACACTAGTTATGGATTCTGATGCTACGCTTCAGGTTTGGTGTATCCCTTGGAAATTCTTATTGGCGATGAAACACAGAAATTGCATCGGAATTAAATACAAAAGGCACAATGGCGTCTTAAGTACAAGAAGACTGACTCTTCTTACTGACTATGATTTGAACCATTCAAGTGACACTAGTTATTGATTCCGTCGCCTCACTTCAGGTTCACGGTATCCCTTGGACCTTCTTATTGACGATGAAACACAGAAATTGCATCGGAATTAAATACAAAAGGCACAATGCCGACTTAAGTACAAGAAGACTGACTCTTCTTACGGACCATGTTTTGATTCATTCCTGTCACACTAGTTATAGATTCCGATGCTTCACACCTGGTTTACTGTATCCCTTGGACCTTCTTATTGACGATGAAACACAGAAATTGCATCGAAATTAAATACAAAAGGCACAATGCCGACTTAAGTACAAGAAGACTGACTCTTCTTAATGACTATGTTTTGAACCATTTCTGTGACACAGTTATAGATTCCGATGCTTCACTCCCGGTTTACTGTATCCCTTGGACCTTCTTATTGACGATTAAACACAAAAATTGCATCGTAATTAAATACAAAAGGCACATTGCCGACATAAGTACATAAAGACTGACTCTTCTTACTGATTATGTTTTGAACCATTCCTGTGACACTAGTTATAGATTACGGTGCTTCACTTCTGGTTTACTGTATCCCTTGGACCTTCTTATTGACGATGAAACACAGAAATTGCATCGGAATTAAATACAAAAGGCACAATGGCGTCTTAAGTACAAGAAGACTGACTCTTCTTACTGTCTATGTTTGAACCATCCCTGTGTCACTAGTTATAGATTCCGATGCTTCACTCCAGGTTTACTGTATCCCTTGGACCTTCTTGTTGACGATGAAACACAGGACTTGCATCGGAATTAAATACAAAAGGCACAACGCCGACTTAAGTACAAGAAGACTGACTCTTCTTACTGACTATGTTTTGAACCATTCCTGTGACACTAGTTATAGATTCCGATGCTTCACTCCCGGTTTATTGTATCCCTTGGACCTTCTTATTGAGAATGAAAAACAAAAATTGCATCGGAATTAAATACAAAAAGCACAATGCCGAATTAAGTTCAAGCAGACTGACTCTTCTTACTGTCTATGTTTTGAACCATTCATGTGACACTAGTTATAGATTCCGATGCTTCACTCCAGGTTTACTGTATCCCTTGGATCTTCTTATTGACGATGAAACACAGAAATTGAATCGGAATTAAATACAAAAGGCACAATGCCGACTTAAGTGCAAGAAGACTGACTCTTCTTACTGACTATGATTTGAACCATTCATGTGACACTAGTTATTGAATCCGTCGGGTCACTTCAGGTTTACTGTATCCCTTGGACCATCTTATTGAAGATGAATTACAGAAATTGCATCGCAATTAAATACAAAAGGCACAATGCCGACTTAAGTACAAGAATACTTACTCTTCTTACTGTCTATGTTTTGAACCATCCCTGTGACACTAGTTATAGATTCCGATGATTAACTCCGGGTTTACTGTATCCCCTGGACCTTCTTATTGACGATGAAACACAGAAATTGCATCGGAATTAAATACAATAGGCACAATGCCGACTTAAGTACAAGAAGACTGACTCTTCTTACTGACTATGTTTTGAACCATTCCTGTGACACTAGTTATAGATTCCGATGCTTCACTCCCGGTTTACTGTATCCCTTGGACCTTCTTATTGAGAATGAAAAACAAAAATTGCATCGGAATTAAATACAAAAAGCACAATGCAGAATTAAGTACAAGCAGACTGACTCTTCTTACTGTCTATGTTTTGGACCATTCATGTGACACTAGTTATAGATTCCGATGCTTCACTCCAGGTTTACTGTATCCCTTGGACCTTCTTATTGACGATGAAACACAGAAATTGAATCGGAATTAAATACAAAAGGCACAATGCCGACTTAAGTGCAAGAAGACTGACTCTTCTTACTGACTATGATTTGAACCATTCATGTGACACTAGTTATTGAATCCGTCGGGTCACTTCAGGTTTACTGTATCCCTTGGACCATCTTATTGAAGATGAATTACAGAAATTGCATCGCAATTAAATACAAAAGGCACAATGCCGACTTAAGTACAAGAATACTTACTCTTCTTACTGCCTATGTTTTGAACCATCCCTGTGACACTAGTTATAGATTCCGATGATTAACTCCGGGTTTACTGTATCCCCTGGACCTTCTTATTGACGATGAAACACAGAAATTGCATCGGAAGTAAATAGAAAAGGCACAATGCAGACTTAATTACAAGAAGACTGACTCTTCCTACTGTCTATGTTTTGAACCATTCCTGTGACACTAGTTATAGATTCCGATGCTTCACTCCAGGTTTACTGTATCCCTTGGACCTCCTTATTGACGAAGAAACACAGAAATTGCATCGAAATTAAATACAAAAGGCACAATGCCGACTTAAGTACAAGAATACTGACTCTTCTTACTGTCTATGTCTTCAACCATCCCTGTGTCAGTAGTTATAGATTCCGATTATTCACTCCAGGTTTACTGTATCCCTTGGACCTTCTTGTTGACGATGAAACACAGGACTTGCATCGGAATTAAATACAAAAGGCACAATGCCGACTTAAGTACAAGAAGACTGACTCTTCTTACTGACTATGCTTTGAACTATTCCTGTGACACTAGTTATAGATTCCGATGCTTCACTCCCGGTTTACTGTATCCCTTGGACCTTGTTGTTGAGGAAGAAACTCAAAAATTGCATCGGAATTAAATACAAAAAGCACAATGACGACTTAATTACAAGAATACTGACTCTTCTTACTGACTATGTTTTGAACCATTCCTGTGACACTAGTTATAGATTCCGATGCCTCACTCCAGATTTACTATATCCCTTGGACCTTCTTATTGACGATGAATTACAGAAATTGCATCGGAATAAAATACTAAAGGCCCAATGCCGACTTAAGTACAAGAAGACTGACTCTTCCTACTGTCTATGTTTTGAACCTTTCCTGTGACACTAGTTATAGATTCCGATGCTTCACTCCCGGTTTACTGTACCCCTGGGACCTTCTTATTGACGATGAAACACAGAAATTGCATCGGAAGTAAATAGAAAAGGCACAATGCAGACTTAATTACAAGAAGACTGACTCTTCCTACTGTCTATGTTTTGAACCATTCCTGTGACACTAGTTATAGATTCCGATGCTTCACTCCAGGTTTACTGTATCCCTTGGACCTCCTTATTGACGAAGAAACACAGAAATTGCATCGGAATTAAACACAAAAGGCACAATGCCTTCTTAAGTACAAGAAGGCTGACTCTTCTTACTGACTATGCTTTGAACCATTCCTGTGACACTAGTTATAGATTACGGTGCTTCACTGCTGATTTACTGTATCCCTTGGACCTTCTTATTGACGATGAAACACAGAAATTGCATCGGAATTAAATACAAAAGGCACAATAAAGACTTAAGTACAAGAATACTGACTCTTCTTACTGTCTATGTTTTGAACCATCCCTGTGTCAGTAGTTATAGATTCCGATGATTCACTCCAGGTTTACTGTATCCCTTGGACCTTCTTGTTGACGATGAAGCACAGGACTTGCATCGGAATTAAATACAAAAGGCACAATGCCGACTTAAGTACAAGAAGACTGACTCTTCTTACTGACTATGCTTTGAACTATTCCTGTGACACTAGTTATAGATTCCGATGCTTCACTCCCGGTTTACTGTATCCCTTGGACCTTCTTGTTGAGGATGAAACACAAAAATTGCATCGGAATTAAATACAAAAAGTACAATGACGACTTAATTACAAGAATACTGACTCTTCTTACTGACTATGTTTTGAACCATTCCTGTGACACTAGTTATAGATTCCGATGCTTCACTCCAGATTTACTATATCCCTTGGACCTTCTTATTGACGATGAAACACAGAAATTGCATCCGAATAAAATACTAAAGGCCCAATGCCGACTTAAGTAGAAGAAGACTGACTCTTCCTACTGTCTATGTTTTGAACCTTTACTGTGACACTAGTTATAGATTCCGATGCTTCACTCCCGGTTTACTGTACCCCTGGAACCTTCTTATTGACGATGAAACACAGAAATTGCATCGGAAGTAAATAGAAAAGGCACAATGCAGACTTAATTACAAGAAGACTGACTCTTCCTACTGTCTATGTTTTGAACCATTCCTGTGACACTAGTTATAGATTCCGATGCTTCACTCCAGGTTTACTGTATCCCTTGGACCTCCTTATTGACGAAGAAACACAGAAATTGCATCGGAATTAAACACAAAAGGCACAATGCCGACTTAAGTACAAGAAGGCTGACTCTTCTTACTGACTATGCTTTGAATCATTCCTGTGACACTAGTTATAGATTACGGTGCTTCACTTCTGATTTACTGAATCCCTTGGACCTTCTTATTGACGATGAAACACAGAAATTGCATCGGAATTAAATACAAAATGCACAATGCCGACTTAAGTACAAGAATACTGACTCTTCTTACTGTCTATGTTTTGAACCATCCCTGTGTCACCAGTTATAGATTCCGATGCTTCACTCCAGGTTTACTGTATCCCTTTGACCTTCTTGTTGACGATGAAGCACAGGACTTGCATCGGAATTAAATACAAAAGGCACAATGCCGACTTAAGTACAAGAAGACTGACTCTTCTTACTGACTATGTTTTGAACCATTCCTGTGACACTAGTTATAGATTCCGATGCTTGACTTCAGATTTACTGCATCCCTCTGACCTTCTTTTTAACGATGAAACACATAAATTGCATCGGAATTGAATACCAAAGGAACAATGCCGAATTAAGTACAAGAAGACTGACTCTTCTTACCGTCGATGTTATGAACCATTCCTGTGACAGTAGTTATGGATTCCGATGCTTCACTCCAGGTTTACTGTATCCCTTGGACCTTCTTATTGACGATGAAGCACACAAACTGCATCGGAATTAAATAAAAAATGCCCAATGCCGACTTAAGTACAAGAACACTGTCTCTTCCTACTGTCTATGTTTTGAACCTTTCCTGTGACACTAGTTATAGATTCCGATGCTTCACTCCAGATTTACTATATCCCTTGGACCTTCTTATTGACGATGAAACACAGAAATTGCATCGGAATAAAATACTAAAGGCACAATGCCGACTTAAGTACAATAAGACTGACTCTTCCTACTGTCTATGTTTTGAACCATTCCTGAGACACTGGTTATAGTTTCCGATGCTTCACTTCAGGTATACTGTATCCCTCTTACTTTCTTATTGACGATGAAACACAGAAATTGCATCGGAATTAAATACAAAAGGCACAATGCCGACTTAAATACAAGAACACTGTCTCTTCCTACTGTCTATGTTTTGAACCTTTCCTGTGACACTAGTTATAGATTCCGATGCTTAACTCCCGGTTTACTGTACCCCTGGGACCTTCTTATTGACGATGAAACACAGAAATTGTATCGGAAGTAAATAGAAAAGGCACAATGCAGACTTAATTACAAGAAGACTGTCTCTTCCTACTGTATATGTGTTGAACCATTCCTGTGACACTAGTTATAGATTCCGATGCTTCACTTCTGGTTTACTGTATCCCTTGGACCTTCTTGTTGACGCTGAAACTACAGAAATTGCATCGGAATTAAATACAAAATGCACAATGCCGACTTAAGTACAAGAAGACTGACTCTTCTTACTGACTATGTTTTGATTCATTCCTGTGACACTAGTTATAGATTTAGATGCTTCACTCCAGGTTTACTGTATCCCTTGGACCTTCTTATTGACGATGAAAGACAGAAATTGCATCGAAATTAAATACAAAAGGCACAATGCCGACTTAAGTACAAGAAGACTGACTCTTCTTACTGACTATGCTTTGAACTATTCCTGTGACACTAGTTATAGATTCCGATGCTTCACTCCCGGTTTACTGTATCCCTTGGACCTTCTTATTGAGGATGAAACACAAAAATTGCATCGGAATTAAATAGAAAAGGCACAATGCCGACTTAAGTACAAGAAGACTGTCTCTTCTTACTGACTATGTTTTGAACCATTCCTGTGACACTAGTTATAGATTCCGATGCTTCACTCCAGGTTTACTGTATCCCTTGGACCTCCTTATTGACAATGAAACATAGAAATTGCATCGGAATTAAATACAAAAGGCACAATGCCGAATTAAGGGGATACGGAATCGGATTTTGGGTTAAAAAATCGAATTTTTTTATTGGCGTATTATATTCAGCCATGTTTCCTCCTTAAAATGACGTATCATACATAGCTCTACTACAATTATAACTATTTTATTTTTATATGTTTGTGAGATCGGGTATTGCGCTTTAGTTATACACGTCTCTCGTGGCTGACCATGAACTTTTTGGCAGTACCTTTAAAGTGACATGAATTCAAATATCCCGGTTTCCAGCGACTATTTATACACTAGTTGCCCGAAAATGTTTCTCTCTGGTTTCCTCAAGTTACTCTTTGACTTTGTGGCGGGACTGTTTTGTAAACAGTGTGATATAAGAAAGTAGTTGTTGTTGAGTTATTTCGTATTTAGTGCTTCATTTTTCGCAGTGAAAATGCCTAGAGCTAAAGCAAAAGTATTTAAAAAGCGTGTGAACTGGCAAAAGAAAAGAAATAATGATTCATTAGCAAAGCAAAGCAGTTCATCATCATCACTGTTGGAAAATGTGAATCCACTTATTACTGATTTGCCGAACGAACTTATACCAAATGAAAACAGTGCTTCTCATAAAAAACTAAGAGATTTGGAAGAGAAATATAATTTACTTGATAGAGGGAATGAAGTTTTTGAACTCATTGATACGAATATATTGTGCGAAGCTCTTGAAAACAGTTTGTGCTGCAAAAAATGTCATGGAAACGTTTCTCTGAAAGTAGAATCCCATGTTGGCCTGGCTGCCCAGTTTAATTTAATATGCAGTGTTTGTAAATACAGCTGTAAGTTTCCAAGTTCGGTTTCAGTAACTGTAAATAATGGATACAAGAAAACTGAACTTTATAGTGTAAATATTAGGTTAGTTTATGGATTGCGAGCAATTGGTAAGGGCAAAGCAGCTGGTGATATGCTATGTGGTGTTCTAAATCTTCCAAGTGCACCTTCAAAGTTTGAAGCTTACAATTATGTACTAGGATCTGCAGTTGAAGATGTAGCACAGAAGTCAATGCAGGTTGCTGTGGAAGAAGCAGTGGAAGAAAATGACGGCAGTCGTGACCTCACAGTGGCGTTTGATGGCACGTGGCAGAAAAGGGGCCACACCTCCAACAATGGTGTTGTAACAGCAACTAGTGTTGATACTGGCAAGGTTATTGATGTTGCAATAATGTCTAAATACTGTAGGTGCACAGGCAGGCTGAAAAATGAACACAGTGATGACTGTATTGCTAATTATTATGGTAGTAGTGGTGGCATGGAGGTTGCTGGGGTGAAGAAAATTTTTCATCGCTCTTCACAGTGGTATAATGTTCGCTATGTCAAATATCTGGGAGATGGTGACTCTAAAGCATTCAAAGAAGTTTTGGAAAGCAAACCATATGGGAACAGTGTAAATATAAGCAAACTTGAATGTATAGGACATGTGCAGAAGAGAATGGGTGCCAGGTTGAGAAGGTTAAAATCAGTTATGAAAGGGGAAAAACTAGATGATGGGAAAACCTTGGATGGCAGAGGAAGATTGACTGATTCCATAATAGACCACATTCAGAACTGCTATGGCCTTGCAATCAGGCAAAATACAGGCAATCTTGAAGAAATGAGGAGAGCTATATGGGCTTTATATTTCCACACCGCATCCACGGATGAGCATCCACAACATGGTTTGTGCCCCAAAGGTGAAAACAGCTGGTGTAAATACAATAGGGGACTAACAACAGGAGAGAAATACATTCACCACCACAGTCTACCATCAGCCATCATGGCAGAAATAAAGCCCATTTTCAGAGATCTGGCTGACAGAAGTCTTCTGATGAAATGTCTTCACGGAAAAACGCAGAACCCCAACGAGTGCTTGAATAGTGTGATATGGCATCGTCTCCCAAAAACAGTGTTTGTCGGAATTAATACACTACATTTTGGTGTGTATGATGCTGTGGCAACCTTCAATCTTGGAAATATAACTAAATGCCAGGTCCTTCAAAAGTTGGGTATGTGTGTTGGTTCCCATACGGTACGTGCTATGTTCTTTTTAGATCAGCACAGACTAAGGCATGCTGATAATATAATCAAGACATTAGTGAAAAAAGCAAGACAGGTGCACAGGGGTGCCAAAAGAAGACTTGAAGATGATTATGAAGACTGTGAAGGGGGTATTAGCTACGGATCAGGAATGTTTTAATCTTCTTTCTCCGTTTCCCGTAAGTTTACTTTTTACTTCATCTAGGAACATTATCTCAGGTACTGGTGAACCTAGAAGTCTGAAATTTTTATGACGTAGTGACATAGGTCCCTATTACATACTGAAACAACGATTTTTTAATTACTTGATTTACAAAAGACTTAGGGGTGATAGTCTAGTAAAAAGCGATGGAAAAAATTTACTTAAAAATAAATGTACAATATCTCTGTAAGAAAATACTTTGACAATAAACTGTTGTTTCAGTATTGTTGTAACATATGAATGCACATACAGTAAAATTTTTACCTCTCTGTCTCCAGTAGTTTGTGAGAAAATGTTCCCTATATTAGGCATATATTAACATTGCGGGGATAGGTGATTCCGTATCCCCTTAAGTACAAGCAGACTGACTCTTCTTACTGTCTATGTTTTGAACCATTCATGTGACACTAGTTATAGATTCCGATGCTTCACTCCAGGTTTACTGTATCCCTTGGACCTTCTTATTGACGATGAAACACAGAAATTGAATCGGAATTAAATACAAAAGGCACAATGGCGACTTAAGTGCAAGAAGACTGACTCTTCTTACTGACTATGATTTGAACCATTCATGTGACACTAGTTATTGAATCCGTCCGGTCACTTCAGGTTTACTGTATCCCTTGGACCATCTTATTGAAGATGAAACACAGAAATTGCATCGGAAATAAATACAAAAGGCACAATGCCGACTTAAGTACAAGAAGACTGACTCTTCTTACTGACTATGTTTGAACCATTCCTGTGACACTAGTTATGGATTCTGATGCTACGCTTCAGGTTTGGTGTATCCCTTGGAAATTCTTATTGGCGATGAAACACAGAAATTGCATCGGAATTAAATACAAAAGACACAATGCCGACTTAAGTACAAGAAGACTGACCCTACTTACTGCCTATGTTTTGAACCATTCCTGTGACACTAGTTATAGATTCCGATGCTTCACTCCAGATTTACTATATCCCTTGGACCTTCTTATTGACGATGAAACACAGAAATTGCATCGGAATAAAATACTAAAGGCACAATGCCGACTTAAGTACAATAAGACTGACTCTTCCTACTGTCTATGTTTTGAACCATTCCTGAGACACTGGTTATAGTTTCCGATGCTTCACTTCATGTATACTGTATCCCTCTTACTTTCTTATTGACGATGAAATACAGAAATTGCATCGGAATTAAATACAAAAGGCACAATGCCGACTTAAATACAAGAACACTGTCTCTTCCTACGGTCTATGTTTTGAACCTTTCCTGTGACACTAGTTATAGATTCCGATGCTTCACTCCCGGTTTACTGTACCCCTGGGACCTTCTTATTGACGATGTAACACAGAAATTGCATCGGAAGTAAATAGAAAAGGCACAATGCAGACTTAATTACAAGAAGACTGTCTCTTCCTACTGTCTATGTGTTGAACCATTCCTGTGACACTAGTTATAGATTCCGATGCTTCACTTCTGGTTTACTGTATCCCTTGGACCTTCTTGTTGACGCTGAAACTACAGAAATTGCATCGGAATTAAATACAAAATGCACAATGCTGACTTAAGTACAAGAAGACTGACTCTTCTTACTGACTATGTTTTGATTCATTCCTGTGACACTAGTTATACGTTTAGATGCTTCACTCCAGGTTTACTGTATCCCTTGGACCTTCTTATTGACGATGAAAGACAGAAATTGCATCGAAATTAAATACAAAGAGCACAATGCCGACCTAAGTACAAGAAGACTGACTCTTCTTACTGTCTATGTTTTGAACCATTCCTGTGACAGTAGTTATTGATTCCGATGCTTCACTCCAGGTTTACTATATCCCTTCGACCTTCTTATTGACGATGAAACACAGAAATTGCATAGGAATTAAATAGAAAAGGCACAATGCCGACTTAAGTACAAGAAGACTGTCTCTTCTTACTGACTATGTTTTGAACCATTCCTGTGACACTAGTTATAGATTCCGATGCTTCACTCCAGGTTTACTGTATCCCTTGGACCTTCTTGTTGACGATGAAGCACAGGACTTGCATCGGAATTAAATACAAAAGGCACAATGCCGACTTATGTACAAGAAGACTGACTCTTCTTACTGACTATGTTTTGAACAATTCCTGTGACACTAGTTATAGATTCCGATGCTTCACTCCAGGTTTACTGTATCCCTTGGACCTCCTTATTGACAATGAAACATAGAAATTGCATCGGAATTAAATACAAAAGGCACAATGCCGAATTAAGGGGATACGGAATCGGATTTTGGGTTAAAAAATCGAATTTTTTTATTGGCGTATTATATTCAGCCATGTTTCCTCTTTAAAATGACGTATCATACATAGCTCTACTACAATTATAACTATTTTATTTTTATATGTTTGTGAGATCGGGTATTGCGCTTTAGTTATACACGTCTCTCGTGGCTGACCATGAACTTTTTGGCAGTACCTTTAAGGTGACATGAATTCAAATATCCCGGTTTCCAGCGACTATTTATACACTAGTTGCCCGAAAATGTTTCTCTCTGGTTTCCTCAAGTTACTCTTTGACTTTGTGGCGGGACTGTTTTGTAAACAGTGTGATATAAGAAAGTAGTTGTTGTTGAGTTATTTCGTATTTAGTGCTTCATTTTTCGCAGTGAAAATGCCTAGAGCTAAAGCAAAAGTATTTAAAAAGCGTGTGAACTGGCAAAAGAAAAGAAATAATGATTCATTAGCAAAGCAAAGCAGTTCATCATCATCACTGTTGGAAAATGTGAATCCACTTATTACTGATTTGCCGAACGAACTTATACCAAATGAAAACAGTGCTTCTCATAAAAAACTAAGAGATTTGGAAGAGAAATATAATTTACTTGATAGAGGGAATGAAGTTTTTGAACTCATTGATACGAATATATTGTGTGAAGCTCTTGAAAACAGTTTGTGCTGCAAAAAATGTCATGGAAACGTTTCTCTGAAAGTAGAATCCCATGTTGGCCTGGCTGCCCAGTTTAATTTAATATGCAGTGTTTGTAAATACAGCTGTAAGTTTCCAAGTTCGGTTTCAGTAACTGTAAATAATGGATATAAGAAAACTGAACTTTATAGTGTAAATATTAGGTTAGTTTATGGATTGCGAGCAATTGGTAAGGGCAAAGCAGCTGGTGATATGCTATGTGGTGTTCTAAATCTTCCAAGTGCACCTTCAAAGTTTGAAGCTTACAATTATGTACTAGGATCTGCAGTTGAAGATGTAGCACAGAAGTCAATGCAGGTTGCTGTGGAAGAAGCAGTGGAAGAAAATGACGGCAGTCGTGACCTCACAGTGGCGTTTGATGGCACGTGGCAGAAAAGGGGCCACACCTCCAACAATGGTGTTGTAACAGCAACTAGTGTTGATACTGGCAAGGTTATTGATGTTGCAATAATGTCTAAATACTGTAGGTGCACAGGCAGGCTGAAAAATGAACACAGTGATGACTGTATTGCTAATTATTATGGTAGTAGTGGTGGCATGGAGGTTGCTGGGGTGAAGAAAACTTTTCATCGCTCTTCACAGTGGTATAATGTTCGCTATGTCAAATATCTGGGAGATGGTGACTCTAAAGCATTCAAAGAAGTTTTGGAAAGCAAACCATATGGGAACAGTGTAAATATAAGCAAACTTGAATGTATAGGACATGTGCAGAAGAGAATGGGTGCCAGGTTGAGAAGGTTAAAATCAGTTATGAAAGGGGAAAAACTAGATGATGGGAAAACCTTGGATGGCAGAGGAAGATTGACTGATTCCATAATAGACCACATTCAGAACTGCTATGGCCTTGCAATCAGGCAAAATACAGGCAATCTTGAAGAAATGAGGAGAGCTATATGGGCTTTATATTTCCACACCGCATCCACGGATGAGCATCCACAACATGGTTTGTGCCCCAAAGGTGAAAACAGCTGGTGTAAATACAATAGGGGACTAACAACAGGAGAGAAATACATTCACCACCACAGTCTACCATCAGCCATCATGGCAGAAATAAAGCCCATTTTCAGAGATCTGGCTGACAGAAGTCTTCTGATGAAATGTCTTCACGGAAAAACGCAGAACCCCAACGAGTGCTTGAATAGTGTGATATGGCATCGTCTCCCAAAACAGTGTTTGTCGGAATTAATACACTACATTTTGGTGTGTATGATGCTGTGGCAACCTTCAATCTTGGAAATATAACTAAATGCCAGGTCCTTCAAAAGTTGGGTATGTGTGTTGGTTCCCGTACAGTACGTGCTATGTTCTTTTTAGATCAGCACAGACTAAGGCATGCTGATAATATAATCAAGACATTAGTGAAAAAAGCAAGACAGGTGCAGAGGGGTGCCTAAAGAAGACTTGAAGATGATTATGAAGACTGTGAAGGGGGTATTAGCTACGGATCAGGAATGTTTTAATCTTCTTTCTCCGTTTCCCGTAAGTTTACTTTTTACTTCATCTAGGAACATTATCTCAGGTACTGGTCAACCTAGAAGTCTGAAATTTTTATGACGTAGTGACATAGGTCCCTATTACATACTGAAACAACGATTTTTTAATTACTTGATTTACAAAAGACTTAGGGGTGATAGTCTAGTAAAAAGCGATGGAAAAAATTTACTTAAAAATAAATGTACAATATCTCTGTAAGAAAATACTTTGACAATAAACTGTTGTTTCAGTATTGTTGTAACATATGAATGCACATACAGTAAAATTTTTACCTCTCTGTCTCCAGTAGTTTGTGAGAAAATGTTCCCTATATTAGGCATATATTAACATTGCGGGGATAGGTGATTCCGTATCCCCTTAAGTACAAGCAGACTGACTCTTCTTACTGTCTATGTTTTGAACCATTCATGTGACACTAGTTATAGATTCCGATGCTTCACTCCAGGTTTACTGTATCCCTTGGACCTTCTTATTGACGATGAAACACAGAAATTGAATCGGAATTAAATACAAAAGGCACAATGGCGACTTAAGTGCAAGAAGACTGACTCTTCTTACTGACTATGATTTGAACCATTCATGTGACACTAGTTATTGAATCCGTCGGGTCACTTCAGGTTTACTGTATCCCTTGGACCATCTTATTGAAGATGAAACACAGAAATTGCATCGGAAATAAATACAAAAGGCACAATGCCGACTTAAGTACAAGAAGACTGACTCTTCTTACTGACTATGTTTGAACCATTCCTGTGACACTAGTTATGGATTCTGATGCTACGCTTCAGGTTTGGTGTATCCCTTGGAAATTCTTATTGGCGATGAAACACAGAAATTGCATCGGAATTAAATACAAAAGGCACAATGGCGACTTAAGTACAAGAAGACTGACTCTTCTTACTGACTATGATTTGAACCATTCATGTGACACTAGTTATTGATTCCGTCGCCTCACTTCAGGTTCACGGTATCCCTTGGACCTTCTTATTGAAGATGAAACACAGAAATTGCATCGGAAACAAATACAAAAGGCACAATGCCGACTTAAGTACAAGAAGACTGACTCTTCTTACTGACTATGTTTGAACCATTCCTGTGACACTAGTTATAGTTTCTGATGCTGCACTTCAGGTTTAGTGTATCCCTTGGACCTTCATATTGAAGATGAAACACAGAAATTGCATCGCAATTAAATACAAAAGGCACAATGCCGACTTAAGTACAAGAATACTTACTCTTCTTACTGTCTATGTTTTGAACCATCCCTGTGACACTAGTTATAGATTCCGATGCTTCACTCCACGTTTACTGTATACCTTGGACCTCCTTATTGACGAAGAAACACAGAAATTGCATCGGAAATAAATACAAAAGGCACAATGCCGACTTAAGTACAAGAAGACTGACTCTTCTTACTGACTATGTTTGAACCATTCCTGTGACACTAGTTATGGATTCTGATGCTACGCTTCAGGTTTGGTGTATCCCTTGGAAATTCTTATTGGCGATGAAACACAGAAATTGCATCGGAATTAAATACAAAAGGCACAATGGCGACTTAAGTACAAGAAGACTGACTCTTCTTACTGACTATGATTTGAACCATTCATGTGACACTAGTTATTGATTCCGTCGCCTCACTTCAGGTTCACGGTATCCCTTGGACCTTCTTATTGACGATGAAACACAGAAATTGCATCGGAATTAAATACAAAAGGCACAATGCCGACTTAAGTACAAGAAGACTGACTCTTCTTACGGACCATGTTTTGATTCATTCCTGTCACACTAGTTATAGATTCCGATGCTTCACACCTGGTTTACTGTATCCCTTGGACCTTCTTATTGACGATGAAACACAGAAATTGCATCGAAATTAAATACAAAAAGCACAATGCCGACTTAAGTACAAGAAGACTGACTCTTCTTACTGACTATGTTTTGAACCATTTCTGTGACACAGTTATAGATTCCGATGCTTCACTCCCGGTTTACTGTATCCCTTGGACCTTCTTATTGACGATGAAACACAAAAATTGCATCGGAATTAAATACAAAAGGCACATTGCCGACATAAGTACATAAAGACTGACTCTTCTTACTGACTATGTTTTGAACCATTCCTGTGACACTAGTTATAGATTCCGATGCATCACTCCAGGTTTACTGTATACCTTGGACCTCCTTATTGACGAAGAAAAACAGAAATTGCATCGGAATTAAATACAAAAGGCACAATGCCGACTTAAGTACAAGAAGGCTGACTCTTCTTACTGACTATGCTTTGAACCATTCCTGTGACACTAGTTATAGATTACGGTGCTTCACTTCTGGTTTACTGTATCCCTTGGACCTTCTTATTGACGATGAAACACAGAAATTGCATCGGAGCTAAATACAAAAGGCGCAATGCCAACTTAAGTACAAGAATACTGACTCTTCTTACTGTCTATGTTTGAACCATCCCTGTGTCACTAGTTATAGATTCCGATGCTTCACTCCAGGTTTACTGTATCCCTTGGACCTTCTTGTTGACGATGAAACACAGGACTTGCATCGGAATTAAATACAAAAGGCACAATGCCGACTTAAGTACAAGAAGACTGACTCTTCTTACTGACTATGTTTTGAACCATTCCTGTGACACTAGTTATAGATTCCGATGCTTCACTCCCGGTTTACTGTATCCCTTGGACCTTCTTATTGAGAATGAAACACAAAAATTGCATCGGAATTAAATACAAAAAGCACAATGCCGACTTAATTACAAGAATACTGACTCTTCTTACTGACTATGTTTTGAAACATTCCTGTGACACTAGTTATAGATTCCGATGCTTCACTCCAGGTTTACTGTATCCCTTGGACCTCCTTATTGACAATGAAACATCGAAATTGCATCGGAATTAAAAAAAAAATGCACAATGCCGAATTAAGTACAAGCAGACTGACTCTTCTTACTGTCTATGTTTTGAACCATTCATGTGACACTAGTTATAGATTCCGATGCTTCACTCCAGGTTTACTGTATCCCTTGGACCTTCTTATTGACGATGAAACACAGAAATTGAATCGGAATTAAATACAAAAGGCACAATGCCGACTTAAGTGCAAGAAGACTGACTCTTCTTACTGACTATGATTTGAACCATTCATGTGACACTAGTTATTGAATCCGTCGGGTCACTTCAGGTTTACTGTATCCCTTGGACCATCTTATTAAAGATGAAACACAGAAATTGCATCGCAATTAAATACAAAAGGCACAATGCCGACTTAAGTACAAGAATACTTAATCTTCTTACTGTCTATGTTTTGAACCATCCCTGTGACACTAGTTATAGATTCCGATGATTAACTCCAGGTTTACTGTATCCCTTGGACCTTCTTATTAACGATGAAACACAGAAATTGCATCGGAATTAAATACAAAAGGCACCATGACGACTTAAGTACAAGAAGACTGACTCTTCTTACTGACTACGTTTTGAACCTTTCCTGTGACACTAGTTATAGATTCCGATGCTTCACTCCCGGTTTACTCTACCCCTGGGACCTTCTTATTGACGATGAAACACAGAAATTGCATCGGAAGTAAATAGAAAAGGCACAATGCAGACTTAATTACAAGAAGACTGACTCTTCCTACTGTCTATGTTTTGAACCATTCCTGTGACACTAGTTATAGATTCCGATGCTTCACTCCTGGTTTACTGTATCCCTTGGACCTCCTTATTGACGAAGAAACACAGAAATTGCATCGAAATTAAATACAAAAGGCACAATGCCGACTTAAGTACAAGAAGACTGACTCTTCTTACTGACTATGTTTGAACCATTCCTGTGACACTAGTTATGGATTCTGATGCTACGCTTCAGGTTTGGTGTATCCCTTGGAAATTCTTATTGGCGATGAAACACAGAAATTGCATCGGAATTAAATACAAAAGGCACAATGGCGACTTAAGTACAAAAAGACTGACTCTTCTTACTGACTATGATTTGAACCATTCATGTGACACTAGTTATTGATTCCGTCGCCTCACTTCAGGTTCACGGTATCCCTTGGATCTTCTTATTGAAGATGAAACACAGAAATTGCATCGGAAATAAATACAAAAGGCACAATGCCGACTTAAGTACAAGAAGACTGACTCTTCTTACTGACTATGTTTGAACCATTCCTGTGACACTAGTTATAGTTTCTGATGCTGCACTTCAGGTTTAATGTATCCCTTGGACCTTCATATTGAAGATGAAACACAGAAATTGCATCGGAATTAAATACAAAAGGCACAATGCCGACTTAAGTACAAGAAGACTGACTCTTCTTACGGACCATGCTTTGATTCATTCCTGTCACACTAGTTATAGATTCCGATGCTTCACACCTGGTTTACTGTATCCCTTGGACCTTCTTATTGACGATGAAACACAGAAATTGCATCGAAATTAAATACAAAAGGCACAATGCCGACTTAAGTACAAGAAGACTGACTCTTCTTACTGACTATGTTTTGAACCATTTCTGTGACACAGTTATAGATTCCGATGCTTCACTCCCGGTTTACTGTATCCCTTGGACCTTCTTATTGACGATGAAACACAAAAATTGCATCGGAATTAAATACAAAAGGCACATTGCCGACATAAGTACATAAAGACTGACTCTTCCTACTGACTATGTTTTGAACCATTCCTGTAACACTAGTTATAGATTCCGATGCATCACTCCAGGTTTACTGTATACCTTGGACCTCCTTATTGACGAAGAAAAACAGAAATTGCATCGGAATTAAATACAAAAGGCACAATGCCGACTTAAGTACAAGAAGGCTGACTCTTCTTACTGACTATGCTTTGAACCATTCCTGTGACACTAGTTATAGATTACGGTGCTTCACTTCTGGTTTACTGTATCCCTTGGACGTTCTTATTGACGATGAAACACAGAAATTGCATCGGAGCTAAATACAAAAGGCGCAGAGCCAACTTAAGTACAAGAATACTGACTCTTCTTACTGTCTATGTTTGAACCATCCCTGTGTCACTAGTTATAGATTCCGATGCTTCACTCCAGGTTTACTGTATCCCTTGGACCTTCTTGTTGACGATGAAACACAGGACTTGCATCGGAATTAAATACAAAAGGCACAATGCCGACTTAAGTACAAGAAGACTGACTCTTCTTACTGACTATGTTTTGAACCATTCCTGTGACACTAGTTATAGATTCCGATGCTTCACTCCCGGTTTACTGTATCCCTTGGACCTTCTTATTGAGAATGAAACACAAAAATTGCATCGGAATTAAATACAAAAAGCACAATGCCGACTTAATTACAAGAATACTGACTCTTCTTACTGACTATGTTTTGAACCATTCCTGTGACACTAGTTATAGATTCCGATGCTTCACTCCAGGTTTACTGTATCCCTTGGACCTCCTTATTGACAATGAAGCATAGAAATTGCATCGGAATTAAATACAAAATGCACAATGCCGAATTAAGTACAAGCAGACTGACTCTTCTTACTGTCTATGTTTTGAACCATTCATGTGACACTAGTTATAGATTCCGATGCTTCACTCCAGGTTTACTGTATCCCTTGGACCTTCTTATTGACGATGAAACACAGAAATTGAATCGGAATTAAATACAAAAGGCACAATGCCGACTTAAGTGCAAGAAGACTGACTCTTCTTACTGAATATGATTTGAACCATTCATGTGACACTAGTTATTGAATCCGTCGGGTCACTTCAGGTTTACTGTATCCCTTGGACCATCTTATTGAAGATGAAACACAGAAATTGCATCGCAATTAAATACAAAAGGCACAATGCCGACTTAAGTACAAGAATACTTACTCTTCTTACTGTCTATGATTTGAACCATCCCTGTGACACTAGTTATAGATTCCGATGATTAACTCCAGGTTTACTGTATCCCTTGGACCTTCTAATTGACGATGAAACACAGAAATTGCATCGGAATTAAATACAAAAGGCACCATGACGACTTAAGTACAAGAAGACTGACTCTTCTTACTGACTATGTTTTGAACCTTTCCTGTGACACTAGTTATAGATTCCGATGCTTCACTCCCGGTTTACTGTACCCCTGGGACCTTCTTATTGACGATGAAACACAGAAATTGCATCGGAAGTAAATAGAAAAGGCACAATGCAGACTTAATTACAAGAAGACTTACTCTTCCTACTGTCTATGTTTTGAACCATTCCTGTGACACTAGTTATAGATTCCGATGCTTCACTCCTGGTTTACTGTATCCCTTGGACCTCCTTATTGACGAAGAAACACAGAAATTGCATCGAAATTAAATACAAAAGGCACAATGCCGACTTAAGTACAAGAAGACTGACTCTTCTTACTGACTATGTTTGAACCATTCCTGTGACACTAGTTATGGATTCTGATGCTACGCTTCAGGTTTGGTGTATCCCTTGGAAATTCTTATTGGCGATGAAACACAGAAATTGCATCGGAATTAAATACAAAAGGCACAATGGCGACTTAAGTACAAGAAGACTGACTCTTCTTACTGACTATGATTTGAACCATTCATGTGACACTAGTTATTGATTCCGTCGCCTCACTTCAGGTTCACGGTATCCCTTGGACCTTCTTATTGAAGATGAAACACAGAAATTGCATCGGAAATAAATACAAAAGGCACAATGCCGACTTAAGTACAAGAAGACTGACTCTTCTTACTGACTATGTTTGAACCATTCCTGTGACACTAGTTATAGTTTCTGATGCTGCACTTCAGGTTTAGTGTATCCCTTGGACCTTCATATTGAAGATGAAACACAGAAATTGCATCGCAATTAAATACAAAAGGCACAATGCCGACTTAAGTACAAGAATACTTACTCTTCTTACTGTCTATATTTTGAACCATCCCTGTGACACTAGTTATAGATTCCGATGCTTCACTCCAGGTTTACTGTATCCCTTGGACCTTCTTGTTGACGATGAAACACAGGACTTGCATCGGAATTAAATACAAAAGGCACAATGCCGACTTAAGTACAAGAAGACTGACTCTTCTTACTGACTATGTTTTGAACCATTCCTGTGACACTAGTTATAGATTCCGATGCTTCAATCCCGGTTTACTGTATCCCTTGGACCTTCTTATTGAGAATGAAACACAAAAATTGCATCGGAATTAAATACAAAAAGCACAATGCCGACTTAATTACAAGAATACTGACTCTTCTTACTGACTATGTTTTGAACCATTCCTGTGACACTAGTTATAGATTCCGATGCTTCACTCCAGGTTTACTGTATCCCTTGGACCTCCTTATTGACAATGAAACATAGAAATTGCATCGGAATTAAATACAAAAGCACAATGCCGAATTAAGTACAAGCAGACTGACTCTTCTTACTGTCTATGTTTTGAACCTTTCCTGTGACACTAGTTATAGATTCCGATGCTTCACTCCCGGTTTACTGTACCCCTGGGACCTTCTTATTGACGATGAAACACAGAAATTGCATCGGAAGTAAATAGAAAAGGCACAATGCAGACTTAATTACAAGAAGACTGACTCTACCTACTGTCTATGTTTTGAACCATTCCTGTGACACTAGTTATAGATTCAGATGCTTCACTCCTGGTTTACTGTATCCCTTGGACCTCCTTATTGACGAAGAAACACAGAAATTGCATCGAAATTAAATACAAAAGGCACAATGCCGACTTAAGTACAAGAATACTGACTCTTTTTACTGTCTATGTTTTGAACCATCCCTGTGTCAGTAGTTATAGATTCCGATGATTCACTCCAGGTTTACTGTATCCCTTGGACCTTCTTGTTGACGATGAAACACAGGACTTGCATCGGAATTAAATACAAAAGGCACACTGCCGACTTAAGTACAAGAAGACTGACTCTTCTTACTGACTATGCTTTGAACTATTCCTGTGACACTAGTTATAGATTCCGATGCTTCACTCCCGGTTTACTGTATCCCTTGGACCTTCTTATTGACGATGAAACACAGAAATTGCATCGGAATAAAATACTAAAGGCCCAATGCCGACTTAAGTACAAGAAGACTGACTCTTCCTACTGTCTATGTTTTGAACCTTTCCTGTGACACTAGTTATAGATTCCGATGCTTCACTCCCGGTTTACTGTACCCCTGGGACCTTCTTATTGACGATGAAACACAGAAATTGCATCGGAAGTAAATAGAAAAGGCACAATGCAGACTTAATTACAAGAAGACTGACTCTTCCTACTGTCTATGTTTTGAACCATTCCTGTGACACTAGTTATAGATTCCGATGCTTCACTCCAGGTTTACTGTATCCCTCGGACCTCCTTATTGACGAAGAAACACAGAAATTGCATCGGAATTAAATACAAAAGGCACAATGCCGACTTAAGGACAAGAAGGCTGACTCTTCTTACTGACTATGCTTTGAACCATTCCTGTGACACTAGTTATAGATTACGGTGCTTCACTTCTGGTTTACTGTATCCCTTGGACCTTCTTATTGACGATGAAACACAGAAATTGCATCGGAATTAAATACAAAAGGCACAATGCCGACTTAAGTACAAGAATACTGACTCTTCTTACTGTCTATGTTTTGAACCATCCCTGTGTCACTAGTTATAGATTCCGATGCTTCACTCCAGGTTTACTGTATCCCTTGGACCTTCTTGTTGACGATGAAGCACAGGACTTGCATCGGAATTGAATACAAAAGGCACAATGCCGACTTAAGTACAAGGAGACTGACTCTTCTTACTGACTATGTTTTGAACCATTCCTGTGACACTAGTTATAGATTCCGATGCTTGACTTCAGATTTACTGCATCCCTCTGACCTTCTTTTTAACGATGAAACACATAAATGGCATCGGAATTGAATACCAAAGGAACAATGCCGAATTAAGTACAAGAAGACTGACTCTTCTTACCGTCGATGTTATGAACCATTCCTGTGACAGTAGTTATAGATTCCGATGCTTCACTCCAGGTTTACTGTATCCCTTGGACCTTCTTATTGACGATGAAGCACACAAACAGCATCGGAATTAAATAAAAAATGCCCAATGCCGACTTAAATACAAGAAGACTGACCCTACTTACTGTCTATGTTTTGAACCATTCCTGTGACACTAGTTATAGATTCCGATGCTTCACTCCAGATTTACTATATCCCTTGGACCTTCTTATTGACGATGAAACACAGAAATTGCATCGGAATAAAATACTAAAGGCACAATGCCGACTTAAGTACAATAAGACTGACTCTTCCTACTGTCTATGTTTTGAACCATTCCTGAGACACTAGTTATAGTTTCCGATGCTTCACTTCAGGTATACTGTATCCCTCTTACTTTCTTATTGACGATGAAACACAGAAATTGCATCGGAATTAAATACAAAAGGCACAATGCCGACTGAAATACAAGAACACTGCCTCTTCCTACTGTCTATGTTTTGAACCTTTCCTGTGACACTAGTTATAGATTCCGATGCTTCACTCCCGGTTTACTGTACCCCTGGGACCTTCTTATTGACGATGAAACACAGAAATTGCATCGGAAGTAAATAGAAAAGGCACAATGCAGACTTAATTACAAGAAGACTGTCTCTTCCTACTGTCTATGTGTTGAACCATTCCTGTGACACTAGTTATAGATTCCGATGCTTCACTTCTGGTTTACTGTATCCCTTGGACCTTCTTGTTGACGCTGAAACTACAGAAATTGCATCGGAATTAAATACAAAATGCACAATGCCGACTTAAGTACAAGAAGACTGACTCTTCTTACTGACTATGTTTGGATTCATTCCTGTGACACTAGTTATACATTTAGATGCTTCACTCCAGGTTTACTGTATCCCTTGGACCTTCTTATTGACGATGAAAGACAGAAATTGCATCGAAATTAAATACAAAAAGCACAATGCCGACCTAAGTACAAGAAGACTGACTCTTCTTACTGTCTATGATTTGAACCATTCCTGTGACAGTAGTTATTGAATCCGATGGTTCACTCCAGGTTTACTATATCCCTTCGACCTTCTTATTGACGATGAAACACAGAAATTGCATAGGAATTAAATACAAAAGGCACAATGCCGACTTAAGTACAAGAAGACTGACTCTTCTTACGGACCATGTTTTGATTAATTCCTGTCACACTAGTTATAGATTCCGATGCTTCACACCTGGTTTACTGTATCCCTTGGACCTTCTTATTGACGATGAAACACAGAAATTGCATCGGAATTAAATACAAAAGGCACAATGCCGACTTAAGTACAAGAAGACTGACTCTTCTTACGGACCATGTTTTGATTAATTCCTGTCACACTAGTTATAGATTCCGATGCTTCACACCTGGTTTACTGTATCCCTTGGACCTTCTTATTGACGATGAAACACAAAAATTGCATCGGAATTAAATACAAAAGGCACATTGCCGACATAAGTACATAAAGACTGACTCTTCTTACTGACTATGTTTTGAACCATTCCTGTGACACTAGTTATAGATTCCGATGCATCACTCCAGGTTTGCTGTATACCTTGGACCTCCTTATTGACGAAGAAAAACAGAAATTGCATCGGAATTAAATACAAAAGGCACAATGCCGACTTAAGTACAAGAAGGCTGACTCTTCTTACTGACTATGCTTTGAACCATTCCTGTGACACTAGTTATAGATTACGGTGCTTCACTTCTGGTTTACTGTATCCCTTGGACCTTCTTATTGACGATGAAACACAGAAATTGCATCGGAATTAAATACAAAAGGCGCAATGCCAACTTAAGTACAAGAATACTGACTCTTCTTACTGTCTATGTTTGAACCATCCCTGTGTCACTAGTTATAGATTCCGATGCTTCACTCCAGGTTTACTGTATCCCTTGGACCTTCTTGTTGACGATGAAACACAGGACTTGCATCGGAATTAAATACAAAAGGCACAATGCCGACTTAAGTACAAGAAGACTGACTCTTCTTACTGACTATGTTTTGAACCATTCCTGTGACACTAGTTATAGATTCCGATGCTTCACTCCCGGTTTACTGTATCCCTTGGACCTTCTTATTGAGAATGAAACACAAAAATTGCATCGGAATTAAATACAAAAAGCACAATGCCGACTTAATTACAAGAATACTGACTCTTCTTACTGACTATGTTTTGAACCATTCCTGTGACACTAGTTATAGATTCCGATGCTTCACTCCAGGTTTACTGTATCCCTTGGACCTCCTTATTGACAATGAAACATAGAAATTGCATCGGAATTAAATACAAAAGGCACAATGCCGAATTAAGTACAAGCAGACTGACTCTTCTTACTGTCTATGTTTTGAACCTTTCCTGTGACACTAGTTATAGATTCCGATGCTTCACTCCCGGTTTACTGTACCCCTGGGACCTTCTTATTGACGATGAAACACAGAAATTGCATCGGAAGTAAATAGAAAAGGCACAATGCAGACTTAATTACAAGAAGACTGACTCTACCTACTGTCTATGTTTTGAACCATTCCTGTGACACTAGTTATAGATTCAGATGCTTCACTCCTGGTTTACTGTATCCCTTGGACCTCCTTATTGACGAAGAAACACAGAAATTGCATCGAAATTAAATACAAAAGGCACAATGCCGACTTAAGTACAAGAATACTGACTCTTTTTACTGTCTATGTTTTGAACCATCCCTGTGTCAGTAGTTATAGATTCCGATGATTCACTCCAGGTTTACTGTATCACTTGGACCTTCTTGTTGACGATGAAACACAGGACTTGCATCGGAATTAAATACAAAAGGCACACTGCCGACTTAAGTACAAGAAGACTGACTCTTCTTACTGACTATGCTTTGAACTATTCCTGTGACACTAGTTATAGATTCCGATGCTTCACTCCCGGTTTACTGTATCCCTTGGACCTTCTTATTGAGGATGAAACACAACAATTGCATCGGAATTAAATACAAAAAGCACAATGACGACTTAATTACAAGAATGCTGACTCTTCTTACTGACTATGTTTTGAACCATTCCTGTGACACTAGTTATAGATTCCGATGCTTCACTCCAGATTTACTATATCCCTTGGACCTTCTTATTGACGATGAAACACAGAAATTGCATCGGAATAAAATACTAAAGGCCCAATGTCGACTTAAGTACAAGAAGACTGACTCTTCCTACTGTCTATGTTTTGAACCTTTCCTGTGACACTAGTTATAGATTCCGATGCTTCACTCCCGGTTTACTGTACCCCTGGGACCTTCTTATTGACGATGAAACACAGAAATTGCATCGGAAGTAAATAGAAAAGGCACAATGCAGACTTAATTACAAGAAGACTGACTCTTCCTACTGTCTATGTTTTGAACCATTCCTGTGACACTAGTTATAGATTCCGATGCTTCACTCCAGGTTTACTGTATCCCTTGGACCTCCTTATTGACGAAGAAACACAGAAATTGCATCGGAATTAAATACAAAAGGCACAATGCCGACTTAAGGACAAGAAGGCTGACTCTTCTTACTGACTATGCTTTGAACCATTCCTGTGACACTAGTTATAGATTACGGTGCTTCACTTCTGGTTTACTGTATCCCTTGGACCTTCTTATTGACGATGAAACACAGAAATTGCATCGGAATTAAATACAAAAGGCACAATGCCGACTTAAGTACAAGAATACTGACTCTTCTTACTGTCTATGTTTTGAACCATCCCTGTGTCACTAGTTATAGATTCCGATGCTTCACTCCAGGTTTACTGTATCCCTTGGACCTTCTTGTTGACGATGAAGCACAGGACTTGCATCGGAATTGAATACAAAAGGCACAATGCCGACTTAAGTACAAGGAGACTGACTCTTCTTACTGACTATGTTTTGAACCATTCCTGTGACACTAGTTATAGATTCCGATGCTTGACTTCAGATTTACTGCATCCCTCTGACCTTCTTTTTAACGATGAAACACATAAATGGCATCGGAATTGAATACCAAAGGAACAATGCCGAATTAAGTACAAGAAGACTGACTCTTCTTACCGTCGATGTTATGAACCATTCCTGTGACAGTAGTTATAGATTCCGATGCTTCACTCCAGGTTTACTGTATCCCTTGGACCTTCTTATTGACGATGAAGCACACAAACTGCATCGGAATTAAATAAAAAATGCCCAATGCCGACTTAAATACAAGAAGACTGACCCTACTTACTGTCTATGTTTTGAACCATTCCTGTGACACTAGTTATAGATTCCGATGCTTCACTCCAGATTTACTATATCCCTTGGACCTTCTTATTGACGATGAAACACAGAAATTGCATCGGAATAAAATACTAAAGGCACAATGCCGACTTAAGTACAATAAGACTGACTCTTCCTACTGTCTATGTTTTGAACCATTCCTGAGACACTAGTTATAGTTTCCGATGCTTCACTTCAGGTATACTGTATCCCTCTTACTTTCTTATTGACGATGAAACACAGAAATTGCATCGGAATTAAATACAAAAGGCACAATGCCGACTGAAATACAAGAACACTGCCTCTTCCTACTGTCTATGTTTTGAACCTTTCCTGTGACACTAGTTATAGATTCCGATGCTTCACTCCCGGTTTACTGTACCCCTGGGACCTTCTTATTGACGATGAAACACAGAAATTGCATCGGAAGTAAATAGAAAAGGCACAATGCAGACTTAATTACAAGAAGACTGTCTCTTCCTACTGTCTATGTGTTGAACCATTCCTGTGACACTAGTTATAGATTCCGATGCTTCACTTCTGGTTTACTGTATCCCTTGGACCTTCTTGTTGACGCTGAAACTACAGAAATTGCATCGGAATTAAATACAAAATGCACAATGCCGACTTAAGTACAAGAAGACTGACTCTTCTTACTGACTATGTTTGGATTCATTCCTGTGACACTAGTTATACATTTAGATGCTTCACTCCAGGTTTACTGTATCCCTTGGACCTTCTTATTGACGATGAAAGACAGAAATTGCATCGAAATTAAATACAAAAAGCACAATGCCGACCTAAGTACAAGAAGACTGACTCTTCTTACTGTCTATGATTTGAACCATTCCTGTGACAGTAGTTATTGAATCCGATGGTTCACTCCAGGTTTACTATATCCCTTCGACCTTCTTATTGACGATGAAACACAGAAATTGCATAGGAATTAAATACAAAAGGCACAATGCCGACTTAAGTACAAGAAGACTGACTCTTCTTACGGACCATGTTTTGATTAATTCCTGTCACACTAGTTATAGATTCCGATGCTTCACACCTGGTTTACTGTATCCCTTGGACCTTCTTATTGACGATGAAACACAGAAATTGCATCGGAATTAAATACAAAAGGCACAATGCCGACTTAAGTACAAGAAGACTGACTCTTCTTACGGACCATGTTTTGATTAATTCCTGTCACACTAGTTATAGATTCCGATGCTTCACACCTGGTTTACTGTATCCCTTGGACCTTCTTATTGACGATGAAACACAAAAATTGCATCGGAATTAAATACAAAAGGCACATTGCCGACATAAGTACATAAAGACTGACTCTTCTTACTGACTATGTTTTGAACCATTCCTGTGACACTAGTTATAGATTCCGATGCATCACTCCAGGTTTACTGTATACCTTGGACCTCCTTATTGACGAAGAAAAACAGAAATTGCATCGGAATTAAATACAAAAGGCACAATGCCGACTTAAGTACAAGAAGGCTGACTCTTCTTACTGACTATGCTTTGAACCATTCCTGTGACACTAGTTATAGATTACGGTGCTTCACTTCTGGTTTACTGTATCCCTTGGACCTTCTTATTGACGATGAAACACAGAAATTGCATCGGAATTAAATACAAAAGGCGCAATGCCAACTTAAGTACAAGAATACTGACTCTTCTTACTGTCTATGTTTGAACCATCCCTGTGTCACTAGTTATAGATTCCGATGCTTCACTCCAGGTTTACTGTATCCCTTGGACCTTCTTGTTGACGATGAAACACAGGACTTGCATCGGAATTAAATACAAAAGGCACAATGCCGACTTAAGTACAAGAAGACTGACTCTTCTTACTGACTATGTTTTGAACCATTCCTGTGACACTAGTTATAGATTCCGATGCTTCACTCCCGGTTTACTGTATCCCTTGGACCTTCTTATTGAGAATGAAACACAAAAATTGCATCGGAATTAAATACAAAAAGCACAATGCCGACTTAATTACAAGAATACTGACTCTTCTTACTGACTATGTTTTGAACCATTCCTGTGACACTAGTTATAGATTCCGATGCTTCACTCCAGGTTTACTGTATCCCTTGGACCTCCTTATTGACAATGAAACATAGAAATTGCATCGGAATTAAATACAAAAGGCACAATGCCGAATTAAGTACAAGCAGACTGACTCTTCTTACTGTCTATGTTTTGAACCTTTCCTGTGACACTAGTTATAGATTCCGATGCTTCACTCCCGGTTTACTGTACCCCTGGGACCTTCTTATTGACGATGAAACACAGAAATTGCATCGGAAGTAAATAGAAAAGGCACAATGCAGACTTAATTACAAGAAGACTGACTCTACCTACTGTCTATGTTTTGAACCATTCCTGTGACACTAGTTATGAATTCAGATGCTTCACTCCTGGTTTACTGTATCCCTTGGACCTCCTTATTGACGAAGAAACACAGAAATTGCATCGAAATTAAATACAAAAGGCACAATGCCGACTTAAGTACAAGAATACTGACTCTTTTTACTGTCTATGTTTTGAACCATCCCTGTGTCAGTAGTTATAGATTCCGATGATTCACTCCAGGTTTACTGTATCACTTGGACCTTCTTGTTGACGATGAAACACAGGACTTGCATCGGAATTAAATACAAAAGGCACACTGCCGACATAAGTACAAGAAGACTGACTCTTCTTACTGACTATGCTTTGAACTATTCCTGTGACACTAGTTATAGATTCCGATGCTTCACTCCCGGTTTACTGTATCCCTTGGACCTTCTTATTGAGGATGAAACACAACAATTGCATCGGAATTAAATACAAAAAGCACAATGACGACTTAATTACAAGAATGCTGACTCTTCTTACTGACTATGTTTTGAACCATTCCTGTGACACTAGTTATAGATTCCGATGCTTCACTCCAGATTTACTATATCCCTTGGACCTTCTTATTGACGATGAAACACAGAAATTGCATCGGAATAAAATACTAAAGGCCCAATGCCGACTTAAGTACAAGAAGACTGACTCTTCCTACTGTCTATGTTTTGAACCTTTCCTGTGACACTAGTTATAGATTCCGATGCTTCACTCCCGGTTTACTGTACCCCTGGGACCTTCTTATTGACGATGAAACACAGAAATTGCATCGGAAGTAAATAGAAAAGGCACAATGCAGACTTAATTACAAGAAGACTGACTCTTCCTACTGTCTATGTTTTGAACCATTCCTGTGACACTAGTTATAGATTCCGATGCTTCACTCCAGGTTTACTGTATCCCTTGGACCTCCTTATTGACGAAGAAACACAGAAATTGCATCGGAATTAAATACAAAAGGCACAATGCCGACTTAAGGACAAGAAGGCTGACTCTTCTTACTGACTATGCTTTGAACCATTCCTGTGACACTAGTTATAGATTACGGTGCTTCACTTCTGGTTTACTGTATCCCTTGGACCTTCTTATTGACGATGAAACACAGAAATTGCATCGGAATTAAATACAAAAGGCACAATGCCGACTTAAGTACAAGAATACTGACTCTTCTTACTGTCTATGTTTTGAACCATCCCTGTGTCACTAGTTATAGATTCCGATGCTTCACTCCAGGTTTACTGTATCCCTTGGACCTTCTTGTTGACGATGAAGCACAGGACTTGCATCGGAATTGAATACAAAAGGCACAATGCCGACTTAAGTACAAGGAGACTGACTCTTCTTACTGACTATGTTTTGAACCATTCCTGTGACACTAGTTATAGATTCCGATGCTTGACTTCAGATTTACTGCATCCCTCTGACCTTCTTTTTAACGATGAAACACATAAATGGCATCGGAATTGAATACCAAAGGAACAATGCCGAATTAAGTACAAGAAGACTGACTCTTCTTACCGTCGATGTTATGAACCATTCCTGTGACAGTAGTTATAGATTCCGATGCTTCACTCCAGGTTTACTGTATCCCTTGGACCTTCTTATTGACGATGAAGCACACAAACTGCATCGGAATTAAATAAAAAATGCCCAATGCCGACTTAAATACAAGAAGACTGACCCTACTTACTGTCTATGTTTTGAACCATTCCTGTGACACTAGTTATAGATTCCGATGCTTCACTCCAGATTTACTATATCCCTTGGACCTTCTTATTGACGATGAAACACAGAAATTGCATCGGAATAAAATACTAAAGGCACAATGCCGACTTAAGTACAATAAGACTGACTCTTCCTACTGTCTATGTTTTGAACCATTCCTGAGACACTAGTTATAGTTTCCGATGCTTCACTTCAGGTATACTGTATCCCTCTTACTTTCTTATTGACGATGAAACACAGAAATTGCATCGGAATTAAATACAAAAGGCACAATGCCGACTGAAATACAAGAACACTGCCTCTTCCTACTGTCTATGTTTTGAACCTTTCCTGTGACACTAGTTATAGATTCCGATGCTTCACTCCCGGTTTACTGTATCCCTTGGACCTTCTTGTTGACGCTGAAACTACAGAAATTGCATCGGAATTAAATACAAAATGCACAATGCCGACTTAAGTACAAGAAGACTGACTCTTCTTACTGACTATGTTTGGATTCATTCCTGTGACACTAGTTATACATTTAGATGCTTCACTCCAGGTTTACTGTATCCCTTGGACCTTCTTATTGACGATGAAAGACAGAAATTGCATCGAAATTAAATACAAAAAGCACAATGCCGACCTAAGTACAAGAAGACTGACTCTTCTTACTGACTATGATTTGAACCATTCCTGTGACAGTAGTTATTGATTCCGATGGTTCACTCCAGGTTTACTATATCCCTTCGACCTTCTTATTGACGATGAAACACAGAAATTGCATAGGAATTAAATAGAAAAGGCACAATGCCGACTTAAGTACAAGAAGACCGTCTCTTCTTACTGACTATGTTTTGGACCATTCCTGTGACACTAGTTATAGATTCCGATGCTTCACTTCAGGTTTACTGTATACCTTGGACCTTCTTATTGACGATGAAACACAGAAATTGCATCTGAATGAAATACAAAAGGCACAATGCCGACTTATGTACAAGAAGACTGACTCTTTTTCCTGACTATGTTTTGAACCATTCTTGTTACACTAATTATAGACTCTGATGCTTCACTTCAGGTTTACTGTATCCTTTGGAGCTTCATATTGAAGATGAAACACAGAAATTGCATCGGAATTAAATACAAAAGGCACAATGCCGACTTAAGTGCAAGAATACTGACTCTAATTACTGTCTATGTTTTGAACCATCCCTGTGACACTAGTTATAGATTCTGATGCTTAACTCCAAGTTTACTGTATCCCTTGGACCTTTTTATTGACGATGAAACACAGAAATTGCATCGGAATTAAATACAAAAGGCACAATAACGACTTAAGTACAAGAAGACTGACTCTTCTTACGGACCATGTTTGATTCATTCCTGTCACACTAGTTATAGATTCCGATGCTTCACACCTGGTTTACTGTATCCCTTGGACCTTCTTATTGACGATGAAACACAGAAATTGCATCGAAATTAAATACAAAAGGCACAATGCCGACTTAAGTACAAGAAGACTGACTCTTCTTACTGACTATGTTTTGAACCATTTCTGTGACACAGTTATAGATTCCGATGCTTCACTCCCGGTTTACTGTATCCCTTGGACCTTCTTATTGACGATGAAACACAAAAATTGCATCGGAATTAAATACAAAAGGCACATTGCCTACATAAGTACAAGAAGTCTGACTCTTCTTACTGACTATGTTTTGAACCATTCCTGTGACACTAGTTATAGATTCCGATGCATCACTCCAGGTTTACTGTATACCTTGGACCTCCTTATTGACGAAGAAACACAGAAATTGCATCGGAATTAAATACAAAAGGCACAATGCCGACTTAAGTACAAGAAGGCTGACTCTTCTTACTGACTATGCTTTGAACCATTCCTGTGACACTAGTTATAGATTACGGTGCTTCACTTCTGGTTTACTGTATCCCTTGGACCTTCTTATTGACGATGAAACACAGAAATTGCATCGGAATTAAATACAAAAGGCACAATGCCGACTTAATTACAAGAAGACTGACTCTTCCTACTGTCTATGATTTGAACCATTCCTGTGACACTAGTTATAGATTCCGATGCTTCACTCCAGGTTTACTGTATCCCTTGGACCTCCTTATTGACGAAGAAACACAGAAATTGCATCGGAATTAAATACGAAAGGTACAATGCCGACTTAAGTACAAGAAGGCTGACTCTTCTTACTGACTATGCTTTGAACCATTCCTGTGACACTAGTTATAGATTACGGTGCTTCACTTCTGGTTTACTGTATCCCTTGGACCTTCTTATTGACGATGAAACACAGAAATTGCATCGGAATTAAATACAAAAGGCACAATGCCGACTTAAGTACAAGAATACTGACTCTTCTTACTGTCTATGTTTTGAACCATCCCTGTGTCACTAGTTATAGATTCCGATGCTTCACTCCAGGTTTACTGTATCCCTTGGACCTTCTTGTTGACGATGAAGCACAGGACTTGCATCGGAATTGAGTACAAAAGGCACAATGCCGACTTAAGTACAAGAAGACTGACTCTTGTTACTGACTATGTTTTGAACCATTCCTGTGACACTAGTTATAGATTCCGATGCTTGACTTCAGATTTACTGCATCCCTCTGACCTTCTTTTTAACGATGAAACACATAAATGGCATCGGAATTGAATACCAAAGGAACAATGCCGAATTAAGTACAAGAAGACTGACTCTTCTTACCGTCGATGTTATGAACCATTCCTGTGACAGTAGTTATAGATTCCGATGCTTCACTCCAGGTTTACTGTATCCCTTGGACCTTCTTATTGACGATGAAGCACACAAACTGCATCGGAATTAAATAAAAAATGCCCAATGCCGACTTAAATACAAGAAGACTGACCCTACTTACTGTCTATGTTTTGAACCATTCCTGTGACACTAGTTATAGATTCCGATGCTTCACTCCAGATTTACTATTCCCTTGGACCTTCTTATTGACGATGAAACACAGAAATTGCATCGGAATAAAATACTAAAGGCACAATGCCGACTTAAGTACAATAAGACTGACTCTTCCTACTGTCTATGTTTTGAACCATTCCTGAGACACTAGTTATAGTTTCCGATGCTTCACTTCAGGTATACTGTATCCCTCTTACTTTCTTATTGACGATGAAACACAGAAATTGCATCGGAATTAAATACAAAAGGCACAATGCCGACTGAAATACAAGAACACTGTCTCTTCCTACTGTCTATGTTTTGAACCTTTCCTGTGACACTAGTTATAGATTCCGATGCTTCACTCCCGGTTTACTGTACCCCTGGGACCTTCTTATTGACGATGAAACACAGAAATTGCATCGGAAGTAAATAGAAAAGGCACAATGCAGACTTAATTACAAGAAGACTGTCTCTTCCTACTGTCTATGTGTTGAACCATTCCTGTGACACTAGTTATAGATTCCGATGCTTCACTTCTGGTTTACTGTATCCCTTGGACCTTCTTGTTGACGCTGAAACTACAGAAATTGCATCGGAATTAAATACAAAATGCACAATGCCGACTTAAGTACAAGAAGACTGACTCTTCTTACTGACTATGATCGGATTCATTCCTGTGACACTAGTTATACATTTAGATGCTTCACTCCAGGTTTACTGTATCCCTTGGACCTTCTTATTGACGATGAAAGACAGAAATTGCATCGAAATTAAATACAAAAAGCACAATGCCGACCTAAGTACAAGAAGACTGACTCTTCTTACTGTCTATGTTTTGAACCATTCCTGTGACAGTAGTTATTGATTCCGATGCTTCACTCCAGGTTTACTATATCCCTTCGACCTTCTTATTGACGATGAAACACAGAAATTGCATAGGAATTAAATAGAAAAGGCACAATGCCGACTTAAGTACAAGAAGACTGTCTCTTCTTACTGACTATGTTTTGAACCATTCCTGTGACACTAGTTATAGATTCCGATGCTTCACTTCAGGTTTACTGTATACCTTGGACCTTCTTATTGACGATGAAACACAGAAATTGCATCGGAATGAAATAAAAAAGGCACAATGCCGACTTATGTACAAGAAGACTGACTCTTTTTCCTGACTATGTTTTGAACCATTCTTGTTACACTACTTACAGACTCTGATGCTTCACTTCAGGTTTACTGTATCCTTTGGACCTTCATATTGAAGATGAAACACAGAAATTGCATCGGAATTAAATACAAAAGGCACAATGCCGACTTAAGTGCAAGAATACTGACTCTAATTACTGTCTATGTTTTGAACTATCCCTGTGACACTAGTTATAGATTCCGATGCTTAACTCCAAGTTTACTGTATCCCTTGGACCTTCTTATTGACGATGAAACACAGAAATTGCATCGGAATTAAATACAAAAGGCACAATGCCGACTTAAGTACAAGAAGACTGACTCTTCTTACGGACCATGTTTTGATTCATTCCTGTCACACTAGTTATAGATTCCGATGCTTCACACCTGGTTTACTGTATCCCTTGGACCTTCTTATTGACGATGAAACACAGAAATTGCATCGAAAATAAATACAAAAGGCACAATGACGACTTAAGTACAAGAAGACTGACTCTTCTTACTGACTATGATCGGATTCATTCCTGTGACACTAGTTATACATTTAGATGCTTCACTCCAGGTTTACTGTATCCCTTGGACCTTCTTATTGACGATGAAAGACAGAAATTGCATCGAAATTAAATACAAAAAGCACAATGCCGACCTAAGTACAAGAAGACTGACTCTTCTTACTGTCTATGTTTTGAACCATTCCTGTGACAGTAGTTATTGATTCCGATGCTTCACTCCAGGTTTACTATATCCCTTCGACCTTCTTATTGACGATGAAACACAGAAATTGCATAGGAATTAAATAGAAAAGGCACAATGCCGACTTAAGTACAAGAAGACTGTCTCTTCTTACTGACTATGTTTTGAACCATTTCTGTGACACAGTTATACATTCCCATGCTTCACTCCCGGTTTACTGTATCCCTTGGACCTTCTTATTGACGATGAAACACAGAAATTGCATAGGAATTAAATAGAAAAGGCACAATGCCGACTTAAGTACAAGAAGACTGTCTCTTCTTACTGACTATGTTTTGGACCATTCCTGTGACACTAGTTATAGATTCCGATGCTTCACTTCAGGTTTACTGTATACCTTGGACCTTCTTATTGACGATGAAACACAGAAATTGCATCGGAATGAAATACAAAAGGCACAATGCCGACTTATGTACAAGAAGACTGACTCTTTTTCCTGACTATGTTTTGAACCATTCTTGTTACACTAGTTATAGACTCTGATGCTTCACTTCAGGTTTACTGTATCCTTTGGAGCTTCATATTGAAGATGAAACACAGAAATTGCATCGGAATTAAATACAAAAGGCACAATGCCGACTTAAGTGCAAGAATACTGACTCTAATTACTGTCTATGTTTTGAACCATTCCTGTGACACTAGTTACAGATTCCGATGCTTGACTTCAGATTTACTGCATCCCTCTGACCTTCTTTTTAACGATGAAACACATAAATGGCATCGGAATTGAATACCAAAGGAACAAAGCCGAATTAAGTACAAGAAGACTGACTCTTCTTACCGTCGATGTTATGAACCATTCCTGTGACAGTAGTTATAGATTCCGATGCTTCACTCCAGGTTTACTGTATCCCTTGGACCTTCTTATTGACGATGAAGCACACAAACTGCATCGGAATTAAATAAAAAATGCCCAATGCCGACTTAAATACAAGAAGACTGACCCTACTTACTGTCTATGTTTTGAACCATTCCTGTGACACTAGTTATAGATTCCGATGCTTCACTCCAGATTTACTATATCCCTTGGACCTTCTTATTGACGATGAAGCACAGAAATTGCATCGGAATAAAATACTAAAGGCACAATGCCGACTTAAGTACAATAAGACTGACTCTTCCTACTGTCTATGTTTTGAACCATTCCTGAGACACTAGTTATAGATTCCGATGCTTCACTCCCGGTTTACTGTACCCCTGGGACCTTCTTATTGACGATGAAACACAGAAATTGCATCGGAAGTAAATAGAAAAGGCACAATGCAGACTTAATTACAAGAAGACTGTCTCTTCCTACTGTCTATGTGTTGAACCATTCCTGTGACACTAGTTATAGATTCCGATGCTTCACTTCTGGTTTACTGTATCCCTTGGACCTTCTTGTTGACGCTGAAACTACAGAAATTGCATCGGAATTAAATACAAAATGCACAATGCCGACTTAAGTACAAGAAGACTGACTCTTCTTACTGACTATGTTTGGATTCATTCCTGTGACACTAGTTATACATTTAGATGCTTCACTCCAGGTTTACTGTATCCCTTGGACCTTCTTATTGACGATGAAAGACAGAAATTGCATCGAAATTAAATACAAAAAGCACAATGCCGACCTAAGTACAAGAAGACTGACTCTTCTTACTGTCTATGTTTTGAACCATTCCTGTGACAGTAGTTATTGATTCCGATGCTTCACTCCAGGTTTACTATATCCCTTCGACCTTCTTATTGACGATGAAACACAGAAATTGCATAGGAATTAAATAGAAAAGGCACAATGCCGACTTAAGTACAAGAAGACTGTCTCTTCTTACTGACTATGTTTTGAACCATTCCTGTGACACTAGTTATAGATTCCGATGCTTCACTTCAGGTTTACTGTATACCTTGGACCTTCTTATTGACGATGAAACACAGAAATTGCATCGGAATGAAATAAAAAAGGCACAATGCCGACTTATGTACAAGAAGACTGACTCTTTTTCCTGACTATGTTTTGAACCATTCTTTTTACACTACTTATAGACTCTGATGCTTCACTTCAGGTTTACTGTATCCTTTGGACCTTCATATTGAAGATGAAACACAGAAATTGCATCGGAATTAAATACAAAAGGCACAATGCCGACTTAAGTGCAAGAATACCGACTCTAATTACTGTCTATGTTTTGAACTATCCCTGTGACACTAGTTATAGATTCCGATGCTTAACTCCAAGTTTACTGTATCCCTTGGACCTTCTTATTGACGATGAAACACAGAAATTGCATCGGAATTAAATACAAAAGGCACAATGCCGACTTAAGTACAAGAAGACTGACTCTTCTTACGGACCATGATTTTGATTCATTCCTGTCACACTAGTTATAGATTCCGATGCTTCACACCTGGTTTACTGTATCCCTTGGACCTTCTTATTGACGATGAAACACAGAAATTGCATCGAAAATAAATACAAAAGGCACAATGCCGACTTAAGTACAAGAAGACTGACTCTTCTTACTGACTATGTTTTGAACCATTTCTGTGACACAGTTATACATTCCCATGCTTCACTCCCGGTTTACTGTATCCCTTGGACCTTCTTATTGACGATGAAACACAGAAATTGCATAGGAATTAAATAGAAAAGGCACAATGCCGACTTAAGTACAAGAAGACTGTCTCTTCTTACTGACTATGTTTTGGACCATTCCTGTGACACTAGTTATAGATTCCGATGCTTCACTTCAGGTTTACTGTATACCTTGGACCTTCTTATTGACGATGAAACACAGAAATTGCATCGGAATGAAATACAAAAGGCACAATGCCGACTTATGTACAAGAAGACTGACTCTTTTTCCTGACTATGTTTTGAACCATTCTTGTTACACTAGTTATAGACTCTGATGCTTCACTTCAGGTTTACTGTATCCTTTGGAGCTTCATATTGAAGATGAAACACAGAAATTGCATCGGAATTAAATACAAAAGGCACAGTGCCGACTTAAGTGCAAGAATACTGACTCTAATTACTGTCTATGTTTTGAACCATCCCTGTGACACTAGTTATAGATTCTGATGCTTAACTCCAAGTTTACTGTATCCCTTGGACCTTTTTATTGACGATGAAACACAGAAATTGCATCGGAATTAAATACAAAAGGCACAATAACGACTTAAGTACAAGAAGACTGACTCTTCTTACGGACCATGTTTGATTCATTCCTGTCACACTAGTTATAGATTCCGATGCTTCACACCTGGTTTACTGTATCCCTTGGACCTTCTTATTGACGATGAAACACAGAAATTGCATCGAAATTAAATACAAAAGGCACAATGCCGACTTAAGTACAAGAAGACTGACTCTTCTTACTGACTATGTTTTGAACCATTTCTGTGACACAGTTATAGATTCCGATGCTTCACTCCCGGTTTACTGTATCCCTTGGTCCTTCTTATTGACGATGAAACACAAAAATTGCATCGGAATTAAATACAAAAGGCACATTGCCTACATAAGTACAAGAAGTCTGACTCTTCTTACTGACTATGTTTTGAACCATTCCTGTGACACTAGTTATAGATTCCGATGCATCACTCCAGGTTTACTGTATACCTTGGACCTCCTTATTGACGAAGAAACACAGAAATTGCATCGGAATTAAATACAAAAGGCACAATGCCGACTTAAGTACAAGAAGGCTGACTCTTCTTACTGACTATGCTTTGAACCATTCCTGTGACACTAGTTATAGATTACGGTGCTTCACTTCTGGTTTACTGTATCCCTTGGACCTTCTTATTGACGATGAAACACAGAAATTGCATCGGAATTAAATACAAAAGGCACAATGCCGACTTAAGTACAAGAATACTGACTCTTCTTACTGTCTATGTTTGAACCATCCCTGTGTCACTAGTTATAGATTCCGATGCTTCACTCCAGGTTTACTGTATCCCTTGGACCTTCTTGTTGACGATGAAACACAGGACTTGCATCGGAATTAAATACAAAAGGCACAATGCCGACTTAAGTACAAGAAGACTGTCTCTTCTTACTGACTATGTTTTGAACCATTCCTGTGACACTAGTTATAGATTCCGATGCTTCACTTCAGGTTTACTGTATACCTTGGACCTTCTTATTGACGATGAAACACAGAAATTGCATCGGAATGAAATAAAAAAGGCACAATGCCGACTTATGTACAAGAAGACTGACTCTTTTTCCTGACTATGTTTTGAACCATTCTTGTTACACTACTTATAGACTCTGATGCTTCACTTCAGGTTTACTGTATCCTTTGGACCTTCATATTGAAGATGAAACACAGAAATTGCATCGGAATTAAAAACAAAAGGCACAATGCCGACTTAAGTGCAAGAATACTGACTCTAATTACTGTCTATGTTTTGAACTATCCCTGTGACACTAGTTATAGATTCCGATGCTTAACTCCAAGTTTACTGTATCCCTTGGACCTTCTTATTGACGATGAAACACAGAAATTGCATCGGAATTAAATACAAAAGGCACAATGCCGACTTAAGTACAAGAAGACTGACTCTTCTTACGGACCATGATTTTGATTCATTCCTGTCACACTAGTTATAGATTCCGATGCTTCACACCTGGTTTACTGTATCCCTTGGACCTTCTTATTGACGATGAAACACAGAAATTGCATCGAAAATAAATACAAAAGGCACAATGCCGACTTAAGTACAAGAAGACTGACTCTTCTTACTGACTATGTTTTGAACCATTTCTGTGACACAGTTATACATTCCCATGCTTCACTCCCGGTTTACTGTATCCCTTGGACCTTCTTATTGACGATGAAACACAGAAATTGCATAGGAATTAAATAGAAAAGGCACAATGCCGACTTAAGTACAAGAAGACTGTCTCTTCTTACTGACTATGTTTTGGACCATTCCTGTGACACTAGTTATAGATTCCGATGCTTCACTTCAGGTTTACTGTATACCTTGGACCTTCTTATTGACGATGAAACACAGAAATTGCATCGGAATGAAATACAAAAGGCACAATGCCGACTTATGTACAAGAAGACTGACTCTTTTTCCTGACTATGTTTTGAACCATTCTTGTTACACTAGTTATAGACTCTGATGCTTCACTTCAGGTTTACTGTATCCTTTGGAGCTTCATATTGAAGATGAAACACAGAAATTGCATCGGAATTAAATACAAAAGGCACAGTGCCGACTTAAGTGCAAGAATACTGACTCTAATTACTGTCTATGTTTTGAACCATCCCTGTGACACTAGTTATAGATTCTGATGCTTAACTCCAAGTTTACTGTATCCCTTGGACCTTTTTATTGACGATGAAACACAGAAATTGCATCGGAATTAAATACAAAAGGCACAATAACGACTTAAGTACAAGAAGACTGACTCTTCTTACGGACCATGTTTGATTCATTCCTGTCACACTAGTTATAGATTCCGATGCTTCACACCTGGTTTACTGTATCCCTTGGACCTTCTTATTGACGATGAAACACAGAAATTGCATCGAAATTAAATACAAAAGGCACAATGCCGACTTAAGTACAAGAAGACTGACTCTTCTTACTGACTATGTTTTGAACCATTTCTGTGACACAGTTATAGATTCCGATGCTTCACTCCCGGTTTACTGTATCCCTTGGTCCTTCTTATTGACGATGAAACACAAAAATTGCATCGGAATTAAATACAAAAGGCACATTGCCTACATAAGTACAAGAAGTCTGACTCTTCTTACTGACTATTTTTTGAACCATTCCTGTGACACTAGTTATAGATTCCGATGCATCACTCCAGGTTTACTGTATACCTTGGACCTCCTTATTGACGAAGAAACACAGAAATTGCATCGGAATTAAATACAAAAGGCACAATGCCGACTTAAGTACAAGAAGGCTGACTCTTCTTACTGACTATGCTTTGAACCATTCCTGTGACACTAGTTATAGATTACGGTGCTTCACTTCTGGTTTACTGTATCCCTTGGACCTTCTTATTGACGATGAAACACAGAAATTGCATCGGAATTAAATACAAAAGGCACAATGCCGACTTAAGTACAAGAATACTGACTCTTCTTACTGTCTATGTTTGAACCATCCCTGTGTCACTAGTTATAGATTCCGATGCTTCACTCCAGGTTTACTGTATCCCTTGGACCTTCTTGTTGACGATGAAACACAGGACTTGCATCGGAATTAAATACAAAAGGCACAATGCCGACTTATGTACAAGAAGACTGACTCTTCTTACTGACAATGTTTTGAACCATTCCTGTAACACTAGTTATAGATTCCGATGCTTCACTCCCGGTTTACTGTATCCCTTGGACCTTCTTATTGAGAATGAAACACAAAAATTGCATCGGAATTAAATACAAAAAGCACAATGCCGACTCAATTACAAGAATACTGACTCTTCTTACTGACTATGTTTTGAACCATTCCTGGGACACTAGTTATAGATTCCGATGCTTCACTCCAGGTTTACTGTATCCCTTGGACCTCCTTATTGACAATGCAACATAGAAATTGCATCGGAATTAAATACAAAAGGCACAATGCCGAATTAAGTACAAGCAGACTGACTCTTCTTACTGTCTATGTTTTGAACCATTCATGTGACACTAGTTATAGATTCCGATGCTTCACTCCAGGTTTACTGTATCCCTTGGACCTTCTTATTGACGATGAAACACAGAAATTGAATCGGAATTAAATACAAAAGGCACAATGGCGACTTAAGTGCAAGAAGACTGACTCTTCTTACTGACTATGATGTGAACCATTCATGTGACACTAGTTATTGAATCCGTCGGGTCACTTCAGGTTTACTGTATCCCTTGGACCATCTTATTGAAGATGAAACACAGAAATTGCATTGGAAATAAATACAAAAGGCACAATGCCGACTTAAGTACAAGAAGACTGACTCTTCTTACTGACTATGTTTGAACCATTCCTGTGACACTAGTTATGGATTCTGATGCTACGCTTCAGGTTTGGTGTATCCCTTGGAAATTCTTATTGGCGATGAAACACAGAAATTGAATCGGAATTAAATACATAAGGCACAATGGCGACTTAAGTACAAGAAGACTGACTCTTCTTACTGACTATGATTTGAACCATTCATGTGACACTAGTTATTGATTCCGTCGCCTCACTTCAGGTTCACGGTATCCCTTGGACCTTCTTATTGAAGATGAAACACAGAAATTGCATCGGAAATAAATACAAAAGGCACAATGCCGACTTCAGTACAAGAAGACTGACTCTTCTTACTGACTATGTTTGAACCATTCCTGTGACACTAGTTATAGTTTCTGATGCTGCACTTCAGGTTTAGTGTATCCCTTGGACCTTCATATTGAAGATGAAACACATAAATTGCATCGCAATTAAATACAAAAGGCACAATGCCGACTTAAGTACAAGAATACTTACTCTTCTTACTGTCTATGTTTTGAACCATCCCTGTGACACTAGTTATAGATTCCGATGCTTCACTCCACGTTTACTGTATACCTTGGACCTCCTTATTGACGAAGAAACACAGAAATTGCATCGGAAATAAATACAAAAGGCACAATGCCGACTTAAGTACAAGAAGACTGACTCTTCTTACTGACTATGTTTGATCCATTCCTGTGACACTAGTTATGGATTCTGATGCTACGCTTCAGGTTTGGTGTATCCCTTGGAAATTCTTATTGGCGATGAAACTCAGAAATTGCATCGGAATTAAATACAAAAGGCACAATGGCGACTTAAGTACAAGAAGACTGACTCTTGTTACTGACTATGATTTGAACCATTCATGTGACACTAGTTATTGATTCCGTCGCCTCACTTCAGGTTCACGGTATCCCTTGGACCTTCTTATTGACGATGAAACACAGAAATTGCATCGGAATTAAATACAAAAGGCACAATGCCGACTTAAGTACAAGAAGACTGACTCTTCTTACGGACCATGTTTTGATTCATTCCTGTCACACTAGTTATAGATTCCGATGCTTCACAACTGGTTTACTGTATCCCTTGGACCTTCGTGTTGACGATGAAACACAGAAATTGCATCGAAATTAAATACAAAAGGCACAATGCCGACTTAGGTACAAGTAGACTGACTCTTCTTACTGACTATGTTTTGAACCATTTCTGTGACACAGTTATAGATTCCGATGCTTCACTCCCGGTTTACTGTATCCCTTGGACCTTCTTATCGACGATGAAACACAAAAATTGCATCGGAATTAAATACAAAAGGCACGTTGCCGACATAAGTACAAGAAGACTGACTCTTCTTACTGACTATGTTTTGAACCATTCCTGTGACACTAGTTATAGATTCCGATGCATCACTCCAGGTTTACTGTATACCTTGGACCTCCTTATTGACGAAGAAACACAGAAATTGCATCGGAATTAAATACAAAAGGCACAATGCCGACTTAAGTACAAGAAGGCTGACTCTTCTTACTGACTATGCTTTGAACCATTCCTGTGAAACTAGTTATAGATTACGGTGCTTCACTTCTGGTTTACTGTATCCCTTGGACCTTCTTATTGACGATGAAACACAGAAATTGCATCGGAATTAAATACAAAAGGCACAATGCCGACTTAAGTACAAGAATACTGACTCTTCTTACTGTCTATGTTTGAACCATCCCTGTGTCACTAGTTATAGATTCCGATGCTTCACTCCAGGTTTACTGTATCCCTTGGACCTTCTTGTTGACGATGAAACACAGGACTTGCATCGGAATTAAATACAAAAGGCACAATGCCGACTTAAGTACAAGAAGACTGACTCTTCTTACTGACTATGTTTTGAACCATTCCTGTGACACTAGTTATAGATTCTGATGCTTCACTCCCGGTTTACTGTATCCCTTGGACCTTCTTATTGAGAATGAAACACAAATATTGCATCGGAATTAAATACAAAAAGCACAATGCCGACTTAATTACAAGAATACTGACTCTTCTTACTGACTATGTTTTGAACCATTCCTGTGACACTAGTTATAGATTCCGATGCTTCACTCCAGGTTTACTGTATCCCTTGGACCTCCTTATTGACAATGAAACATAGAAATTGCATCGGAATTAAATTCAAAAGGCACAATGCCGAATTAAGTACAAGCAGACTGACTCTTCTTACTGTCTATGTTTTGAACCATTCATGTGACACTAGTTATAGATTCCGATGCTTCACTCCAGGTTTACTGTATCCCTTGGACCTTCTTATTGACGATGAAACACCGAAATTGAATCGGAATTAAATACAAAAGGCACAATGGCGACTTAAGTGCAAGAAGACTGACTCGTCTTTCTGACTATGATTTGAACCATTCATGTGACACTAGTTATTGAATCCGTCGGGTCACTTCAGGTTTACTGTATCCCTTGGACCATCTTATTGAAGATGAAACACAGAAATTGCATCGGAAATAAATACAAAAGGCACAATGCCGACTTAAGTACAAGAAGACTGACTCTTCTTACTGACTAAGTTTGAACCATTCCTGTGACACTAGTTATGGATTCTGATGCTACGCTTCAGGTTTGGTGTATCCCTTGGAAATTCTTATTGGCGATGAAACACAGAAATTGCATCGGAATTAAATACAAAAGGCACAATGGCGACTTAAGTACAAGAAGACTGACTCTTCTTACTGACTATGATTTGAACCATTCATGTGACACTAGTTATTGATTCCGTCGCCTCACTTCAGGTTCACGGTATCCCTTGGACCTTCTTATTGAAGATGAAACACAGAAATTGCATCGGAAATAAATACAAAAGGCACAATGCCGACTTAAGTACAAGAAGACTGACTCCTCTTACAGACTATGTTTGAACCATTCCTGTGGCACTAGTTATAGTTTCTGATGCTGCACTTCAGGTTTAGTGTATCCCTTGGACCTTCATATTGAAGATGAAACACAGAAATTGCATCGCAATTAAATACAAAAGGCACAATGCCGACTTAAGTACAAGAATACTTACTCTTCTTACTGTCTATGTTTTGAACCATCCCTGTGACACTAGTTATAGATTCCGATGCTTCACTCCACGTTTACTGTATACCTTGGACCTCCTTATTGACGAAGAAACACAGAAATTGCATCGGAAATAAATACAAAAGGCACAATGCCGACTTAAGTACAAGAAGACTGACTCTTCTTACAGACTATGTTTGAACCATTCCTGTGACACTAGTTATGGATTCTGATGCTACGCTTCAGGTTTGGTGTATCCCTTGGAAATTCTTATTGGCAATGAAACACAGAAATTGCATCGGAATTAAATACAAAAGGCACAATGGCGACTTAAGTACAAGAAGACTGACTCTTCTTACTGACTATGATTTGAACCATTCATGTGACACTAGTTATTGATTCCGTCGCCTCACTTCAGGTTCACGGTATCCCTTGGACCTTCTTATTGACGATGAAACACAGAAATTGCATCGGAATTAAATACAAAAGGCACAATGCCGACTTAAGTACAAGAAGACTGACTCTTCTTACGGACCATGTTTTGATTCATTCCTGTCACACTAGTTATAGATTCCGATGCTTCACAACTGGTTTACTGTATCCCTTGGACCTTCGTGTTGACGATGAAACACAGAAATTGCATCGAAATTAAATACAAAAGGCACAATGCCGACTTAAGTACAAGAAGACTGACTCTTCTTACTGACTATGTTTTTAACCATTTCTGTGACACAGTATATATTCCGATGCTTCACTCCCGGTTTACTGTATCCCTTGGACCTTCTTATTGACGATGAAACACAAAAATTGCATCGGAATTAAATACAAAAGGCACGTTGCCGACATAAGTACAAGAAGACTGACTCTTCTTACTGACTATGTTTTGAACCATTCCTGTGACACTAGTTATAGATTCCGATGCATCACTCCAGGTTTACTGTATACCTTGGACCTCCTTATTGACGAAGAAACACAGAAATTGCATCGGAATTAAATACAAAAGGCACAATGCCGACTTAAGTACAAGAAGGCTGACTCTTCTTACTGACTATGCTTTGAACCATTCCTGTGACACTAGTTATAGATTACGGTGCTTCACTTCTGGTTTACTGTATCCCTTGGACCTTCTTATTGACGATGAAACACAGAAATTGCATCGGAATTAAATACAAAAGGCACAATGCCGACTTAAGTACAAGAATACTGACTCTTCTTACTGTCTATGTTTGAACCATCCCTGTGTCACTAGTTATAGATTCCGATGCTTCACTCCAGGTTTACTGTATCCCTTGGACCTTCTTGTTGACGATGAAACACAGGACTTGCATCGGAATTAAATACAAAAGGCACAATGCCGACTTAAGTACAAGAAGACTGACTCTTCTTACTGACTATGTTTTGAACCATTCCTGTGACACTAGTTATAGATTCTGATGCTTCACTCCCGGTTTACTGTATCCCTTGGACCATCTTATTGAGAATGAAACACAAATATTGCATCGGAATTAAATACAAAAAACACAATGCCGACTTAATTACAAGAATACTGACTCTTCTTACTGACTATGTTTTGAACCATTCCTGTGACACTAGTTATAGATTCCGATGCTTCACTCCAGGTTTACTGTATCCCTTGGACCTCCTTATTGACAATGAAACATAGAAATTGCATCGGAATTAAATTCAAAAGGCACAATGCCGAATTAAGTACAAGCAGACTGACTCTTCTTACTGTCTATGTTTTGAACCATTCATGTGACACTAGTTGTAGATTCCGATGGTTCACTCCAGGTTTACTGTATCCCTTGGACCTTCTTATAGACGATGAAACACAGAAATTGAATCGGAATTAAATACAAAAGGCACAATGGCGACTTAAGTGCAAGAAGACTCTCTCGTCTTTCTGACTATGAATTGAACCATTCATGTGACACTAGTTATTGAATCCGTCGGGTCACTTCAGGTTTACTGTATCCCTTGGACCATCTTATTGAAGATGAAACACAGAAATTGCATCGGAAATAAATACAAAAGGCACAATGCCGACTTAAGTACAAGAAGACTGACTCTTCTTACTGACTAAGTTTGAACCATTCCTGTGACACTAGTTATGGATTCTGATGCTACGCTTCAGGTTTGGTGTATCCCTTGGAAATTCTTATTGGCGATGAAACACAGAAATTGCATCGGAATTAAATACAAAAGGCACAATGGCGACTTAAGTACAAGAAGACTGACTCTTCTTACTGACTATGATTTGAACCATTCATGTGACACTAGTTATTGATTCCGTCGCCTCACTTCAGGTTCACGGTATCCCTTGGACCTTCTTATTGAAGATGAAACACAGAAATTGCATAGGAATTAAATACAAAAGGCACAATGCCGACTTAAGGGCAAGAAGACTGACTTTTCCAACTGACCATTCCTGTGACACTAGTTATAGATTCCGATGCTTCACTCCAGGTTTACTGTATCCTTTGGACCTTCTTATTGACGATGAAACACAGAAATTGCATCGGAATTAAATACAAAACGCACAATGCCGACTTAAGTACAAGAAGACTGACTCTTCTTACCGACTATGATTTGAACCATTCCTGTGACACTAGTTATAGATTCTGATGCTTCACTCCAGGTTTACTGTATCCCTTGGACCTCCTTATTGACGAAGAAACACAGAAATGGCATCGGAATTAAATACAAAGGGCACAATGCCGACTTAAGGACAAGAAGACTGACTCTTCTTACTGACTATGCTTTGAACCATTCCTGTGACACGAGTTATAGATTACGGTGCTTCACTTCAGGTTTACTGTATTCCTTGGACCTGCTTATTGACGATGAAACACAGAAATTGCATCGGAATTAAATACAAAAGGCACAATGCCGACTTAAGTACAAGAATACTGACTCTTCTTACTGTCTGTGTTTTAAACCATCCCTGTGTCACTAGTTATAGATTCCGATGCTTCACTCCAGGTTTACTGTATCCCTTGGACCTTCTTGGTGACGATGAAACACAGAACGTGCATAGGAATTAATTACAAAAGGCACAATGCCGACTTAAGTACAAGAAGACTGACTCCTTTTACTGACTATGTTTTGAACCATTCCTGTCACACTAGTTATAGTTTCCGATGCTTGACTTCAGATTTACTGTATCCCTCTGACCTTCTTTTTAACGATGAAACACATAAATTGCATCGGAATTAAATACTAAAGGCACAATACCGAATTAAGTACAGGAAGACTGACTCTTCTTACTGTCGATGTTTTGAACAATTCCTGCGACAGTAGTATTAGATTCCGATGCTTCACTCCAGGTTTACTGTATCCCTTGGACATTCTCATTGACGAAGAAACACAGAAATTGCATAGGATTTATATAGAAAAGGTAGAAGGCCGACTTAAGTACAAGAAGACAGTCTCTTCCTACTGTCCATGTTTTGAACCATTCCTGTGACACTAGTTATAGATTCCGATGCTTCACTTCAGGTTTACTGTATCCCTCTGACCTTCTTATTGACGATGAAACACAGAAATTGCATTGGAATTAAATACAAAAGGCGCAATGCCGACTTATGTACAAGAAGACTGACTCTTCTTACTGACTATGTTTTGATCCATTCCTGTGACACTAGTTATAGACTCTGATGCTTCACTTCAAGTTTACTGTATCCTTTGGACATCCTTATTGAAGATGAAACACAGAAATTGCATCGGAATTAAATGCAAAAGGCACAATGCCGACGAAAGTACAAGAAGACTGACTCTTCTTGCTGTCTATCTTTTGAACCATTCCTGTAACACTAGTTATAGATTCCGGTGCTTCACTTCAGGTATACTGTATCCCTTGGACCTTCTTATTGACGATGAAACACATAAATTGCATCGGAATTAAATACAAAAGGCACAATGCCGAATTAAGTACAAGCAGACTGACTCTTCTTACTGTCTATCTTTTGAACCATTCCTGTAACACTAGTTATAGATTCCGATGCTTCATTTCAGGTTTACTGTATCCCTCTGACCTTCTTATTGACGATGCAGCATAGAAATTGCATCGGAATTAAATACAAAAGGCACAATGCCGAATTAAGTACAAGAAGACTGACTCTTCTTACTGACTATGATTTGAACCATTCATGTGACACTAGTTATGGATTCTGATGCTACACTTCAGGTTTCGTGTATCTCTTGGAAATTCTTGTTGACGATGAAACACAGAAATTGCATCGGAATTAAATACAAAAGGCACATTGGCGACTTAAGTACAAGAAGACTGACTTTTCTTACTGACCATGATTTGAACCATTCATGTGACACTAGTTATTGTTTCCGTCGCCTCACTTCAGGTTTACTGAATCCCTTAGACCTTCTTATTGAAGATGAATAACAGAAATTGCATCGGAAATAAATACAAAAGGCACAATGCCGACTTAAGTACAAGAAGACTGACTCTTCTTACTGACTATGTTTGAACCATTCCTGTGACACTAGTTATAGATTCTGATGCTACACTTCAGGTGTAGTGTATCCCTTGGACCTTCATATTGAAGATGAAACACAGAAATTGCATCAGAATTAAATACAAAAGTCACAATGCCGACTTAAGTACAAGAATACTGACACTTCTTACTGTCTATGGTTTGAACCATCCCTGTGACACTAGTTATAGATTCCAATGCTTAACTCCAGGTTTACTGTATTCCTTGGACCTTCTTGTTGACGATGAAACACAGAAATTGCATCGGAATTAAATACAAAAGGAACAATGCCGACTTAAGTACAAGAAGACTGACTCTTCTTACTGACTATGTTTTGATTCATTCCTGTGACACTAGTTATAGATTCCGATGCTTCACTCCAGGTTTACTGTATCCCTTGGACCTTCTTATTGGCGATGAGACACAGAAATTGCATCGGAATTAAATACAAAAGGCACAATGCCGACCTAAGTACAAGAAGACTGACTCTTCTTACCGACTATGATTTGAACCATTCCTGTGACACTAGTTATAGATTCCGATGCTTCACTCCAGATTTACTGTATCCCTTGGACCTCCTTATTGTCGAAGAAACACAGAAATTGCATCGGAATTAAATGCAAAGGGCACAATGTCGACTTAAGTACAAGAAGACTGACTCTTCTTACTGACTATGCTTTGAACCATTCCTGTGACACGAGTTATAGATTACGGTGCTTCACTTCAGGTTTACTGTATACCTTGGACCTTCTTATTGACGATGAAACACAGAAATTGCATCGGAATTAAATACAAAAGGCACAATGCCGACTTATGTACAAGAATACTGACTCTTCTTACTGTCTATGTTTCAAACCATCCCTGTGTCACTAGTTATACATTCCGATGCTTCACTCAGGTTTACTGTATCCCTTGGACCTTCTTGTTGACGATGAAACACAGAACGTGCATCGCAATTAAATACAAAAGGCACAATGCCGACTTAAGTACAAGAAGACTGACTCCTCTTACTGACTATGTTTTGAACCATTCCTGTCACACTAGTTATAGATTCCGATGCTTGACTTCAGATTTACTGTATCCCTCTGACCTTCTTTTTAACGATGAAACACATAAATTGCATCGGAATTAAATACTAAAGGCACAATACCGAATTAAGTACAGGAAGACTGACTCTTCTTACTGTCGATGTTTTGAACCATTCATGTGACAGTAGTTATAGATTCCGATGTTTCACTCCAGGTTTACTCTATCCCTTGGACCTTCTCATTGACGATGAAACACAGAAATTGCATCGGAATTAAATAAAAAAGGCACAATGCCGACTTCAGTACACGAAGACTGACCCTACTTACTGTCTATGTTTGAACCATTCCTGTGACACTAGTTATAGATTCCGATGCTTCACTCCAGATTTACTATATCCATTGGACCTTCTTATTGGCGAAGAAACACAGAAATTGCATAGGAATTATATAGAAAAGGTAGAAGGCCGACTTAAGTACAAGAAGACAGTCTCTTCCTACTGTCTATGTTTTGAACCATTCCTGTGACACTAGTTATAGATTCCGATGCTTCACTTCAGGTTTACTGTATCCCTCTGACCTTCTTATTGACGATGAAACACAGAAATTGCATTGGAATTAAATACAAAATGCACAATGCCGACTTAAGTACAAGAAGACTGACTCTTCCCACTGTCTATGCTTTGAACCATTCCTGTGACACTAGTTATAGATTCCGATGCTTCACTTTAGGTTTACTGTATCCCTTTTACCATCTTATTGACGATGAAACATAGAAATTTCATCGGAATTAAGTACAAAAGGCACAATGCCGACTTAAGTACAAGAAGACTGACTCTTCCCACAGTCTATGCTTTGAACCATTCCTGTTACACTAGTTATAGATTCCGATGCTTCACTTCAGGTTTACTGTATCCCTTGAACCTTCTTATTGACGATGAAACACAGAAATTGCGTCGGAATTAAATACAAAAGGCACAATGCCGACTTAAGTACAAGAAGACTGACCCTACTTACTGTCTATGTTTTGAACCATTCCTGTGACACCAGTTATTGATTCCGATGCTTCACTTCAGGTTGACTGTATCCCTTGGACATTCTTATCGACGATGAAACACAGAAATTGCATCGGAATTAAATACAAAAGGCACAATGCCAACTTAAGTACAAGAAGACTGACCCTACTTACCGACTATACTTTAAACCATACCTGTGACACTAGTTATAGACTCTGATGCTTCACTTCAGGTTTACTGTATCCCTTGGACCCTCATATTGAAGATGAAACACAGAAATTGCATAGGAATTAAATAGAAAAGGCACAATGCCGACTTAAGTGAAAGAACAATGTCTCCTCCTTCTGTCTATGTTTTGAACCATTCCTGTGACACTAGTTATAGATTCCTATGCTTCACTTCAGGTTTACTGTATCCCTCTGACCTTCTTATTGACGATGAAACACAGAAATTGCATCGGAATTAAATACAAGAGGCACAATGCCGACTTAAGTACAAGAAGACTGACTCTTCCCACTGTCTATCCTTTGAACCATTCCTGTTACACTAGTTATAGATTCCGATGCATCACTTCAGGTTTACTGTATCCCTTGGACCTTCTTATTGACGATGAAACACAAAAATTGCATCGGAAATAAATACAAAAGGCACAATGCCGACTTATGTACAAGAAGACTGACTCTTCTTACTGACTATGTTTTGATCCATTCCTGTGACACTAGTTATAGACTCTGATGCTTCACTTCAAGTTTACTGTATCCTTTGGACCTTCTTATTAAAGATGAATCACAGAAATTGCATCGGAATTAAATGCAAAAGGCACAATGCCGACGACAGTACAAGAAGACTGACTCTTCTTACTGTCTATCTTTTGAACCATTCCTGTAACACTAGTTATAGATTCCGGTGCTTCACTTCAGGTTTACTGTATCCCGTGGACCTTCCTATTGACGATTAAACACAGAAATTGCATCGGAATTAAATACAAAAGGCACAATGCTGACTTAAGTACAAGAATACTGACTCCTCTTACTGACTATGTTTTGAACCATTCCTGTCACACTAGTTATAGATTCCGATGCTTGACTTCAGATTTACTGTATCCCTCTGACCTTCTTTTTAACGATGAAACACATAAATTGCATCGGAATTAAATACTAAAGGCACAATACCGAATTAAGTACAGGAAGACTGACTCTTCTTACTGTCGATGTTTTGAACCATTCCTGTGACAGTAGTTATAGATTCCGATGCTTCACTCCAGGTTTACTGTATCCCTTGGACCTTCTCATTGACGATGAAACACAGAAATTGCATCGGAATTAAATAAAAAAGGCACAATGCCGACTTCAGTACACGAAGACTGACCCTACTTACTGTCTATGTTTGAACCATTCCTGTGACACTAGTTATAGATTCCGATGCTTCACTCCAGATTTACTATATCCATTGGACCTTCTTATTAACGAAGAAACACAGAAATTGCATAGGAATTATATAGAAAAGGTAGAAGGCCGACTTAAGTACAAGAAGACAGTCTCTTCCTACTGTCTATGTTTTGAACCATTCCTGTGACACTAGTTATAGATTCCGATGCTTCACTTCAGGTTTACTGTATCCCTCTGACCTTCTTATTGACGATGAAACACAGAAATTGCATTGGAATTAAATACAAAATGCACAATGCCGACTTAAGTACAAGAAGACTGACTCTTCCCACTGTCTATGCTTTGAACCATTCCTGTTACACTAGTTATAGATTCCGATGCTTCACTTCAGGTTTACTGTATCCCTTTTACCATCTTATTGACGATGAAACATAGAAATTTCATCGGAATTAAATACAAAAGGCACAATGCCGACTTAAGTACAAGAAGACTGACTCTTCCCACAGTCTATGCTTTGAACCATTCCTGTTACACTAGTTATAGATTCCGATGCTTCACTTCAGGTTTACTGTATCCCTTGAACCTTCTTATTGACGATGAAACACAGAAATTGCATCGGAATTAAATACAAAAGGCACAATGCCGACTTAAGTACAAGAAGACTGACCTTACTTACTGTCTATGTTTTGAACCATTCCTGTGACACCAGTTATTGATTCCGATGCTTCACTCCAGGTTTACTATATCCCTTGGACCTTCTTATTGACGATGAAACATAGAAATTGCATAGGAATTAAATAGAAAAGGCACAATGCCGACTTAAGTGAAAGAACAATGTCTCCTCCTACTGTCTATGTTTTGAACCATTCCTGTGACACTAGTTATAGATTCCGATGCTTCACTTCAGGTTTACTGTATCCCTCTGACCTTCTTATTGACGATGAAACACAGAAATTGCATCGGAATTAAATACAAGAGGCACAATGCCGACTTAAGTACAAGCAGACTGACTCTTCTTACTGTCTATCTTTTGAACCATTCCTGTAACACTAGTTATAGATTCCGATGCTTCATTTCAGGTTTACTGTATCCCTCTGACCTTCTTATTGACGATGCAGCATAGAAATTGCATCGGAATTAAATACAAAAGGCACAATGCCGAATTAAGTACAAGAAGACTGACTCTTCTTACTGACTATGATTTGAACCATTCATGTGACACTAGTTATGGATTCTGATGCTACACTTCAGGTTTGGTGTATCTCTTGGAAATTCTTGTTGACGATGAAACACAGAAATTGCATCGGAATTAAATACAAAAGGCACATTGGCGACTTAAGTACAAGAAGACTGACTTTTCTTACTGACCATGATTTGAACCATTCATGTGACACTAGTTATTGATTCCGTCGCCTCACTTCAGGTTTACTGAATCCCTTAGACCTTCTTATTGAAGATGAATAACAGAAATTGCATCGGAAATAAATACAAAAGGCACAATGCCGACTTAAGTACAAGAAGACTGACTCTTCTTACTGACTATGTTTGAACCATTCCTGTGACACTAGTTATAGATTCTGATGCTACACTTCAGGTGTAGTGTATCCCTTGGACCTTCATATTGAAGATGAAACACAGAAATTGCATCAGAATTAAATACAAAAGTCACAATGCCGACTTAAGTACAAGAATACTGACACTTCTTACTGTCTATGGTTTGAACCATCCCTGTGACACTAGTTATAGATTCCAATGCTTAACTCCAGGTTTACTGTATTCCTTGGACCTTCTTGTTGACGATGAAACACAGAAATTGCATCGGAATTAAATACAAAAGGAACAATGCCGACTTAAGTACAAGAAGACTGACTCTTCTTACTGACCATGTTTTGATTCATTCCTGTGACACTAGTTATAGATTCCGATGCATCACTTCAGGTTTACTGTATCCCTTGGACCTTCTTATTGGCGATGAGACACAGAAATTGCATCGGAATTAAATACAAAAGGCACAATGCCGACCTAAGTACAAGAAGACTGACTCTTCTTACCGACTATGATTTGAACCATTCCTGTGACACTAGTTATAGATTCCGATGCTTCACTCCAGATTTACTGTATCCCTTGGACCTCCTTATTGTCGAAGAAACACAGAAATTGCATCGGAATTAAATGCAAAGGGCACAATGTCGACTTAAGTACAAGAAGACTGACTCTTCTTACTGACTATGCTTTGAACCATTCCTGTGACACGAGTTATAGATTACGGTGCTTCACTTCAGGTTTACTGTATACCTTGGACCTTCTTATTGACGATGAAACACAGAAATTGCATCGGAATTAAATACAAAAGGCACAATGCCGACTTATGTACAAGAATACTGACTCTTCTTACCGTCTATGTTTCAAACCATCCCTGTGTCACTAGTTATACATTCCGATGCTTCACTCAGGTTTACTGTATCCCTTGGACCTTCTTGTTGACGATGAAACACAGAACGTGCATCGCAATTAAATACAAAAGGCACAATGCCGACTTAAGTACAAGAAGACTGACTCCTCTCACTGACTATGTTTTGAACCATTCCTGTCACACTAGTTATAGATTCCGATGCTTGACTTCAGATTTACTGTATCCCTCTGACCTTCTTTTTAACGATGAAACACATAAATTGCATCGGAATTAAATACTAAAGGCACAATACCGAATTAAGTACAGGAAGACTGACTCTTCTTACTGTCGATGTTTTGAACCATTCCTGTGACAGTAGTTATAGATTCCGATGCTTCACTCCAGGTTTACTGTATCCCTTGGACCTTCTCATTGACGATGAAACACAGAAATTGCATCGGAATTAAATAAAAAAGGCACAATGCCGACTTCAGTACACGAAGACTGACCCTACTTACTGTCTATGTTTGAACCATTCCTGTGACACTAGTTATAGATTCCGATGCTTCACTCCAGATTTACTATATCCATTGGACCTTCTTATTGGCGAAGAAACACAGAAATTGCATAGGAATTATATAGAAAAGGTAGAAGGCCGACTTAAGTACAAGAAGACAGTCTCTTCCTACTGTCTATGTTTTGAACCATTCCTGTGACACTAGTTATAGATTCCGATGCTTCACTTTAGGTTTACTGTATCCCTTTTACCATCTTATTGACGATGAAACATAGAAATTTCATCGGAATTAAGTACAAAAGGCACAATGCCGACTTAAGTACAAGAAGACTGACTCTTCCCACAGTCTATGCTTTGAACCATTCCTGTTACACTAGTTATAGATTCCGATGCTTCACTTCAGGTTTACTGTATCCCTTGAACCTTCTTATTGACGATGAAACACAGAAATTGCATCGGAATTAAATACAAAAGGCACAATGCCGACTTAAGTACAAGAAGACTGACCCTACTTACTGTCTATGTTTTGAACCATTCCTGTGACACCAGTTATTGATTCCGATGCTTCACTTCAGGTTGACTGTATCCCTTGGACATTCTTATTGACGATGAAACACAGAAATTGCATCGGAATTAAATACAAAAGGCACAATGCCAACTTAAGTACAAGAAGACTGACCCTACTTACCGACTATACTTTAAACCATACCTGTGACACTAGTTATAGACTCTGATGCTTCACTTCAGGTTTACTGTATCCCTTGGACCCTCATATTGAAGATGAAACACAGAAATTGCATAGGAATTAAATAGAAAAGGCACAATGCCGACTTAAGTGAAAGAACAATGTCTCCTCCTTCTGTCTATGTTTTGAACCATTCCTGTGACACTAGTTATAGATTCCGATGCTTCACTTCAGGTTTACTGTATCCCTCTGACCTTCTTATTGACGACGAAACACAGAAATTGCATCGGAATTAAATACAAGAGGCACAATGCCGACTTAAGTACAAGAAGACTGACTCTTCCCACTGTCTATCCTTTGAACCATTCCTGTTACACTAGTTATAGATTCCGATGCATCACTTCAGGTTTACTGTATCCCTTGGACCTTCTTATTGACGATGAAACACAAAAATTGCATCGGAAATAAATACAAAAGGCAAAATGCCGACTTATGTACAAGAAGACTGACTCTTCTTACTGACTATGTTTTGATCCATTCCTGTGACACTAGTTATAGACTCTGATGCTTCACTTCAAGTTTACTGTATCCTTTGGACCTTCTTATTAAAGATGAATCACAGAAATTGCATCGGAATTAAATGCAAAAGGCACAATGCCAACTTAAGTACAAGAAGACTGACCCTACTTACCGACTATACTTTAAACCATACCTGTGACACTAGTTATAGACTCTGATGCTTCACTTCAGGTTTACTGTATCCCTTGGACCCTCATATTGAAGATGAAACACAGAAATTGCATAGGAATTAAATAGAAAAGGCACAATGCCGACTTAAGTGAAAGAACACTTACACAGTCTATGCTTTGAACCATTCCTGTTACACTAGTTATAGATTCCGATGCTTCACTTCAGGTTTACTGTATCCCTTGAACCTTCTTATTGACGATGAAACACAGAAATTGCATCGGAATTAAATACAAAAGGCACAATGCCGACTTAAGTACAAGAAGACTGACCCTACTTACTGTCTATGTTTTGAACCATTCCTGTGACACCAGTTATTGATTCCGATGCTTCACTTCAGGTTGACTGTATCCCTTGGACATTCTTATTGACGATGAAACACAGAAATTGCATCGGAATTAAATACAAAAGGCACAATGCCAACTTAAGTACAAGAAGACTGACCCTACTTACCGACTATACTTTAAACCATACCTGTGACACTAGTTATAGACTCTGATGCTTCACTTCAGGTTTACTGTATCCCTTGGACCCTCATATTGAAGATGAAACACAGAAATTGCATAGGAATTAAATAGAAAAGGCACAATGCCGACTTAAGTGAAAGAACAATGTCTCCTCCTTCTGTCTATGTTTTGAACCATTCCTGTGACACTAGTTATAGATTCCGATGCTTCACTTCAGGTTTACTGTATCCCTCTGACCTTCTTATTGACGACGAAACACAGAAATTGCATCGGAATCAAATACAAGAGGCACAATGCCGACTTAAGTACAAGAAGACTGACTCTTCCCACTGTCTATCCTTTGAACCATTCCTGTTACACTAGTTATAGATTCCGATGCATCACTTCAGGTTTACTGTATCCCTTGGACCTTCTTATTGACGATGAAACACAAAAATTGCATCGGAAATAAATACAAAAGGCACAATGCCGACTTATGTACAAGAAGACTGACTCTTCTTACTGACTATGTTTTGATCCATTCCTGTGACACTAGTTATAGACTCTGATGCTTCACTTCAAGTTTACTGTATCCTTTGGACCTTCTTATTAAAGATGAATCACAGAAATTGCATCGGAATTAAATGCAAAAGGCACAATGCCGACGACAGTACAAGAAGACTGACTCTTCTTACTGTCTATCTTTTGAACCATTCCTGTAACACTAGTTATAGATTCCGGTGCTTCACTTCAGGTTTACTGTATCCCTTGGACCTTCCTATTGACGATTAAACACAGAAATTGCATCGGAATTAAATACAAAAGGCACAATGCTGACTTAAGTACAAGAATACTGACTCCTCTTACTGACTATGTTTTGAACCATTCCTGTCACACTAGTTATAGATTCCGATGCTTGACTTCAGATTTACTGTATCCCTCTGACCTTCTTTTTAACGATGAAACACATAAATTGCATCGGAATTAAATACTAAAGGCACAATACCGAATTAAGTACAGGAAGACTGACTCTTCTTACTGTCGATGTTTTGAACCATTCCTGTGACAGTAGTTATAGATTCCGATGCTTCACTCCAGGTTTACTGTATCCCTTGGACCTTCTCATTGACGATGAAACACAGAAATTGCATCGGAATTAAATAAAAAAGGCACAATGCCGACTTCAGTACACGAAGACTGACCCTACTTACTGTCTATGTTTGAACCATTCCTGTGACACTAGTTATAGATTCCGATGCTTCACTCCAGATTTACTATATCCATTGGACCTTCTTATTGGCGAAGAAACACAGAAATTGCATAGGAATTATATAGAAAAGGTAGAAGGCCGACTTAAGTACAAGAAGACAGTCTCTTCCTACTGTCTATGTTTTGAACCATTCCTGTGACACTAGTTATAGATTCCGATGCTTCACTTCAGGTTTACTGTATCCCTCTGACCTTCTTATTGACGATGAAACACAGAAATCGCATTGGAATTAAATACAAAATGCACAATGCCGACTTAAGTACAAGAAGACTGACTCTTCCCACTGTCTATGCTTTGAACCATTCCTGTTACACTAGTTATAGATTCCGATGCTTCACTTCAGGTTTACTGTATCCCTTTTACCATCTTATTGACGATGAAACATAGAAATTTCATCGGAATTAAATACAAAAGGCACAATGCCGACTTAAGTACAAGAAGACTGACTCTTCCCACAGTCTATGCTTTGAACCATTCCTGTTACACTAGTTATAGATTCCGATGCTTCACTTCAGGTTTACTGTATCCCTTGAACCTTCTTATTGACGATGAAACACAGAAATTGCATCGGAATTAAATACAAAAGGCACAATGCCGACTTAAGTACAAGAAGACTGACCTTACTTACTGTCTATGTTTTGAACCATTCCTGTGACACCAGTTATTGATTCCGATGCTTCACTCCAGGTTTACTATATCCCTTGGACCTTCTTATTGACGATGAAACCTAGAAATTGCATAGGAATTAAATAGAAAAGGCACAATGCCGACTTAAGTGAAAGAACAATGTCTCCTCCTACTGTCTATGTTTTGAACCATTCCTGTGACACTAGTTATAGATTCCGATGCTTCACTTCAGGTTTGCTGTATCCCTCTGACCTTCTTATTGACGATGAAACACAGAAATTGCATCGGAATTAAATACAAGAGGCACAATGCCGACTTAAGTACAAGAAGACTGACTCTTCCCACTGTCTATCCTTTGAACCATTCCTGTTACACTAGTTATAGATTCCGATGCATCACTTCAGGTTTACTGTATCCCTTGGACATTCTTATTGACGATGAAACACAGAAATTGCATCGGAATTAAATACAAAAGGCACAATGCCAACTTAAGTACAAGAAGACTGACCCTACTTACCGACTTTATTTTGAACCATACCTGTGACACTAGTTATAGACTCTGATGCTTCACTTCAGGTTTACTGTATCCCTTGGACCCTCATATTGAAGATGAAACACAGAAATTGCATCGGAATTAAATACAAAAGGCACAATACCGAATTAAGTACAGGAAGACTGACTCTTCTTACTGTCGATGTTTTGAACCATTCCTGTGACAGTAGTTATAGATTCCGATGCTTCACTCCAGGTTTACTGTATCCCTTGGACCTTCTCATTGACGATGAAACACAGAAATTGCATCGGAATTAAATAAAAAAGGCACAATGCCGACTTCAGTACACGAAGACTGACCCTACTTACTGTCTATGTTTGAACCATTCCTGTGACACTAGTTATAGATTCCGATGCTTCACTCCAGATTTACTATATCCATTGGACCTTCTTATTGGCGAAGAAACACAGAAATTGCATAGGAATTATATAGAAAAGGTAGAAGGCCGACTTAAGTACAAGAAGACAGTCTCTTCCTACTGTCTATGTTTTGAACCATTCCTGTGACACTAGTTATAGATTCCGATGCTTCACTTTAGGTTTACTGTATCCCTTTTACCATCTTATTGACGATGAAACATAGAAATTTCATCGGAATTAAGTACAAAAGGCACAATGCCGACGTAAGTACAAGAAGACTGACTCTTCCCACAGTCTATGCTTTGAACCATTCCTGTTACACTAGTTATAGATTCCGATGCTTCACTTCAGGTTTACTGTATCCCTTGAACCTTCTTATTGACGATGAAACACAGAAATTGCATCGGAATTAAATACAAAAGGCACAATGCCGACTTAAGTACAAGAAGACTGACCCTACTTACTGTCTATGTTTTGAACCATTCCTGTGACACCAGTTATTGATTCCGATGCTTCACTTCAGGTTGACTGTATCCCTTGGACATTCTTATTGACGATGAAACACAGAAATTGCATCGGAATTAAATACAAAAGGCACAATGCCAACTTAAGTACAAGAAGACTGACCCTACTTACCGACTATACTTTAAACCATACCTGTGACACTAGTTATAGACTCTGATGCTTCACTTCAGGTTTACTGTATCCCTTGGACCCTCATATTGAAGATGAAACACAGAAATTGCATAGGAATTAAATAGAAAAGGCACAATGCCGACTTAAGTGAAAGAACAATGTCTCCTCCTTCTGTCTATGTTTTGAACCATTCCTGTGACACTAGTTATAGATTCCGATGCTTCACTTCAGGTTTACTGTATCCCTCTGACCTTCTTATTGACGACGAAACACAGAAATTGCATCGGAATTAAATACTAAAGGCACAATACCGAATTAAGTACAGGAAGACTGACTCTTCTTACTGTCGATGTTTTGAACCATTCCTGTTACACTAGTTATAGATTCCGATGCATCACTTCAGGTTTACTGTATCCCTTGGACCTTCTTATTGGCGATGAGACACAGAAATTGCATCGGAATTAAATACAAAAGGCACAATGCCGACCTAAGTACAAGAAGACTGACTCTTCTTACCGACTATGATTTGAACCATTCCTGTGACACTAGTTATAGATTCCGATGCTTCACTCCAGATTTACTGTATCCCTTGGACCTCCTTATTGTCGAAGAAACACAGAAATTGCATCGGAATTAAATGCAAAGGGCACAATGTCGACTTAAGTACAAGAAGACTGACTCTTCTTACTGACTATGCTTTGAACCACTCCTGTGACACGAGTTATAGATTACGGTGCTTCACTTCAGGTTTACTGTATACCTTGGACCTTCTTATTGACGATGAAACACAGAAATTGCATCGGAATTAAATACAAAAGGCACAATGCCGACTTATGTACAAGAATACTGACTCTTCTTACCGTCTATGTTTCAAACCATCCCTGTGTCACTAGTTATACATTCCGATGCTTCACTCAGGTTTACTGTATCCCTTGGACCTTCTTGTTGACGATGAAACACAGAACGTGCATCGCAATTAAATACAAAAGGCACAATGCCGACTTAAGTACAAGAAGACTGACTCCTCTCACTGACTATGTTTTGAACCATTCCTGTCACACTAGTTATAGATTCCGATGCTTGACTTCAGATTTACTGTATCCCTCTGACCTTCTTTTTAACGATGAAACACATAAATTGCATCGGAATTAAATACTAAAGGCACAATACCGAATTAAGTACAGGAAGACTGACTCTTCTTACTGTCGATGTTTTGAACCATTCCTGTGACAGTAGTTATAGATTCCGATGCTTCACTCCAGGTTTACTGTATCCCTTGGACCTTCTCATTGACGATGAAACACAGAAATTGCATCGGAATTAAATAAAAAAGGCACAATGCCGACTTCAGTACACGAAGACTGACCCTACTTACTGTCTATGTTTGAACCATTCCTGTGACACTAGTTATAGATTCCGATGCTTCACTCCAGATTTACTATATCCATTGGACCTTCTTATTGGCGAAGAAACACAGAAATTGCATAGGAATTATATAGAAAAGGTAGAAGGCCGACTTAAGTACAAGAAGACAGTCTCTTCCTACTGTCTATGTTTTGAACCATTCCTGTGACACTAGTTATAGATTCCGATGCTTCACTTTAGGTTTACTGTATCCCTTTTACCATCTTATTGACGATGAAACATAGAAATTTCATCGGAATTAAGTACAAAAGGCACAATGCCGACTTAAGTACAAGAAGACTGACTCTTCCCACAGTCTATGCTTTGAACCATTCCTGTTACACTAGTTATAGATTCCGATGCTTCACTTCAGGTTTACTGTATCCCTTGAACCTTCTTATTGACGATGAAACACAGAAATTGCATCGGAATTAAATACAAAAGGCACAATGCCGACTTAAGTACAAGAAGACTGACCCTACTTACTGTCAATGTTTTGAACCATTCCTGTGACACCAGTTATTGATTCCGATGCTTCACTTCAGGTTGACTGTATCCCTTGGACATTCTTATTGACGATGAAACACAGAAATTGCATCGGAATTAAATACAAAAGGCACAATGCCAACTTAAGTACAAGAAGACTGACCCTACTTACCGACTATACTTTAAACCATACCTGTGACACCAGTTATTGATTCCGATGCTTCACTCCAGGTTTACTATATCCCTTGGACCTTCTTATTGACGATGAAACCTAGAAATTGCATAGGAATTAAATAGAAAAGGCACAATGCCGACTTAAGTGAAAGAACAATGTCTCCTCCTACTGTCTATGTTTTGAACCATTCCTGTGACACTAGTTATAGATTCCGATGCTTCACTTCAGGTTTGCTGTATCCCTCTGACCTTCTTATTGACGATGAAACACAGAAATTGCATCGGAATTAAATACAAGAGGCACAATGCCGACTTAAGTACAAGAAGACTGACTCTTCCCACTGTCTATCCTTTGAACCATTCCTGTTACACTAGTTATAGATTCCGATGCATCACTTCAGGTTTACTGTATCCCTTGGACATTCTTATTGACGATGAAACACAGAAATTGCATCGGAATTAAATACAAAAGGCACAATGCCAACTTAAGTACAAGAAGACTGACCCTACTTACCGACTTTATTTTGAACCATACCTGTGACACTAGTTATAGACTCTGATGCTTCAATTCAGGTTTACTGTATCCCTTGGACCCTCATATTGAAGATGAAACACAGAAATTGCATCGGAATTAAATAAAAAGGGCACAATGCCGACTTAAGTACAAGAAGACTGACCCTACTTACTGTCTATGTATTGAACCATTCCTGTGACACTAGCGACAGATTCCGATGCTTCACTCCAGGTTTACTATATCCCATGGACCTTCTTATTGACGATGAAACACAGAAATTGCATCGGAATTAAATACAAAAGGCACAATGGCGACTTAAGTACAAGAAGACTGACTCTTCTTGCTGACTATGATTTGAACCATTCATGTGACACTAGTAATAGATTCCGGTGCTTCACTTCAGGTTTACTGTATCCCTTGGACCTTCTTAATGAAGATGAAACACAGAAATTGCATCGGAAAAAAATACAAAAGGCACAATGCCGACTTAAGTACAAGAAGACTGACTCTTCTTGCTGTCGATGTTTTGCACCATTCCTGTGACAGTAGTTATAGATTCCGATGCTTCACTCCAGGTTTACTGTATCCCTTGGACCTTCTTATTGACGATGAAACACAGAAATTGCATCGGAATTCAATAAAAAAGGCACAATGCCGACTTAAGTACAAGAATACTGACTCTACTTACTGTCTAGGTTTTCATCCATCCCTGTGACACTAGTTATAGATTCCGATGTTTAACTCCAGGTTTACTGTGTCCCTTGGACCTTCTTATTGACGATGAAACACATAAATTGCATCGGAATTAAATAAAAAAGGCACATTGCCGACTTAAGTACAAGAAGACTGACTCTTCTTACCGACTATGATTTGAACCATTCCTGTGACACTAGTTATAGATTCTGATGCTTCACTCCAGGTTTACTGTATCCCTTGGACCTCCTTATTGTCGAAGAAACACAGAAATTGCATCGGAATTAAATACAAAGGGCACAATGCCGACTTAAGTACAAGAAGACTGACTCTTCTTACTGACTATGCTTTGAACCATTCCTGTGACACGAGTTATAGATTACGGTGCTTCACTTCAGGTTTACTGTATCCCTTGGACCTTCTTATTGACGATGAAACACAGAAATTGCATCGGAATTAAATGCAAAAGGCACAATGCCGACTTAAGTACAAGAATACTGACTCTTCTTACTGTCTATGTTTTAAACCATCCCTGTGTCACTAGTTATAAATTCCGATGCTTCACTCCAGGTTTACTGTATCCCTTGGACCTTCTTGTTGACGATGAAACACAGGACGTGCTTCGGAGTTAAATGCAAAAGGCACAATGCCGACGAAAGTACAAGAAGACTGACTCTTCTTACTGTCTATCTTTTGAACCATTCCTGTAACACTAGTTATAGATTCCGGTGCTTCACTTCAGGTTTACTGTTTCCCTTGGACCTTCTTATTGACGATGAAACACAGGAATTGCATCGGAATTAAATACAAAAAGCACAATGCCGACTTAAGTACAAGAATACTGAATCTTCTTACTGTCTATGTTTTTGAACCATCCCTGCGACACTAGTTATAGATTCCGATGCTTAAGTCCAGGTTTACTGTATCCCTTGGACCTTCTTATTGACGATGAAACACAGAAATAGCATCGGAATTAAATACAAAAGGCACAATGCCGACTTAAGTACAAGAAGACTGACTCTTCTTACTGACTATGTTTTGATTCATTCCTGTGTCACTAGTTATAGATTCCGATGCTTCACTCCAGGTTACTGTATCCCTTGGACCTTCTTATTGACGATGAAACACAAAAATTGCATCGGAATTAAATACAAAAGGCACAATGCCGACTTAAGTACAAGAAGACTGACTCTTCTTACCGACTATGATTTGAACCATTCCTGTGACACTAGTTATAGATTCTGATGCTTCACTCCAGGTTTACTGTATCCCTTGGAACTCCTTATTGTCGAAGAAACACAGAAATGGCATCGGAATTTAATACAAAGGGCACAATGCCGACTTAAGTACAAGAAGACTGACGCTTCTTACTGACTATGCTTTGAACCATTCCTGTGACACGACTTATAGATTACGGTGCTTCACTTCAGGTTTACTGTATCCCTTGGACCTTCATATTGACGATGAAACACAGAAATTGCATCGGAATTAAATGCAAAAGAAACAATGCCGACTTAAGTACAAGAATACTGACTCTTCTTACTGTCTATGTTTTAAACCATCCCTGTGTCACTAGTTATAAATTCCGATGCTTCACTCCAGGTTAACTGTATCCCTTGGACCTTCTTGTTGACGATGAAACACAGAAATTGCATTGGAATTAAATACAAAATGCACAATGCCGACTTAAGTACAAGAAGACTGACTCTTCCCACAGTCTATGCTTTGAACCATTCCTGTTACACTAGTTATAGACTCTGATGCTTCACTTCAAGTTTACTGTATCCTTTGGACCTTCTTATTGAAGATGAAACACAGAAATTGCATTGGAATTAAATGCAAAAGGCACAATGCCGACGAAAGTACAAGAAGACTGACTCTTCTGACTGTCTATCTTGTGAACCATTCCTGTAACACTAGTTATAGATTCCGGTGCTTCACTTCAGGTTTACTGTTTCCCTTGGACCTTCTTATTGACGATGAAACACAGAAATTGCATCGGAATTAAATACAAAAGGCACAATGCTGACTTAAGTACAAGAATACTGACTCCTCCCACTGCCTATGCTTTGAACCATTCCTGTTATACTAGTTATAGATTCCGATGCTTCACTTTAGGTTTGCTGTATCCCTTGGAGATTCTTATTGACGATGAAACACAGAAATTGCATCGGAATTAAATACAAAAGGCACAATGCCGACTTAAGTACAAGAAGACTGACCCTACTTACTGACTATGTTTGAACCATACCTGTGACATTAGTTACAGACTCTGATGCTTCACTTCAGGTTTACTGTATCCCTTTCACCTTCATATTGAAGATGAAACACAGAAATTGCATCGGAATTAAATAAAAAGGGCACAATGCCGACTTAAGTACAAGAAGACTGACCCTACTTACTGTCTATGTATTGAACCATTCCTGTGACACTAGCGACAGATTCCGATGCTTCACTCCAGGTTTACTATATCCCATGGACCTTATTATTGACGATGAAACACAGAAATTGCATAGGAATTAAATAGAAAAGGCACAATGCCGACTTAAGTACAAGAAGACTCTCTCTTCCTACTGTCTATGTTTTGAACCATTCCTGTGACACTAGTTATAGTTTCCGATGCTTCACTTCGGGTTTACTGTATCCCTCTGACCTTCTTATTGAAGATGAAACACAGAAATTGCATCGGAATTAAATGCAAAAGGCACAATGCGGACTTAAGTACAAGAAAACTGACTCTTCTGACTGACTATGTTTTGAACCATTCCTGTGACACTAGTTATAGATTCCGATGCTTCACTCCAGGTTTACTGTCTCCCTTGGACATCCTTCTTGACGAAGAAACACAGAAATTGAATCGGAATTAAATACAAAAGGCACAATGCCGACTTAAGTACAAGAAGACTGACTCATCTTACTGACTATGCTTTGAACCATTATTGTGACACTAGTTATAGATTCCGGTGCTTCACTTCAGGTTTACTGTATCCCTTGGACCTTCTTATTGACGATGAAACACAGAAATTGCATCGGAATCAAATACAAAAGGCACAATGCCGACTTAAGTACAAGAAGGCTTTGTCTTCTTACTGACTATGTTTTGAACCATTGCTGTGACACTAGTTATAGATTCCGATGCTTCACTCCTGGTTTACTGTATCCCTTGGACCTTCTTATTGAAATGATGAAACACAGAAATTGCATCGCAATTAAATAAAAAAGGCACAATGCCGACTTAAGTACAAGAAGACTGACCCCACATACTGTCTATGGTTTGAACCATTCCTGTGCCACTAGTTATAGATTCCGATGCTTCACTCCAGGGTTACTATATCCCTTGGTCCTTCTTATTGACGATGAAACACAGAAATTGCATAGGAATTAAATAAAAAAGGCACAATGCCGACTTAGGTACAAGAAGACTGACCCTACTTACTGTCTATGTTTTGAACCATTCCTGTGCCACTAGTTATAGATTCCGATGCTTCACTCCAGCTTTACTATATCCCTTGGACCTTCTTATTGACGATGGAACACAGAAATTACATCGGAATTAAATACAAAAGGCACAATGCCGACTTAAGTACTAGAAGACTGACCATACTCACTGTTTATGTTTTGAACCATTCCTGTGACACCAGTTATTGATTCCGATGCTTCACTCCAGGTTTACTATATCCCTTGGACCTTCATATTGAAGATGAAACACAGAAATTGCATTAGAATTAAATACAAAAGTCACAACGCCGACTTAAGTACAAGAATACTGACACTTCTTACTGTCTATGTTTTGAACCATCCCTGTGACACTAGTTATAGATTCCAATGCTTAACTCCAGGTTTACAGTATTCCTTGGACCTTCTTATTGACGATGAAACACAGAAATTGCATCGGAATTAAATACAAAAGGAACAATGCCGACTTAAGTACATGAAGACTGACTCTTCTTACTGACTATGTTTTGATTCATTCCTGTGACACTAGTTATAGATTCCGATGCTTCACTCCAGGATTACTGTATCCCTTGGACCTTCTTATTGGCGATGAGACACAGAAATTGCATCGGAATTAAATGCAAAGGGCACAATGTCGACTTAAGTACAAGAAGACTGACTCTTCTTACTGACTATGCTTTGAACCATTCCTGTGACACGAGTTATAGATTACGGTGCTTCACTTCAGGTTTACTGTATACCTTGGACCTTCTTATTGACGATGAAACACAGAAATTGCATCGGAATTAAATACAAAAGGCACAATGCCGACTTATGTACAAGAATACTGACTCTTCTTACTGTCAATGTTTTAAACCATCCCTGTGTCACTAGTTATACATTCCGATGCTTCAATCCAGGTTTACTGTATCCCTTGGACCTTCTTGTTGACGATGAAACAGAGAACGTGCATCGCAATTAAATACAAAAAGCACAATGCCGACTTAAGTACAAGAAGACTGACTCCTCTTACTGACTATGTTTTGAACCATTCCTGTCACACTAGTTATAGATTCCGATGCTTGACTTCAGATTTACTGTATCCCTCTGCCCTTCTTTTTAACGATGAAACACATAAATTGCATCGGAATTAAATACTAAAGGCACAATACCGAATTAAGTACAGGAAGACTGACTCTTCTTACTGTCGATGTTTTGAACCATTCCTGTGACAGTAGTTATAGATTCCGATGCTTCACTCCAATTTTACTGTATTCCTTGGACCTTCTCATTCACGATGAAACACAGAAATTGCATCGGAATTAAATTAAAAAGGCACAATGCCGACTTCAGTACACGAAGACTGAATCTACTTACTGTCTATGTTTGAACCATTCCTGTGACACTAGTTATAGATTCCGATGCTTCACTCCAGATTTACTATATCCATTGGACCTTCTTATTGGCGAAGAAACACAGAAATTGCATAGGAATTATATAGAAAAGGTAGAAGGCCGACTTAAGTACAAGAAGACAGTCTCTTCCTACTGTCTATGTTTTGAACCATTCCTGTGACACTAGTTATAGATTCCGATGCTTCACTTCAGGTTTACTGTATCCCTTCTACCATCTTATTGACGATGAAACACAGAAATTGCATCGGAATTAAATACAAGAGGCACAATGCCGACTTAAGTACAAGAAGACTGACTCTTCCCACTGTCAATCCTTTGAACCATTCCTGTTACACTAGTTATAGATTCCGATGCATCACTTCAGGTTTACTGTATCCCTTGGACCTTCTTATTGACGATGAAACACAAAAATTGCATCGGAAGTAAATACAAAAGGCACAATGCCGACTTATGTACAAGAAGACTGACTCTTCTTACTGACTATGTTTTGATCCATTCCTGTGACACTAGTTATAGACTCTGATGCTGCACTTCAACTTTACTGTATCCTTTGGACCTTCTTATTAAAGATGAATCACAGAAATTGCATCGGAATTAAATGCAAAAGGCACAATGCCGACGACAGTACAAGAAGACTGACTCTTCTTACTGTCTATCTTTTGAACCATTCCTGTAACACTAGTTATAGATTCCGGTGCTTCACTTCAGGTTTACTGTATCCCTTGGACCTTCCTATTGACGATGAAACACAGAAATTGCATCGGAATTAAATACAAAAGGCACAATGCTGACTTAAGTACAAGAATACTGACTCCTCCCACTGTCTATGCCTTGAACCATTCCTGTTACACTAGTTATAGATTCCGATGCTTCACTTCAGGTTGACTGTATCCCTTGGACATTCTTATTGACGATGAAACACAGAAATTGCATCGGAATTAAATACAAAAGGCACAATGCCGACTTAAGTACAAGAAGACTGACCCTACTTTCCGACTATATTTTGAACCACACCTGTGACACTAGTTATAGACTCTGATGCTTCACTTCAGGTTTACTGTATCCCTTGGACACTCATATTGAAGATGAAACACAGAAATTGCATCGGAATTAAATATAGAGGGCACAATGCCGACTTAAGTACAAGAAGACTGACCCTACTTACTGTCTATGTATTAAACCATTCCTGTGACACTAGCGACAGATTCCGATGCTTCACTCCAGGTTTACTATATCCCATGGACCTTCTTATTGACGATGAAACACAGAAATTGCATCGGAATTAAATACAAAAGGCACAATGGCGACTTAAGTACAAGAAGACTGACTCTTCTTGCTGACTATGATTTGAACCATTCATGTGACACTAGTAATAGATTCCGGTGCTTCACTTCAGGTTTACTGTATCCCTTGGACCTTCTTAATGAAGATGAAACACAGAAATTGCATCGGAAAAAAATACAAAAGGCACAATGCCGACTTAAGTACAAGAAGAATGACTCTTTATGCTGTCGATGTTTTGCACCATTCCTGTGACAGTGGTTATAGATTCCGATGCTTCACTCCAGGTTTACTGTATCCCTTGGACCTTCTTATTGACGATGAAACACAGAAATTGCATCGGAATTCAATAAAAAAGGCACAATGCCGACTTAAGTACACGAAGACTGACTGTTCTTGCTGTCGATGTTTTGAACCGTTCCTGTGACAGTAGTTATAGACTCTGATGCTTCACTTCAGGTTTACTGTATCCCTTGGACCTTCATATTGAAGATGAAACATAGAAATTGCATCGCAATTAAATACAAAAGGCACAATGCCGACTTGAGTACAAGAATACTGACTCTTCTTACTGTCTAGGTTTTCATCCATCCCTGTGACACTAGTTATAGATTCCGATGTTTAACTCCAGGTTTACTGTGTCCCTTGGACCTTCTTATTGACGATGAAACACATAAATTGCATCGGAATTAAATAAAAAAGGCACATTGCCGACTTAAGTACAAGAAGGCTGACACTTCCTACTGTCTATGTTTTCATTCATTCCTGTGACAATAGTTATAGATTCCGATGCTTCACTCCAGGTTTACTGTATGCCTTGGACCTTCTTATTGACGATGAAACACAGAAATTGCATCGGAATTAAATACAAAAGGCACAATGCGGACTTAAGTACAAGAAGACTGACTCTTCTTACTGACTATGGTTTGAACCATTCACGTGACACTAGTTATGGATTCTGATGCTACACTTCAGGTTTGGTGTATCCCTTGGAAATTCTTATTGACGATGAAACACAGAAATTGCATCGGAATTAAATACAAAAGGCACAATGGCAACTTAAGTACAAGAAGACTGACTCTTCTTACTGACTATGATTTGAACCATTCACGTGACACTAGTTATTGATTCCGTCGCCTCACTTCAGGTTTACTGTATCCCCTGGACCTTCTTCTTGAAGATGAAACACAGAAATTGCATCGGAAATAAATACAAAAGGCACAATGCCGACTTAAGTACAAGAAGACTGACTCTTCTTACTGACTATGTTTGAACAATTCCTGTGACACTAGTTATAGATTCTGATGCTACACTTCAGGTTTAGTGTATCCCTTGGACCTTCATATTGAAGATGAAACACAGAAATTGCATCAGAATTAAATACAAAAGGCACAATGCCGACTTAAGTACAAGAATACTGACTCTTCTTACTGTCTATGTTTTTGAACCATCCCTGTGACACTAGTTATAGATTCCGATGCTTAAGTCCAGGTTTACTGTAGCTTTTGGACCTTCTTATTGACGATGAAACACAGAAATAGCATCGGAATTAAATACAAAAGGCACAATGCCGACTTAAGTACAAGAAGACTGACTCTTCTTACTGACTATGTTTTGATTCATTCCTGTGACACTAGTTATAGATTCCGATGCTTCACTCCAGGTTTACTGTATCCCTTGGACCTTCTTATTGACGATGAAACACAAAAATTGCATCGGAATTAAATACAAAAGGCACAATGCCGACTTAAGTACAAGAAGACTGACTCTTCTTACCGACTATGATTGGAACTATTCCTGTGACACTAGTTATAGATTCCGATGCTTAAGTCCAGGTTTACTGTAGCTTTTGGACCTTCTTATTGACGATGAAACACAGAAATAGCATCGGAATTAAATACAAAAGGCACAATGCCGACTTAAGTACAAGAAGACTGACTCTTCTTACTGACTATGTTTTGATTCATTCCTGTGACACTAGTTATAGATTCCGATGCTTCACTCCAGGTTTACTGTATCCCTTGGACCTTCTTATTGACGATGAAACACAAAAATTGCATCGGAATTAAATGCAAAAGGCACAATGCCGACTTAAGTACAAGAATACTGACTCTTCTTACTGTCTATGTTTTAAACCATTCCTGTAACACTAGTTATAGATTCCGGTGCTTCACTTCAGGTTTACTGTTTCCCTTGGACCTTCTTATTGACGATGAAACACAGAAATTGCATCGGAATTAAATACAAAAGGCACAATGCTGATTTAAGTACAAGAATACCGACTCCTCCCACTGCCTATGCTTTGAACCATTCCTGTTACACTAGTTATAGATTCCGATGCTTCACTTTAGGTTTGCTGTATAACTTGGACATTCTTATTGACGATGAAACACAGAACTTGAATCGGAATTAAATAAAAAGGGCACAATGCCGACTTAAGTACAAGAAGACTGACCCTACTTACTGTCTATGTATTGAACCATTCCTGTGACACTAGCGACAGATTCCGATGCTTCACTCCAGGTTTACTATATCCCATGGACCTTCTTATTGACGATGAAACACAGAAATTGCATAGGAATTAAATAGAAAAGGCACAATGCCGACTTAAGTACAAGACGACTCTCTCTTCCTACTGTCTATGTTTTGAACCATTCCTGTGACACTAGTTATAGTTTCCGATGCTTCACTTCATGTTTACTGTATCCCTCTGACCTTCTTATTGACGATGAAACACAGAAATTGCATCGGAATTAAATTCAAAAGGCACAATGCCGACTGAAGTACAAGAAGACTGACTCTTCCCACTGTCTATGCTTTGAACCATTCCTGTTACACTAGTTATAGATTCCGATGCATCACTTCAGGTTTACTGTATCCCTTGGACCTTCTTATTGACGATGAAACAAAAAAATTGCTTCGTAATTAAATACAAAAGGCACAATGCCGAATTATGTACAAGAAGACTGACTCTTCTTACTGACTATGTTTTGATCCATTTCTGTGACACTAGTTACAGACTCTGATGCTTCACTTCAAGTTTACTGTATCCTTTGGACCTTCTTAATGAAGATGAAACACAGAAATTGCATCGGAATTAAATGCAAAAGGCACAATGCGGACTTAAGTACAAGAAGACTGACTCTTCTGACTGACTATGTTTTGAACCATTCCTGTGACACTAGTTATAAATTCCGATGCTTCACTCTAGGTTTACTGTCTCCCTTGGACCTCCTTCTTGACGAAGAAACACAGAAATTGAATCGGAATCAAATACAAAAGGCACAATGCCGACTTAAGTACAAGAAGGCTTTGTCTTCTTACTGACTATGTTTTGAACCATTTCTGTGACACTAGTTATAGATTCCGATGCTTCACTCCTGGTTTACTGTATCCCTTGGACCTTCTTATTGAAATGATGAAACACAGAAATTGCATCGCAATTAAATAAAAAAGGCACAATGCCGACTTAAGTACAAGAAGACTGACCCTACTTACTGTCTATGGTTTGAACCATTCCTGTGCCACTAGTTATAGATTCCGATGCTTCACTCCAGGTTTACTATATCCCTTGGACCTTCTTATTGACGATGAAACACAGAAATTGCATAGGAATTAAATAGAAAAGGCACAATGCCGACTTAGGTACAAGAAGACTGACCCTACTTACTGTCTATGCTTTGAACCATTCCTGTGCCACTAGTTATAGATTCCGATGCTTCACTCCAAGTTTACTATATCCCTTGGACCTTCTTATTGACGATGAAACACAGAAATTACATCGGAATTAAATACAAAAGGCACAATGCCGACTTAAGTACAAGAAGGCTGACCATACTCACTGATTATGTTTTGAACCATTCATGTGACTCTAGTTATTGATTCCGATCCTTCACTCCAGGGTTACTATATCCCTTGGACCTTCTTATTGACGATGAAACATAGAAATTGCATCGGAATTAAATACAAAAGGCACATTGCCGACTTAAGTGCACGAAGACTGACTCTTCTTACTGACTATGCTTTGAACCATTCCTGTGACACTAGGTATAGACTCTGATGCTTCAATTCAGGTTTACTGTATCCCTTGGACCTTCATATAGAAGATGAAACACAGAAATTGCATCGGAATTTAATAAAAAAAGCGCAATGACGACTTAAGTACAAGAAGACTGACCCTACTTAATCTCTATGTTTTGAACCATTCCTTTGACACTAGCTATAGATTCTGATGCTTCACTCCTGGTTTTTCTATATTCCAATGACCTTCTTATTGACGATGAAACACAGAAATTGCATAGGAATTAAATAGAAAAGGCACAATGCTGACTTAAGTACAAGAAGACTGTCTCTTCCTACTGTCTATGTTTTGAACCGTTCCTGTGACACTAGTTATAGATTCCGATGCTTCACTTTAGGTTTACTGTATCCTTCTGACCTTCTTATTGACGATGAAACACAGAAATTGCATCGGAATTAAATACAAAAGGCACAATGCCGACTTAAGTACAAGAAGACTAACCCTACTTACTGACTATGTTTTGAACCATACCTGTGACATTAGTTATAGACTCTGATGCTTCACTTCAGGTTTACTGTATCCCATTTACCTTCATATTGAAGATGAAACACAGAAATTGCATCGGAATTAAATAAAAAGGGCACAATGCCGACTTAAGTACAAGAAGACTGACCCTACTTACTGTCTATGTATTGAACCATTCCTGTGACACTAGCGACAGATTCCGATGCTTCACTCCAGGTTTACTATATCCCATGGACCTTCTTATTGACGATGAAACACAGAAATTGCATAGGAATTAAATAGAAAAGGCACAATGCCGACTTAAGTACAAGAAGACTCTCTCTTCCTACTGTCTATGATTTGAACCATTCCTGTGACACTAGTTATAGTTTCTGATGCTTCACTTCATGTTTACTGTATCCCTCTGACCTTCTTATTGACGATGAAACACAGAAATTGCATCGGAATTAAATTCAAAAGGCACAATGCCGACTTAAGTACAAGAAGACTGACTCTTCCCACTGTCTATGCTTTGAACCATTCCTGTTACACTAGTTATAGATTCCGATGCATCACTTCAGGTTTACTGTATCCCTTGGACCTTCTTATTGACGATGAAACAAAAAAATTGCTTCGGAATTAAATACAAAAGGCACAATGCCGACTTATGTACAAGAAGACTGACTCTTCTTACTGACTATGGTTTGATCCATTTCTGTGACACTAGTTACAGACTCTGATGCTTCACTTCAAGTTTACTGTATCCTTTGGACCTTCTTATTGAAGATGAAACACAGAAATTGCATCGCAATTAAATGCAAAAGGCACAATGCGGACTTAAGTACAAGAAGACTGACTCTTCTGACTGACTATGTTTTGAACCATTCCTGTGACACTAGTTATAAATTCCGATGCTTCACTCTAGGTTTACTGTCTCCCTTGGACCTCCTTCTTGACGAAGAAACACAGAAATTGAATCGGAATCAAATACAAAAGGCACAATGCCGACTTAAGTACAAGAACGCTTTGTCTTCTTACTGACTATGTTTTGAACCATTGCTGTGACACTAGTTATAGATTCCGATGCTTCACTCCTGGTTTACTGTATCCCTTGGACCTTCTTATTGAAATGATGAAACACAGAAATTGCATCGCAATTAAATAAAAAAGGCACAATGCCGACTTAAGTACAAGAAGACTGACCCTACTTACTGTCTATGGTTTGAACCATTCCTGTGCCACTAGTTATAGATTCCGATGCTTCACTCCAGGTTTACTATATCCCTTGGACCTTCTTATTGACGATGAAACACAGAAATTGCATAGGAATTAAATAGAAAAGGCACAATGCCGACTTAGGTACAAGAAGACTGACCCTACTTACTGTCTATGCTTTGAACCATTCCTGTGCCACTAGTTATAGATTCCGATGCTTCACTCCAAGTTTACTATATCCCTTGGACCTTCTTATTGACGATGAAACACAGAAATTACATCGGAATTAAATACAAAAGGCACAATGCCGACTTAAGTACAAGAAGACTGACCATACTCACTGATTATGTTTTGAACCATTCATGTGACTCTAGTTATTGATTCCGATCCTTCACTCCAGGGTTACTATATCCCTTGGACCTTCTTATTGACGATGAAACATAGAAATTGCATCGGAATTAAATACAAAAGGCACATTGCCGACTTAAGTGCACGAAGACTGACTCTTCTTACTGACTGTGCTTTGAACCATTCCTGTGACACTAGGTATAGACTCTGATGCTTCACTTCAGGTTTACTGTATCCCTTGGACCTTCATATAGAAGATGAAACACAAAAATTGCATCGGAATTAAATAAAAAAAGCACAATGACGACTTAAGTACAAGAAGACTGACCCTACTTAATCTCTATGTTTTGAACCATTCCTTTGACACTAGCTATAGATTCTGATGCTTCACTCCTGGTTTTTCTATATTCCAATGACCTTCTTATTGACGATGAAACACAGAAATTGCATAGGAATTAAATAGAAAAGGCACAATGCTGACTTAAGTACAAGAAGACTGTCTCTTCCTACTGTCTATGTTTTGAACCGTTCCTGTGACACTAGTTATAGATTCCGATGCTTCACTTTAGGTTTACTGTATCCTTCTGACCTTCTTATTGACGATGAAACACAGAAATTGCATCGGAATTAAATACAAAAGGCACAATGCCGACTTAAGTACAAGAAGACTAACCCTACTTACTGACTATGTTTTGAACCATACCTGTGACATTAGTTATAGACTCTGATGCTTCACTTCAGGTTTACTGTATCCCATTTACCTTCATATTGAAGATGAAACACAGAAATTGCATCGGAATTAAATAAAAAGGGCACAATGCCGACTTAAGTACAAGAAGACTGACCCTACTTACTGTCTATGTATTGAACCATTCCTGTGACACTAGCGACAGATTCCGATGCTTCACTCCAGGTTTACTATATCCCATGGACCTTCTTATTGACGATGAAACACAGAAATTGCATAGGAATTAAATAGAAAAGGCACAATGCCGACTTAAGTACAAGAAGACTCTCTCTTCCTACTGTCTATGATTTGAACCATTCCTGTGACACTAGTTATAGTTTCTGATGCTTCACTTCATGTTTACTGTATCCCTCTGACCTTCTTATTGACGATGAAACACAGAAATTGCATCGGAATTAAATTCAAAAGGCACAATGCCGACTTAAGTACAAGAAGACTGACTCTTCCCACTGTCTATGCTTTGAACCATTCCTGTTACACTAGTTATAGATTCCGATGCATCACTTCAGGTTTACTGTATCCCTTGGACCTTCTTATTGACGATGAAACAAAAAAATTGCTTCGGAATTAAATACAAAAGGCACAATGCCGACTTATGTACAAGAAGACTGACTCTTCTTACTGACTATGGTTTGATCCATTTCTGTGACACTAGTTACAGACTCTGATGCTTCACTTCAAGTTTACTGTATCCTTTGGACCTTCTTATTGAAGATGAAACACAGAAATTGCATCGCAATTAAATGCAAAAGGCACAATGCGGACTTAAGTACAAGAAGACTGACTCTTCTGACTGACTATGTTTTGAACCATTCCTGTGACACTAGTTATAAATTCCGATGCTTCACTCTAGGTTTACTGTCTCCCTTGGACCTCCTTCTTGACGAAGAAACACAGAAATTGAATCGGAATCAAATACAAAAGGCACAATGCCGACTTAAGTACAAGAAGGCTTTGTCTTCTTACTGACTATGTTTTGAACCATTGCTGTGACACTAGTTATAGATTCCGATGCTTCACTCCTGGTTTACTGTATCCCTTGGACCTTCTTATTGAAATGATGAAACACAGAAATTGCATCGCAATTAAATAAAAAAGGCACAATGCCGACTTAAGTACAAGAAGACTGACCCTACTTACTGTCTATGGTTTGAACCATTCCTGTGCCACTAGTTATAGATTCCGATGCTTCACTCCAGGTTTACTATATCCCTTGGACCTTCTTATTGACGATGAAACACAGAAATTGCATAGGAATTAAATAGAAAAGGCACAATGCCGACTTAGGTACAAGAAGACTGACCCTACTTACTGTCTATGCTTTGAACCATTCCTGTGCCACTAGTTATAGATTCCGATGCTTCACTCCAAGTTTACTATATCCCTTGGACCTTCTTATTGACGATGAAACACAGAAATTACATCGGAATTAAATACAAAAGGCACAATGCCGACTTAAGTACAAGAAGACTGACCATACTCACTGATTATGTTTTGAACCATTCATGTGACTCTAGTTATTGATTCCGATCCTTCACTCCAGGGTTACTATATCCCTTGGACCTTCTTATTGACGATGAAACATAGAAATTGCATCGGAATTAAATACAAAAGGCACATTGCCGACTTAAGTGCACGAAGACTGACTCTTCTTACTGACTGTGCTTTGAACCATTCCTGTGACACTAGGTATAGACTCTGATGCTTCACTTCAGGTTTACTGTATCCCTTGGACCTTCATATAGAAGATGAAACACAAAAATTGCATCGGAATTAAATAAAAAAAGCACAATGACGACTTAAGTACAAGAAGACTGACCCTACTTAATCTCTATGTTTTGAACCATTCCTTTGACACTAGCTATAGATTCTGATGCTTCACTCCTGGTTTTTCTATATTCCAATGACCTTCTTATTGACGATGAAACACAGAAATTGCATAGGAATTAAATAGAAAAGGCACAATGCTGACTTAAGTACAAGAAGACTGTCTCTTCCTACTGTCTATGTTTTGAACCGTTCTTGTGACACTAGTTATAGATTCCGATGCTTCACTTTAGGTTTACTGTATCCCTCTGACCTTCTTATTGACGATGAAACACAGAAATTGCATCGGAATTAAATACAAAAGGCACAATGCCGACATAAGTACAAGAAGACTGACTCTTCCCACTGTCAATGCTTTGAACCATTCCTGTTACACTAGTTATAGATTCCGATGCCTCACTTCAGGTTTACTGTATCCCTTGGAACTTCTTATTGACGATGAAACACAAAAATTGCATCGGAATTAAATACAAAAGGCACAATGCCGACTTATGTACAAGAAGACTGACTCTTCTTTCTGACAATGTTTTGAACCATTCCTGTGACACTAGTTATAGAGTCTGATGCTTCACTTCAAGTTTACTGTATCCTTTGGATATTCTTATTGAAGATGAAACACAGAAATTGCGTCGGAATTAAATACAAAAGGCACAATGCCGACTTAGGTACAAGAATACTCACTCTTCTTACTGTCAATGATTTGAACCATCCCTGTGACACTAGTTATAGATTCCGATGCTTCACTCCAGGTTTACTGTATCCCTCGGACATTCTTATTGACGATGAAACACAGAAATTGCATCGGAACTAAATACAAAAGGCACAATGCCGACTTAAGTACAAGAAGACTGACTCTACTTACTGTCTACGTTTTGATCCATTCCTGTGACACTAGTTATTGATTCCGATGCTTCACTCCAGGTTTACTATATCCCTTGGACCTTCTTATGACGATGAAACACAGAAATTGCATCGGAATTAAATGCAAAAGGCACAATGCGGACTTAAGTACAAGAAGACTGACTCTTCTGACTGACTATGCTTTGAACCATTCCTGTGACACTAGTTACAGATTCCGATGCTCCACTTCAGGTTTACTGTATCCCTCTGACCTTCTTATTGACGATGAAACACAGAAATTGCATTGGAATTAAATACAAAAGGCGCAATGCCGACTTATGTACAAGAAGACTGACTCTTCTTACTGACTATGTTTTGATCCATTCCTGTGACACTAGTTATAGACTCTGATGCTTCACTTCAAGTTTACTGTATCCTTTGGACATCCTTATTGAAGATGAAACACAGAAATTGCATCGGAATTAAATGCAAAAGGCACAATGCCGACGAAAGTACAAGAAGACTGACTCTTCTTACTGTCTATCATTTGAACCATTCCTGTGACACTAGTTATAGATTCCGGTGCTTCACTTCAGGTATACTGTATCCCTTGGACCTTCTTATTGACGATGAAACACAGAAATTGCATCGGAATTAAATACAAAAGGCACAATGCCGAATTAAGTACAAGCAGACTGACTCATCTTACTGTCTATCTTTTGAACCATTCCTGTAACACTAGTTATAGATTCCGATGCTTCACTTCAGGTTTACTGTATCCCTCTGACCTTCTTATTGACTCTGCAACATAGAAATTGCATCGGAATTAAATACAAAAGGCACAATGCCGAATTAAGTACAAGCAGACTGACTCTTCTTACTGTCTATGTTTTGAACCATTCATGTGACACTAGTTATAGATTCCGATGCTTCACTCCAGGTTTACTGTATCCCTTGGACCTTCTTATTGACGATGAAACACAGAAATTGAATCGGAATTAAATACATAAGGCACATAGGCGACTTAAGTACAAGAAGATTGACTCTTCTTACTGACTATGATTTGAACCATTCATGTGACACTAGTTATGGATTCTGATGCTACACTTCAGGTTTGGTGTATCCCTTGGAAATTCTTGTTGACGATGAAACACAGAAATTGCATCGGAATTAAATACAAAAGGCACAATGGCGACTTAAGTACAAGAAGAGTGACTCTTCTTACTGACCATGATTTGAACCATTCATGGGACACTAGTTATTGATTCCGTCGCCTCACTTCAGGTTTACTGTATCCCTTGGACCTTCTTATTGAAGATGAATAACAGAAATTGCATCGGAAATAAATACAAAAGGCACAATGCCGACTTAAGTACGAGAAGACTGACTCTTCTTACTGACTATGTTTGAACCATTCCTGTGAGACTAGTTATAGATTCTGATGCTACACTTCAGGTTTAGTGTATCCCTTGGACCTTCATATTGAAGATGAAACACATAAATTGCATCAGAATTAAATACAAAAGTCACAACGCCGACTTAAGTACAAGAATACTGACACTTCTTACTGTCTATGTTTTCATTCATTCCTGTGACACTAGTTATAGATTCCGATGCTTCACTCCAGGTTTACTGAATCCCTTGGACCTTCTTATTGGCGATGAGACGCCGAAATTGCATCGGAATTAAATACAAAAGGCACAAAGCCGACCTAAGTACAAGAAGACTGACTCTTCTTACCGACTATGATTTGAACCATTCCTGTGACACTAGTTATAGATTCCGATGCTTCACTCCAGGTTTACTGTATCCCTTGGACTTCCTTATTGTCGAAGAAACACAGAAATTGCATCGGAACTAAATGCAAAGGGCACAATGTCGACTTAAGTACAAGAAGACTGACTCTTCTTACTGACTATGCTTTGAACCATTCCTGTGACACGAGTTGTAGATTACGGTGCTTCACTTCAGGTTTACTGTATACCTTGGACCTTCTTATTGACGATGAAACACAGAAATTGGATCGGAATTAAATACAAAAGGCACAATGCCGACTTATGTACAAGAATACTGACTCTTCTTACTGTCTATGTTTTAAACCATCCCTGTGTCACTAGTTATAGATTCCGATGCTTCACTCCAGGTTTACTGTATCCCTTGGACCTTCTTGTTGACGATGAAACACAGAACGTGCATCGCAATTAAATACAAAAGGCACAATGCCGACTTAAGTACAAGAAGACTGACTCCTCTTACTGACTATGTTTTGAACCATTCCTGTCACACTAGTTATAGATTCCGATGCTTGACTTCAGATTTACTGTATCCCTCTGACCTTCTTTTTAACGATGAAACACATAAATTGCATCGGAATTAAATACTAAAGGCACAATACCGAATTAAGTACAGGAAGACTGACTCATCTTACTGTCGATGTTTTACACCATTCCTGTGACAGTAGTTATAGACTCCGATGCTTCACTCCAGGGTTACTGTATCCCTTGGGCCTTCTCATTGACCATGAAACACAGAAATTGCATCGGAATTAAATAAAAAAGGCACAATGCCGACTTCAGTACACGAAGACTGACCCTACTTACTGACTATGTTTGAACCATTCCTGTGACACTAGTTATAGATTTCGATGCTTCACTCCAGATTTACTATATCCATTGGACCTTCTTATTGGCGAAGAAACACTGAAATTGCATAGGAATTATATAGAAAAGGTAGAAGGCCGACTTAAGTACAAGAAGACAGTCTCTTCCTACTGTCTATGTTTTGAACCATTCCTGTGACACTAGTTATAGATTCCGATGCTTCACTTCAGGTTTACTGTATCCCTCTGACCTTCTAATTGACGATGAAACACAGAAATTGCATTGGAATTAAATACAAAATGCACAATGCCGACTTAAGTACAAGAAGACTGACTCTTCTTACTGACTATGCTTTGAACCATTCCTGTGACACTAGTTATAGATTCCGATGCTTCACTTCAGGTTTACTGTATCCCTCTGACCTTCTTATTGACGATGAAACACAGAAATTGCATCGGAATTAAATACAAAAGGCACAATGCCGACTTAAGTACAAGAAGACTGACTCTTCCCACTGTCTATCCTTTGAACCATTCCTGTTACACTTGTTATAGATTCCGATGCATCACTTCAGGTTTACTGTATCCCTTGGACCTTCTTATTGACGATGAAACACAAAAATTGCATCGGAAATAAATACAAAAGGCACAATGCCGACTTATGTACAAGAAGACTGACTCTTCTTACTGACTATGTTGTGATCCATTCCTGTGACACTAGTTATAGACTCTGATGCTTCACTTCAAGTTTACTGTATCCTTTGGACCTTCTCATTAAAGATGAATCACAGACATTGCATCGGAATTAAATGCAAAAGGCACAATGCCGACGACAGTACAAGAAGACTGACTCTTCTTACTGTCTACCTTTTGAACCATTCCTGTAACACTAGTTATAGATTCCGGTGCTTCACTTTAGGTTTACTGTATCCCTTGGACCTTCCTATTGGCGATGAAACACAGAAATTGTATCGGAATTAAATACAAAAGGCACAATGCCGACTTAAGTACAAGAAGACTGACCCTACTTACCGACTATATTTTGAACCATACCTGTGACACTAGTTATAGACTCTGATGCTTCACTTCAGGTTTACTGTATCCCTTGGACCCTCATATTGAAGATGAAACACAGAAATTGCATCGGAATTAAATAAAAAGGGCACAATGCCGACTTAAGTACAAGAAGACTGACCCTACTTACTGTCTATGTATTGAACCATTCCTGTGACACTAGCGACAGATTCCGATGCTTCACTCCAGGTTTACTATATCCCATGGACCTTCTTATTGACGATGAAACACAGAAATTGCATCGGAAAAAAATACAAAAGGCACAATGCCGACTTAAGTACAAGAAGACTGACTCTTCTTGCTGTCGATGTTTTGCACCATTCCTGTGACAGTAGTTATAGATTCCGATGCTTCACTCCAGGTTTACTGTATCCCTTGGACCTTCTTATTGACGATGAAACACAGAAATTGCATCGGAATTCAATAAAAAAGGCACAATGCCGACTTAAGTACACGAAGACTGACTGTTCTTGCTGTCGATGTTTTGAACCGTTCCTGTGACAGTAGTTATAGACTCTGATGCTTCACTTCAGGTTTACTGTATCCCTTGGACCTTCATATTGAAGATGAAACATAGAAATTGCATCGGAATTAAATACAAAAGGCACAATGCCGATTTAAGTACAAGAATACTGACTCTTCTTACTGTCTAGGTTTTCATCCATCCCTGTGACACTAATTATAGATTCCGATGTTTAACTCCAGGTTTACTGTGTCCCTTGGACCTTCTTATTGACGATGAAACACAGAAATTGCATCGGAATTGAATAAAAAAGGCACATTGCCGACTTAAGTACAAGAAGACTGACACTTCCTACTGTCTATGTTTTCATTCATTCCTGTGACAATAGTTATAGATTCCGATGCTTCACTCCAGGTTTACTGTATGCCTTGGACCTTCTTTTTGACGATGAAACACAGAAATTGCATCGGAATTAAATACAAAAGGCACAATGCGGACTTAAGTACAAGAAGACTGACTCTTCTTACTGACTATGATTTGAACCATTCATGTGACACTAGTTATTGATTCCGTCGCCTCACTTCAGGTTTACTGTATCCCTTGGACCTTCTTATTGAAGATGAAACACAGACATTGCATCGGAAATAAATACAAAAGGCACAATGCCGACTTAAGTACAAGAAGACTGACTCTACTTACTGACTATGTTTGAACCATTCCTGTGACACTAGTTATGGATTCTGATGCTACACTTCAGGTTTGGTGTATCCCTTGGAAATTCTAATTGACGATGAAACACAGAAATTGCATCGGAATTAAATACAAAAGGCACAATGGCAACTTAAGTACAAGAAGACTGACTCTTCTTACTGACTATGATTTGAACCATTCACGTGACACTAGTTATTGATTCCGTCGCCTCACTTCAGGTTTACTGTATCCCCTGGACCTTCTTATTGAAGATGAAACACAGAAATTGCATCGGAATTAAATACAAAATGCACAATGCCGACTTAAGTACAAGAAGACTGACTCTTCTTACTGACTATGCTTTGAACCATTCCTGTGACACTAGTTATAGATTCCGATGCTTCACTTCAGGTTTACTGTATCCCTCTGACCTTCTTATTGACGATGAAACACAGAAATTGCATCGGAATTAAATACAAAAGGCACAATGCCGACTTAAGTACAAGAAGACTGACTCTTCCCACTGTCTATCCTTTGAACCATTCCTGTTACACTTGTTATAGATTCCGATGCATCACTTCAGGTTTACTGTATCCCTTGGACCTTCTTATTGACGATGAAACACAAAAATTGCATCGGAAATAAATACAAAAGGCACAATGCCGACTTATGTACAAGAAGACTGACTCTTCTTACTGACTATGTTGTGATCCATTCCTGTGACACTAGTTATAGACTCTGATGCTTCACTTCAAGTTTACTGTATCCTTTGGACCTTCTCATTAAAGATGAATCACAGACATTGCATCGGAATTAAATGCAAAAGGCACAATGCCGACGACAGTACAAGAAGACTGACTCTTCTTACTGTCTACCTTTTGAACCATTCCTGTAACACTAGTTATAGATTCCGGTGCTTCACTTTAGGTTTACTGTATCCCTTGGACCTTCCTATTGACGATGAAACACAGAAATTGTATCGGAATTAAATACAAAAGGCACAATGCCGACTTAAGTACAAGAAGACTGACCCTACTTACCGACTATATTTTGAACCATACCTGTGACACTAGTTATAGACTCTGATGCTTCACTTCAGGTTTACTGTATCCCTTGGACCCTCATATTGAAGATGAAACACAGAAATTGCATCGGAATTAAATAAAAAGGGCACAATGCCGACTTAAGTACAAGAAGACTGACCCTACTTACTGTCTATGTATTGAACCATTCCTGTGACACTAGCGACAGATTCCGATGCTTCACTCCAGGTTTACTATATCCCATGGACCTTCTTATTGACGATGAAACACAGAAATTGCATCGGAAAAAAATACAAAAGGCACAATGCCGACTTAAGTACAAGAAGACTGACTCTTCTTGCTGTCGATGTTTTGCACCATTCCTGTGACAGTAGTTATAGATTCCGATGCTTCACTCCAGGTTTACTGTATCCCTTGGACCTTCTTATTGACGATGAAACACAGAAATTGCATCGGAATTCAATAAAAAAGGCACAATGCCGACTTAAGTACACGAAGACTGACTGTTCTTGCTGTCGATGTTTTGAACCGTTCCTGTGACAGTAGTTATAGACTCTGATGCTTCACTTCAGGTTTACTGTATCCCTTGGACCTTCATATTGAAGATGAAACACAGAAATTGCATCGGAATTAAATACAAAAGGCACAATGCCGATTTAAGTACAAGAATACTGACTCTTCTTACTGTCTAGGTTTTCATCCATCCCTGTGACACTAATTATAGATTCCGATGTTTAACTCCAGGTTTACTGTGTCCCTTGGACCTTCTTATTGACGATGAAACACAGAAATTGCATCGGAATTGAATAAAAAAGGCACATTGCCGACTTAAGTACAAGAAGACTGACACTTCCTACTGTCTATGTTTTCATTCATTCCTGTGACAATAGTTATAGATTCCGATGCTTCACTCCAGGTTTACTGTATGCCTTGGACCTTCTTTTTGACGATGAAACACAGAAATTGCATCGGAATTAAATACAAAAGGCACAATGCGGACTTAAGTACAAGAAGACTGACTCTTCTTACTGACTATGATTTGAACCATTCATGTGACACTAGTTATTGATTCCGTCGCCTCACTTCAGGTTTACTGTATCCCTTGGACTTTCTTATTGAAGATGAAACACAGACATTGCATCGGAAATAAATACAAAAGGCACAATGCCGACTTAAGTACAAGAAGACTGACTCTACTTACTGACTATGTTTGAACCATTCCTGTGACACTAGTTATGGATTCTGATGCTACACTTCAGGTTTGGTGTATCCCTTGGAAATTCTAATTGACGATGAAACACAGAAATTGCATCGGAATTAAATACAAAAGGCACAATGGCAACTTAAGTACAAGAAGACTGACTCTTCTTACTGACTATGATTTGAACCATTCACGTGACACTAGTTATTGATTCCGTCGCCTCACTTCAGGTTTACTGTATCCCCTGGACCTTCTTATTGAAGATGAAACACAGAAATTGCATCGGAATTAAATACAAAATGCACAATGCCGACTTAAGTACAAGAAGACTGACTCTTCTTACTGACTATGCTTTGAACCATTCCTGTGACACTAGTTATAGATTCCGATGCTTCACTTCAGGTTTACTGTATCCCTCTGACCTTCTTATTGACGATGAAACACAGAAATTGCATCGGAATTAAATACAAAAGGCACAATGCCGACTTAAGTACAAGAAGACTGACTCTTCCCACTGTCTATCCTTTGAACCATTCCTGTTACACTTGTTATAGATTCCGATGCATCACTTCAGGTTTACTGTATCCCTTGGACCTTCTTATTGACGATGAAACACAAAAATTGCATCGGAAATAAATACAAAAGGCACAATGCCGACTTATGTACAAGAAGACTGACTCTTCTTACTGACTATGTTGTGATCCATTCCTGTGACACTAGTTATAGACTCTGATGCTTCACTTCAAGTTTACTGTATCCTTTGGACCTTCTCATTAAAGATGAATCACAGACATTGCATCGGAATTAAATGCAAAAGGCACAATGCCGACGACAGTACAAGAAGACTGACTCTTCTTACTGTCTACCTTTTGAACCATTCCTGTAACACTAGTTATAGATTCCGGTGCTTCACTTTAGGTTTACTGTATCCCTTGGACCTTCCTATTGACGATGAAACACAGAAATTGTATCGGAATTAAATACAAAAGGCACAATGCCGACTTAAGTACAAGAAGACTGACCCTACTTACCGACTATATTTTGAACCATACCTGTGACACTAGTTATAGACTCTGATGCTTCACTTCAGGTTTACTGTATCCCTTGGACCCTCATATTGAAGATGAAACACAGAAATTGCATCGGAATTAAATAAAAAGGGCACAATGCCGACTTAAGTACAAGAAGACTGACCCTACTTACTGTCTATGTATTGAACCATTCCTGTGACACTAGCGACAGATTCCGATGCTTCACTCCAGGTTTACTATATCCCATGGACCTTCTTATTGACGATGAAACACAGAAATTGCATTGGAATTAAATACAAAAGGCACAATGGCGACTTAAGTACAAGAAGACTGAGTCTTATTGCTGACTATGATTTGATCCATTCATGTGACACTAGTAATAGATTCCGGTGCTTCACTTCAGGTTTACTGTATCCCTTGGACCTTCTTAATGAAGATGAAACACAGAAATTGCATCGGAAAAAAATACAAAAGGCACAATGCCGACTTAAGTACAAGAAGACTGACTCTTCTTGCTGTCGATGTTTTGCACCATTCCTGTGACAGTAGTTATAGATTCCGATGCTTCACTCCAGGTTTACTGTATCCCTTGGACTTTCTTATTGACGATGAAACACAGAAATTGCATCGGAATTCAATAAAAAAGGCACAATGCCGACTTAAGTACACGAAGACTGACTGTTCTTGCTGTCGATGTTTTGAACCGTTCCTGTGACAGTAGTTATAGACTCTGATGCTTCACTTCAGGTTTACTGTATCCCTTGGACCTTCATATTGAAGATGAAACATAGAAATTGCATCGGAATTAAATACAAAAGGCACAATGCCGATTTAAGTACAAGAATACTGACTCTTCTTACTGTCTAGGTTTTCATCCATCCCTGTGACACTAATTATAGATTCCGATGTTTAACTCCAGGTTTACTGTGTCCCTTGGACCTTCTTATTGACGATGAAACACAGAAATTGCATCGGAATTGAATAAAAAAGGCACATTGCCGACTTAAGTACAAGAAGACTGACACTTCCTACTGTCTATGTTTTCATTCATTCCTGTGACAATAGTTATAGATTCCGATGCTTCACTCCAGGTTTACTGTATGCCTTGGACCTTCTTTTTGACGATGAAACACAGAAATTGCATCGGAATTAAATACAAAAGGCACAATGCGGACTTAAGTACAAGAAGACTGACTCTTCTTACTGACTATGATTTGAACCATTCATGTGACACTAGTTATTGATTCCGTCGCCTCACTTCAGGTTTACTGTATCCCTTGGACCTTCTTATTGAAGATGAAACACAGACATTGCATCGGAAATAAATACAAAAGGCACAATGCCGACTTAAGTACAAGAAGACTGACTCTACTTACTGACTATGTTTGAACCATTCCTGTGACACTAGTTATGGATTCTGATGCTACACTTCAGGTTTGGTGTATCCCTTGGAAATTCTAATTGACGATGAAACACAGAAATTGCATCGGAATTAAATACAAAAGGCACAATGGCAACTTAAGTACAAGAAGACTGACTCTTCTTACTGACTATGATTTGAACCATTCACGTGACACTAGTTATTGATTCCGTCGCCTCACTTCAGGTTTACTGTATCCCCTGGACCTTCTTATTGAAGATGAAACACAGAAATTGCATCGGAAATAAATACAAAAGGCACAATGACGACTTAAGTACAAGAAGACTGACTCTTCTTACTGACTATGTTTGAACCATTCCTGTGACACTATTTATAGATTCTGATGCTACACTTCAGGTTTAGTGTATCCCTTGGACCTTCATATTGAAGATGAAACACAGAAATTGCATCAGAATTAAATACAAAAGGCACAATGCCGACTTAAGTACAAGAATACTGACTCTTCTTACTGTCTATGTTTTTGAACCATCCCTGTGACACTAGTTATAGATTCCGATGCTTCACTCCAGGTTTACTGTATCCCTTGGACCTTCTTATTGACGATGAAACACAAAAATTGCATCGGAATTAAATACAAAAGGCACAATGCCGACTTAAGTACAAGAAGACTGACTCTTCTTACCGACTATGATTTGAACCATTCCTGTGACACTAGTTATAGATTCTGATGCTTCACTCCAGGTTTACTGTATCCCTTGGACCTCCTTATTGTCGAAGAAACACAGAAATTGCATCGGAATTAAATACAAAGGGCACAATGCCGACTTAAGTACAAGAAGACTGACTCTTCTTACTGACTATGCTTTGAACCATTCCTGTGACACGACTTATAGATTACGGTGCTTCACTACAGGTTTACTGTATCCCTTGGACCTTCTTATTGACGATGAAACACAGAAATTGCATCGGAATTAAATGCAAAAGGCACAATGCCGACTTAAGTACAAGAATACTGACTCTTCTTACTGTCTATGTTTTAAACCATCTCTGTGTCACTAGTTATAAATTCCGATGCTTCACTCCAGGTTTACTGTATCCCTTGGACCTTCTTGTTGACGATGAAACACAAAACGTGCTTCGGAATTACATACAAAAGGCACAATGCCGACTTAAGTACAAGAAGACTGACTCCTCTAACTGACTATGCTTTGAACCATTCCTGTCACACTAGTTATAGATTCCGATGCTTGACTTCAGATTTACTGTATCCCTCTGACCTTCTTTTTAACGATGAAACACATAAATTGCGTCGGAATTAAATTAAAAAGGCACAATACCGAATTAAGTACAGGAAGACTGACTCTTCTTACTGTCGATGTTTTGAACCATTCCTGTGACAGTAGTTATAGATTCCGATGCTTCACTCCAGGTTTACTGTATCCCTTGGACCTTCTCATTGACGATGAAACACAGAAATTGCATCATAATTAAATAAAAAAAGCACAATGCCGACTTAAGTACACGAAGACTGACCCTACTTACTGCCTATGTTTTGAACAATTCCTGTGACACTAGTTATAGATTCCGATGCTTCACTCCAGGTTTACTATATCCATTGGACCTTCTTATTGACGAAGAAACACGGAAATTGCATAGGAATTATATAGAAAAGGTAGAAGGCCGACTTAAGTACAAGAAGACAGTCTCTTCCTACTGTCTATGTTTTGAACCATTCCTGTGACACTAGTTATAGATTCCGATGCTTCACTTCAGGTTTACTGTATCCCTCTGACCTTCTTATTGACGATGAAACACAGAAATTGCATTGGAATTTGATACAAAATGCACAATGCCGACCTAAGTACAAGAAGACTGACTCTTCCCACTGTCTATGCTTTGAACCATTCCTGTTACACTAGTTATAGATTCCGATGCTTCACTTTAGGTTTACTGTATCCCTCATACCTTGTTATTGACGATGAAACATAGAAATTGCATCGAAATTAAATACAAAAGGCACAATGCCGACTTAAGTACAAGAAAACTGACTCTTCCCACAGTCTATGCTTTGAACCATTCCTGTTACACTAGTTATAGACTCTGATGCTTCACTTCAAGTTTACTGTATCCTTTGGACCTTCTTATTGAAGATGAAACACAGAAATTGCATTGGAATTAAATGCAAAAGGCACAATGCCGACTTAAGTACAAGAAGACTGACTCTTCCCACTGTCTATGCTTTGAACCATTCCTGTTACACTAGTTATAGATTCCGATGCATCACTTCAGGTTTACTGTATCCCTTGGACCTTCTTATTGACGATGAAACAAAAAAATTGCATCGGAATTAAATACAAAAGGCACAATGCCGACTTATGTACAAGAAGACTGACTCTTCTTACTGACTATGTTTTGATCCATTTCTGTGACACTAGTTACAGACTCTGATGCTTCACTTCAAGTTTACTGTATCCTTTGGACCTTCTTATTGAAGATGAAACACAGAAATTGCATCGGAATTAAATGCAAAAGGCAAAATGCGGACTTAAGTACAAGAAGACTGACTCTTCTGACTGACTATGTTTTGAACCATTCCTGTGACACTAGTTATAGATTCCGATGCTTCACTCCAGGTTTACTGTCTTCCTTGGACCTCCTTATTGACGAAGAAACACAGAAATTGAATCGCAATTACATACAAAAGGCACAATGCCGACTTAAGTACAAGAAGACTGACTCATCTTACTGACTATGCTTTGAACAATTCCTGAGACACTAGTCATAGATTCCGGTGCTTCACTTCAGGTTTACTGCATCCCTTGGACCTTCTTATTGACGATGAAACACAGAAATTGCATCGGAATCAAATACAAAAGGCACAATGCCGACTTAAGTACAAGAAGGCTTTGTCTTCTTACTGACTATCTGGTTTACTGTATCCCTTGGACTTTCTTATTGAAATGATGAAACACAGAAATTGCATCGCAATTAAATAAAAAAGGCACAACGCAGACTTAAGTACAAGAAGACTGACCCTACTTACTGTCTATGGCTTGAACCATTCCTGTGCTACTAGTTAGAGATTCCGATGCTTCACTCCAGGTTTACTATATCCCTTGGACCTTCTTATTGACGATGAAACACAGAAATTGCATAGGAATTAAATAGAAAAGGCACAATGCCGACTTAGGTACAAGAAGACTGACCCTACTTGCTGTCTATGTTTTGAACCATTCCTGTGCCACTAGTTATAGATTCCGATGCTTCACTCCAGGTTTACTATATCCCTTGGACCTTCTTATTGACGATGAAACACAGAAATTACATCGGAATTAAATACAAAAGGCACAATGCCGACTTAAGTACAAGAAGACTGACCATACTCACTGTTTATGTTTTGAACCATTCATGTGACTCTAGTTATTGATTCCGATCCTTCACTCCAGGGTTACTATATCCCTTGGACCTCCTTATTGACGATGAAATATAGAAAATGCATCGGAATTAAATACAAAAGGCACATTGCCGGTTTAAGTGCACGAAGACTGACTCTTCTTACTGACTATGCTTTGAACCATTCCTGTGACACTAGGTATAGACTCTGATGCTTCACTTCAGGTTTACTGTATCCCTTGGACCTTCATATAGAAGATGAAACACAGAAATTGCATCGGAATTAAATAAAAAAGGCACAATGACGACTTAAGTACAAGAAGACTGACCCTACTTAATCTCTATGTTTTGAACCATTCCTGTGACACTAGCTATAGATTCTGATGCTTCACTCCAGGTTTTTCTATATTCCAATGACCTTCTTATTGACGATGAAACACAGAAATTGCATAGGAATTAAACAGAAAAGGCACAATGCTGACTTATGTACAAGAAGACTGTCTCTTCCTACTGTCTATGTTTTGAACCGTTCCTGTGACACTAGTTATAGATTCCGATGCTTCACTTTAGGTTTACTGTATCCCTTTGACCTTCTTATTGACGATGAAACACAGAAATTGCATCGGAATTAAATACAAAAGGCACAATGCCGACATAAGTACAAGAAGACTGACTCTTCCCACTGTCAATGCTTTGAACCATTCCTGTTACACTAGTTATAGATTCCGATGCCCCACTTCAGGTTTACTGTATCCCTAGGAACTTCTTATTGACGATGAAACACAAAAATTGCATCGGAATTAAATACAAAAGGCACAATGCCGACTTATGTACAAGAAGACTGACTCTTCTTTCTGACAATGTTTTGAACCATTCCTGTGACACTAGTTATAGAGTCTGATTCTTCACTTCAAGTTTACTGTATCCTTTGGACCTTCTTATTGAAGATGAAACACAGAAATTGCGTCGGAATTAAATACAAAAGGCACAATGCCGACTTATGTACAAGAATACTGATTCTACTTACTGTCTATGTTTTGATCCATTCCTGTGACACTAGTTATTGATTCCGATGCTTCACTCCAGGTTTACTATATCCCTTGGGCCTTCTTATTGACGATGAAACACAGAAATTGCATAGGAACTAAATACAAAAGGCACAATGCCGACTTAAGTACAAGAAGACTGACTCATCTTACTGACTATGTTTTGATCCATCCCTGTGACACTAGTTATAGATTCCGATGCTTAACTCCAGGTTTACTGTATCCCTTGGACCTTCTTATTGACGATGAAACACAGAAATTGCATCGGAATCAAATACAAAAGGCACAATGCCGACTTAAGTACAAGAAGGCTTTGTCTTCTTACTGACTATGTTTTGAACCATTGCTGTGACACTAGTTATAGATTCCGATGCTTCACTCCTGGTTTACTGTATCCCTTGGACTTTTTTTATTGAAATGATGAAACACAGAAATTGCATCGCAATTAAATAAAAAAGGCACAATGCCGACTTAAGTACAAGAAGACTGACCCTACTTACTGTCTATGGTTTGAACCATTCCTGTGCTACTCGTTATAGATTCCGATGCTTCACTCCAGGTTTACTATATCCCTTGGACCTTCTTATTGACGATGAAACACAGAAATTGCATAGGAAGTAAATAGAAAAGGCACAATGCCGACTTAAGTACAAGAAGACTGACTCTTCTTACTGACTATGTTTTGAAAAATTCCTGTGACACTAGTTATAGATTCCGATGCTTGACTTCAGATTTACTGTATCCCTCTGACCTTCTTATTAACGATGAAACACATAAATTGCACGGGAATTAAATACTAAAGGCACAATGCCGACTTAAGTACAAGAAGACTGTCTTTTCCTACTGTCTATGTTTTGAACCATTCCTGTGACACTAGTTATAGATTCCGATGCATCACTTCAGGTTTCCTGTATCCCTCTGAACTTCTTGTTGACCATGAAACACAGAACTTGCATCGGAATTAAATACAAAAGGCACAATGCCGACTTAAGTACAAGAAGACTGACTCTTCTTACTGACTATGTTTTGAACCATGTCTGTGACACTAGTTATAGATTCCGATGCTTGACTTCAGATTTACTGTATCCCTCTGATCTTTTTATTAACGATGAAACACATAATTTGCTTCGGAATTAAATACTAAAGGCACAATGCCGAATTAAGTACAAGAAGACTGACTCTTCTTACTGTCGATGTTTTGAACCATTCCTGTGACACTAGTTATTGATTCCGATGCTTCACTCCAGGTTTACTATATGCCTTGGACCTACTTATTGACGATCAAACACAGAAATTGCATCGGAATCAAATAAAACAGGCACAATGCCGACTTAAGTACAAGAAGACTGACCCTACTTACTGTCTATGTTTTGAACCACTCCTGTGACACTAGTTATTGATTCCGATGCTTCACTCCAGGTTTACTATATCCCTTGGACCTTCTTATTGACGATGAAACACAGAAATTACATAGGAAGTAAATAGAAAAGGCACAATGCCGACTTAAGTACCAGAAGACTGTCTCTTCCTACTGTCTATGGTTTGAACCATTCCTGTGACACTAGTTATAGAGTCCGATGCTTCACTCCAGGTTTACTGTATCCCTCTGACCTTCTTATTGACGATGAAACATAGAAATTGCATCGGAATTAAATACAAAAGGAACAATGCCGACTTAAGTACAAGAAGACTGATTCTTACCACTGTCTATGCTTTGAACCATTCCTGTGACACTAGTTATAGACTCTGATGCTTCACTTCAGGTTTACTGTATCCCTTGGACCTTCTTATTGAAGAATAAACACAGAAATTGCATCGGAATTAAATACAAAAGGCACAATGCCGACTTAAGTACAAGAATACCGACTCTTCTTACTGTCTATGTTTTGATCCATCCCTGTGACACTAGTTATAGATTCCGATGCTTAACTCTAGGTTTACTGTCTCCCTTGGACCTTCTTATTGACGATGAAACACAGAAATTGCATCGGAATTAAATACAAAAGGCACAATGCCGACATAAGTACAAGAAAGCTGACTCTACTTACTGACTATGTTTTGATTCATTCCTGTGACACTAGTTATAGATTCCGATGCTTCACTCCAGGTTTACTGTATCCCTTGGACCTTCTTATTGACGATGAAACACAGAAATTGCATCGGAATTATATACAAAAGGCACAATGCCGACTTAAGTACAAGAAGACTGTCTCTTCTTACTGACTATGTTTTGATTCATTCCTGTGACACTAGTTATTGATTCCGATGCTTCACTCCAGGTTTACTATATGCCTTGGACCTTCTTATTGACGATCAAACACAGAAATTGCATCGGAATTAAATAAAACAGGCACAATGCCGACTTAAGTACAAGAAGACTGACCCTACTTACTGTCTATGTTTTGAACCATTCCTGTGACACTAGTTATAGATTCCGATGCTGCACTCCAGGTTTACTGTATCCCTTGGACCTCCTTATTGACGATGAAACACAAAAATTGCTTCGGAATTAAATACAAAAGGCACCATGCCGACTTATGTACAAGAAGACTGACTCTTCTTTCTGACAATGTTTTGAACCATTCCTGTGACACTAGTTATAGAGTCTGATTCTTCACTTCAAGTTTACTGTATCCTTTGGACCTTCTTATTGAAGATGAAACACAGAAATTGCGTCGGAATTAAATACAAAAGGCACAATGCCGACTTATGTACAAGAATACTGACTCTACTTACTGTCTATGTTTTGATCCATTCCTGTGACACTAGTTATTGATTCCGATGCTTCACTCCAGGTTTACTATATCCCTTGGACCTTCTTATTGACGATGAAACACAGAAATTGCATAGGAAGTAAATAGAAAAGGCACAATGCCGACTTAAGTACAAGAAGACTGTCTCTTCCTACTGTCTATGCTTTGAACCATTCCTGTGACACTAGTTATAGATTCCGATGCTTCACTTCAGGTTTACTGTATCCCTCTGACCTTCGTATTGACGATTAAACATAGAGATTGCATCGGAACTAAATACAAAAGGCACAATGCCGACTTAAGTACAAGACGACTGACTCATCTTACTGACTATGTTTTGATCCATCCCTGTGACACTAGTTATAGATTCCGATGCTTAACTCCAGGTTTACTGTATCCCTTGGACCTTCTTATTGACGATGAAACACAGAAATTGCATCGGAATCAAATACAAAAGGCACAATGCCGACTTAAGTACAAGAAGGCTTTGTCTTCTTACTGACTATGTTTTGAACCATTGCTGTGACACTAGTTATAGATTCCGATGCTTCACTCCTGGTTTACTGTATCCCTTGGACTATCTTATTGAAATGATGAAACACAGAAATTGCATCGCAATTAAATAAAAAAGGCACAATGCCTACTTAAGTACAAGAAGACTGACCCTACTTACTGTCTATGGTTTGAACCATTCCTGTGCTACTAGTTATAGATTCCGATGCTTCACTCCAGGTTTACTATATCCCTTGGACCTTCTTATTGACGATGAAACACAGAAATTGCATAGGAAGTAAATAGAAAAGGCACAATGCCGACTTAAGTACAAGAAGACTGACTCTTCTTACTGACTATGTTTTGAAAAATTCCTGTGACACTAGTTATAGATTCCGATGCTTGACTTCAGATTTACTGTATCCCTCTGCCCTTCTTATTAACGATGAAACACATAAATTGCATGGGAATTAAATACTAAAGGCACAATGCCGACTTAAGTACAAGAAGACTGTCTTTTCCTACTGTCTATGTTTTGAACCATTCCTGTGACACTAGTTATAGATTCCGATGCTTAACTCCAGGTTTACTGTATCCCTTGGACCTTCTTATTGACGATGAAACACAGAAATTGCATCGGAATCAAATACAAAAGGCACAATGCCGACTTAAGTACAAGAAGGCTTTGTCTTCTTACTGACTATGTTTTGAACCATTGCTGTGACACTAGTTATAGATTCCGATGCTTCACTCCTGGTTTACTGTATCCCTTGGACTTTCTTATTGAAATGATGAAACACAGAAATTGCATCGCAATTAAATAAAAAAGGCACAATGCCGACTTAAGTACAAGAAGTCTGACCCTACTTACTGTCTATGGTTTGAACCATTCCTGTGCTACTAGTTATAGATTCCGATGCTTCACTCCAGGTTTACTATATCCCTTGGACCTTCTTATTGACGATGAAACACAGAAATTGCATAGGAAGTAAATAGAAAAGGCACAATGCCGACTTAAGTACAAGAAGACTGACTCTTCTTACTGACTATGTTTTGAAAAATTCCTGTGACACTAGTTATAGATTCCGATGCTTGACTTCAGATTTACTGTATCCCTCTGACCTTCTTATTAACGATGAAACACATAAATTGCATGGGAATTAAATACTAAAGGCACAATGCCGACTTAAGTACAAGAAGACTGTCTTTTCCTACTGTCTATGTTTTGAACCATTCCTGTGACACTAGTTATAGATTCCGATGCATCACTTCAGGTTTCCAGTATCCCTCTGAACTTCTTGTTGACCATGAAACACAGAACTTGCATCGGAATTAAATACAAAAGGCACAATGCCGACTTAAGTACAAGAAGACTGACTCTTCTTACTGACTATGTTTTGAACCATTCCTGTGACACTAGTTATAGATTCCGATGCTTGACTTCAGATTTACTGTATCCCTCTGACCTTTTTATTAACGATGAAACACATAAATTGCTTCGGAATTAAATACTAAAGGCACAATGCCGAATTAAGTACAAGAAGACTGACTCTTCTTACTGTCGATGTTTTGAACCATTCCTGTGACACTAGTTATTGATTCCGATGCTTCACTCCAGGTTTACTATATGCCTTGGACCTTCTTATTGACGATCAAACACAGAAATTGCATCGGAATTAAATAAAAAAGGCACAATGCCGACTTAAGTACAAGAAGACTGACCCTACTTACTGTCTATGTTTTGAACCACTCCTGTGACACTAGTTATTGATTCCGATGCTTCACTCCAGGTTTACTGTATCCCTCTGACCTTCTTATTGACGATGAAACATAGAAATTGCATCGGAATTAAATACAAAAGGAACAATGCCGACTTAAGTACAAGAAGACTGATTCTTGCCACTGTCTATGCGTTGAACCATTCCTGTGACACTAGTTATAGACTCTGATGCTTCACTTCAGGTTTACTGTATCCCTTGGACCTTCTTATTGAAGAATAAACACAGAAATTGCATCGGAATTAAATACAAAAGGCACAATGCCGACTTAAGTACAAGAATACCGACTCTTCTTACTGTCTATGTTTTGATCCATCCCTGTGACACTAGTTATAGATTCCGATGCTTAACTCTAGGTTTACTGTATCCCTTGGACCTTCTTATTGACGATGAAACACAGAAATTGCATCAAAATTAAATACAAAAGGCACAATGCCGACTTAAGTACAAGAAAGCTGACTCTACTTACTGACTATGTTTTGATTCATTCCTGTGACACTAGTTATAGATTCCGATGCTTCACTCCAGGTTTACTGTATCCCTTGGACCTTCTTATTGACGATGAAACACAGAAATTGCATCGGAATTATATACAAAAGGCACAATGCCGACTTAAGTACAAGAAGACTCTCTCTTCTTACTGACTATGTTTTGATTCATTCCTGTGACACTAGTTATTGATTCCGATGCTTCACTCCAGGTTTACTGTATCCCTTGGACCTTCTTATTGACGATGAAACACAGAAATTTCATCGGAATTAAATACAAAAGGCACAATGCCGACTTAAGTACAAGAAGACTGACTCTTCTTACTGACTATGTTTTGAACCACTTCTGCGACACTAGTTATAGATTCCGATGCTTCACTCCAGGTTTACTGTATCCCTTGGAATTTCTTATTGACGATGAAACACAAAAATAGCATCGGAATTATATACAAATCGCACATTGCCGACTTAAGTACAAGAAGACTGACTCTTCTTACTGACTATGTTTTGAACCATTCCTGTGACACTAGTTATAGATTCCGATGCTGCACTCCAGGTTTACTGTATCCCTTGGACCTCCTTATTGACGATGAAACACAGAAATTGCATCGGAATTAAATAAAAAAGGCACAATGCCAACGTAAGTACAAGAAGACTGACCCTAGTTACTGTCTATGTTTTGAACCATTCCTCTGACACTAGTTACAGATTCCGATGCTGCACTCCAGGTTTACTATATCCCTTGGACCTTCTTATTGACGATGAAACACAGAAATTGCATAGGAATTAAATAGAAAAGGCAAAATGCCGACTTAAGTACAAGAAGACAGTCTTTTCCTACTGTCTATGTTTTGAACCATTCCTGTGACACTAGTTATAGATTCCGATGCTTCACTTCAGGTCTACTGCATCCCTCTGACCTTCTTATTGACGATGAAACACAGAAATTGCATCGGAATTAAATACAAAAGGCACAATGCCGACTTAAGTACAAGAATACTGACTCTTCTTACTGTCGATGGTTTGAACCATTCCTGTGACACTAGTTATAGATTCCGATGCTTCACTCCAAGTTTACTGTATCCCTTGGACCTTCTTATTGACAATGAAAAACAGAAATTGCATCGGAATTAAATAAAAAATGCACAATGCCGACTTAAGTACAAGAAGACTGACTCTTCTTACTGTCTACGTTTCGAACCATTCCCGTGACACTAGTTATAGATTCCGATGCTTCACTCCAGGTTTACTATATCCATTGGCCCTTCTTATTGACGATGATACACAGAAATTGCATCGGAGTTAAACAGAAAAGGCACAATGCCGACTTAAGTACAAGAAGACTGACTCTTCTTACTGGCTATGTTTTGAACCATTCCTGTGACACTAGTTATAGATTCCGATGCTTCACTTCAGGTTTACTGTATACCTTGGACCGTCTTAATGACGATGAAACACAGAAATTGCATCGGAATAAAATACAAAAGGCACAATGCCGACTTAAGTACAAGAAGTACGACTCTTCTTACTGTCGATGTTTAGAACCATCCCTGTGTTACTAGTTATAGATTCCGATGCTTCACTTGAGGTTTACTTTATCCCTTGGACCTTCTTATTGACGATGAAACACAGAAATTGCATCGGAATTAAATAGAAAAGGCACAATGCCGACTTAAGTACAAGAAGACTGTCTCTTCCTACTGTCTATGTTTTAAACCATTCCTGTGACACTAGTTATTGTTTCCGATGCTTCACTTCAGGTTTACTGTATCCCTCTGACCTCCTTATTGACGATGAAACACAGAAATTGCATCGGAATTAAATACAAAAGGAACAATGCCGATTTAAGTACAAGAAGACTGACTCTTCCCACTGTCTATGCTTTGAACCATTCCTGTTACACTAGTTATAGATTCCGATGCTTCACTTCAGATTTACTGTATCCCTTGGACCTTCTTATTGACGATGAAACACAAAAATTGCTTCGGAATTAAATACAAAAGGCACAATGCCGACTTATGTACACGAAGACAGACTCTTCTTACTGACTATGTTTTGAACCATTTATGTGACATTAGTTATAGACTCTGATGCTTCACTTCAAGTTTACTGTATCCTTCTGACCTTCTTATTGAAGATGAAACACAGAAATTGCATCGGAATTAAATACAAAAGGCACAATGCCTACTTAAGTACAAGAATACTGACTCTTCTCACTGTCTATGATTTGAACCATCCCTGTGACACTAGTTATAGATTCCGATGCTTCACTCCAGGTTTACTGTATCCCTTGGACCTTCGTATTGACGATGAAACACAGAAATTGCATAGGAAGTAAATAGAAAATTCACAATGCCGACGTAAGTACAAGAAGACTGTCTCTTCCTACTGTCTATGTTTTGAACCAGTCCTGTGACACTAGTTATAGATTCCGATGCTTCACTTCATTTTTACTGTATCCCTCTGACCTTCTTATTGACGCTGAAACATAGAAACTGCATCGGAATTAAATACAAAATGCACAATACCGACTTAAGTACAAGAAGACTGACTCTTCCCACTGTCTATGCTTTGAACCATTCCTGTTACAATAGTTATAGACTCCGATGTTTCACTTCAGGTTTACTGTATCCCTTGGACCTTCATCTTGACGATGAAACACAGAAATTGCATCGGAATTAAATACAAAAGCTACAATGCCGACTTTAGTACAAGAAGACTGACTCTTCTTACTGACTATGCTTTGAACCATTACTGTGACACTAGTTATAGATTCCGATGCTTCACTCCAGGTTTACTTTATCCCTTGGACCTCCTTATAGACGAAGAAACAAAGAAATTGCATCGGAATTAAATACAAAAGGCACAATGACGACTTAAGTACAAGAAGACTGACTTTTCTTACTGACTATGTTTTGAACCATTCCTGTGACACTAGTTATAGATTCCGGTGCTTCACTTCAGGTTTACTGTATTCCTTGTACCTTCTTATTGACGATGAAACACAGAAATTGCATCGGAATTAAATACAAAAGGCACAATGCCGACTTAAGTACAAGAATACTGACTTTTCTTACTGTCTATGTTTTGAACCGTCCCTGTGTCACTAGTTATAGATTCCGATGCTTCACTCCAGGTTTACTGTATCCTGCGGACCTTCTTATTGAAGATGAAACACAGAACTTGCATCGGAAATAAAAACAAAAGGCACATTGCCGACTTAAGTACAAGAAGACTGACTCTTCTTACTGACTATGTTTTGAACCATTCCTGTGACTCTAGTTATGGAATCCGATGCTTGACTTCAGATTTAATGTATCCCTCAGACCTTCTTATTAACGATGAAACACTGAAATTGCATCGGAATTCAATACTAAAGCCACAATGCCGACTTAAATACAAGAAGACTGACTCTTCCCACTGTGTATGATATGAACCATTGCTGTTACACTAGTTATAGATTCCGATGCTTCACTTCTGGTTTACTGTATCCCTCTGACCTTCTTATTGACGATGAAACACAAAAATAGCTTCGGAATTAAATACAAAAGGCACAATGCCGACTTAAGTACAAGAAGACTGACTCCTCTTACTGACTATGTTTCGAACCATTCCTGTGACTCTAGTTATAGATTCTGATGCTTCACTCCGGGTTTACTGTATCCCTTGGTCCTCCTCATTGACGAAGAAACACAGAAATTGCATCGGAATTAAATACCAAAGGCACAATGCCAAGTACAAGAAGACTGACTCTTCTTACTGACTATGTATTGAACCATTCCTGTGACATCAGTTATAGATTCCGATGCTTCACTCGAGGTTTACTGTATCACTTGGACCTCCTTATTGACGATGAAACACAGAAATTGCATCGGAGATAAATACAAAAGGCACAATGCAGACTTAAGTACAAGAATACTGACTCTTCTTACTGTCTATGATTTTAACCATCCCTGCGTCACAAGTTATAGATTCCGATGCTTCACTCCAGGTTTACTGTATCCCTTGGACCTTATTATTGACGATGAAACACAGAAATTGCATCGGAATCAAATACAAAAGGCACAATGCAGAGTTAAGTACAAGAAGACTGACTCTTCCTACTGTCTATGTTTTGAACCATACCTGTGACACTAGTTATAGATTCCGATGCTTCACTTCAGGTTTACTTTATCCCTTGGACCTTCTTATTGACGATGAAACACAGAGATTGCATCGGAATTAAATAGAAAAGGCACAATGCCGACTTAAGTACAAGAAGACTGTCTCTTCCTACTGTCTATGTTTTAAACCATTCCTGTGACACTAGTTATAGTTTCCGATGCTTCACTTCAGGTTTGCTGTATCCCTCTGACCTCCTTATTGACGATGAAACACAGAAATTGCATCGGAATTAAATACAAAAGGAACAATGCCGATTTAAGTACAAGAAGACTGACTCTTCCCACTGTCTATGCTTTGAACCATTCCTGTTACACTAGTTATAGATTCCGATGCTTCACTTCAGATTTACTGTATCCCTTGGACCTTCTTATTGACGATGAAACACAAAAATTGCATCGGAATTAAATACAAAAGGCACAATGCCGACTTATGTACACGAAGACAGACTCTTCTTACTGACTATGTTTTGAACCATTTGTGTGATGTTAGTTATAGACTCTGATGCATCACTTCAAGTTTACTGTATCCTTCTGACCTTCTTATTGAAGATGAAACACAGAAATTGCATCGGAATTAAATACAAAAGGCACAATGCCTACTTAAGTACAAGAATACTGACTCTTCTCACTGTCTATGATTTGAACCATCCCTGTGACACTAGTTATAGATTCCGATGCTTCACTCCAGGTTTACTGTATCCCTTGGACCTTCGTATTGACGATGAAACACAGAAATTGCATAGGAAGTAAATAGAAAATTCACAATGCCGACGTAAGTACAAGAAGACTGTCTCTTCCTACTGTCTATGTTTTGAACCAGTCCTGTGACACTAGTTATAGATTCCGATGCTTCACTTCATTTTTACTGTATCCCTCTGACCTTCTTATTGACGCTGAAACATAGAAATTGCATCGGAATTAAATACAAAATGCACAATACCGACTTAAGTACAAGAAGACTGACTCTTCCCACTGTCTATGCTTTGAACCATTCCTGTTACAATAGTTATAGACTCCGATGTTTCACTTCAGGTTTACTGTATCCCTTGGACCTTCTTCTTGACGATGAAACACAGAAATTGCATCGGAATTAAATACAAAAGGCACAATGCCGACTTAAGTACAAGAATACTGCCTCTTCTTACTGTCTATGTTTTGAACCATCCCTGTGACACTATTATAGATTCCGATGCTTAACTCCAGGTTTACTGTATCCCTTGGACATTCTTATTGACGATGAAACACAGAGATTGCATCGGAATTAAATACAAAAGCTACAATGCCGACTTTAGTACAAGAAGACTGACTCTTCTTACTGACTATGCTTTGAACCATTACTGTGACACTAGTTATAGATTCCGATGCTTCACTCCAGGTTTACTTTATCCCTTGGACCTCCTTATAGACGAAGAAACAAAGAAATTGCATCGGAATTAAATACAAATAGCACAATGACGACTTAAGTACAAGAAGACTGACTTTTCTTACTGACTATGTTTTGAACCATTCCTGTGACACTAGTTATAGATTCCGGTGCTTCACTTCAGGTTTACTGTATTCCTTGTACCTTCTTATTGACGATGAAACACAGAAATTGCATCGGAATTAAATACAAAAGGCACAATGCCGACTTAAGTACAAGAATACTGACTTTTCTTACTGTCTATGTTTGAACCGTCCCTGTGTCACTAGTTATAGATTCCGATGCTTCACTCCAGGTTTACTGTATCCCGCGGACCTTCTTATTGAAGATGAAACACAGAACTTGCATCGGAAATAAAAACAAAAGGCACATTGCCGACTTAAGTACAAGAAGACTGACTCTTCTTACTGACTATGTTTTGAACCATTCCTGTGACACTAGTTATCGAATCCGATGCTTGACTTCAGATTTAATGTATCCCACAGACCTTCTTATTAACGATGAAACACTGAAATTGCATCGGAATTCAATACTAAAGCCACAATGCCGACTTAAATACAAGAAGACTGACTCTTCCCACTGTGTATGATATGAACCATTGCTGTTACACTAGTTATAGATTCCGATGCTTCACTTCTGGTTTACTGTATCCCTCTGACCTTCTTATTGACGATGAAACACAAAAATAGCTTCGGAATTAAATACAAAAGGCACAATGCCGACTTAAGTACAAGAAGACTGACTCCTCTTACTGACTATGTTTCGAACCATTCCTGTGACTCTAGTTATAGATTCTGATGCTTCACTCCGGGTTTACTGTATCCCTTGGTCCTCCTCATTGACGAAGAAACACAGAAATTGCATCGGAATTAAATACCAAAGGCACAATGCCAAGTACAAGAAGACTGACTCTTCTTACTGACTATGTATTGAACCATTCCTGTGACATCAGTTATAGATTCCGATGCTTCACTCGAGGTTTACTGTATCACTTGGACCTCCTTATTGACGATGAAACACAGAAATTGCATCGGAGATAAATACAATAGGCACAATGCAGACTTAAGTTCAAGAATACTGACTCTTCTTACTGTCTATGATTTTAACCATCCCTGCGTCACAAGTTATAGATTCCGATGCTTCACTCCAGGTTTACTGTATCCCTTGGACCTTATTATTGACGATGAAACACAGAAATTGCATCGGAATCAAATACAAAAGGCACAATGCAGAGTTAAGTACAAGAAGACTGACTCTTCCTACTGTCTATGTTTTGAACCATACCTGTGACACTAGTTATAGATTCCGATGCTTCACTTCAGGTTTACTGCATCCCTCTGACCTTCCTATTGACGATGAAACACAGAAATTGCATCGGAATTAAATACAAAGAGCACAATGCCGACTTAAGTACAAGAAGACTGACTCAACCCACTGTCTATGATTTGAACCATTCCTGTGACACTAGTTATAGATTCCGATGCTTCACTTGAGGTTTACTGTATCTCTAGGACCTTCTTATTGACGATGAAACACAGAAACTGCATCGGAATTAAATACAAAATGCACAAAGCCGACTTAAGTACAAGAAGACTGACTCTTCTCACTGACTATGTTTTGAACCATACCTGTGAACCTAGTTATAGATTCCGATGCTCCACTTCTGATTTACTGTATCTCTCTGACCTCCTTATTGACGATGAAACACAGGAATTGCATCGGAATTAAATAATAAAAGCACAATGCCGAATTAAGTACAAGAAGACTGTCTCTTCTTACTGTCGATGGTTTGAAGCATTCCAGTGACACTAGTTATAGATTCCGATGCTTCACTCCAGGTTTACTGTATCCCTTGGACCTTCTTATTGACGATGAAACACAGAAATTGCATCGGAATTAAATACAAAAGGCACAATGCCGACTTAAGTACAAGAAGACCTACTCTTCTTACTGACTACGTTTTGAACCATTTTTGTGACACTAGTTATAGATTCCGATGCTTCACTCCCGGTTTACTGTATCCCTTGGACCTTCTTATTGACGATGAAACACAGAAATTGCATCGGAACTAAATACAAAAGGCACAATGCCGACTTAAGTACAAGAATACTGACTCTTCTTACTGTCTATGTTTGAACCATCCCTGTGTCACTAGTTATAGATTCCGATGCTTTACTCCAGGTTTACTGTATCCCTTGGTCCTTCTTATTGACGATGAAACACAGATATTGCATCGGAATTAAATACAAAAGGCAGAATACCGACTTAAGTACAAGAAGACTGACTCTTCTTACTGACTATGTTTTGAACCATTCCTGTGACACTAGTTATATACTCTAATGCTTCACTTCAGGTTTACTGTATACCTTGGACCTTCTTATTGACGATGAAACACAGAAATTGCATCGGAATTAAATACAAAAGGCACAATGCCGACTTAAGTACAAGAAGACTGACTCTTCTTACTGACTGTGTTTTGAACCATTCCTGTGACACTAGTATTAGATTCCGATGCTTCACTTCTGATTTACTGTATACCTCTGACCTTCTTATTAACGATGAAACACAGAAATTGCATCGGATTTAATTACTAAAGGCACAATGCCGAATTAAGTACAAGAAGACTGGCTCTTCTTACTGGCTATGTTTTGAACAATTCCTGTGACAGTAGTTATAGATTCCGATGCTTCACTCCAGGTTTACTGTAACCCTTGGACCTTCTTATTGCCGATGAAACACAGAAATTGCATCGGAGTTATATAGAAAAGGCACAATGCCGACTTAAGTACAAGAAGACTGACTCTTCTTACTGTCTATGTTTTGAACCATTCCTGAGACACTAGTTACAGATTTCGATGCTACAGTCCAGGTTTACTATATCCCTTAGACCTTCTTATTGACGATGATACACAGAAATTGCATCGGAGTTATATAGAAAAGGCACAATGCCGACTTAAGTACAAGATGACTGACTCTTCTTACTGACTATGTTTCGAACCATTCCTGTGACACTAGTTATAGATTCCGATGCTTCACTTCAGGTTTTCTGTATCCCTTGGACCTTCTTATTGACGATGAAACACAGAAATTGCATCGGAATTAAATACAAAAGGCACAATGCCGACTTAAGTACAAGAAGACTGACTCTTCTTACTGACTATGTTTTGAACCATTCCTGTGACACTAGTTATAGATTCCGATGCTAGACTTCAGTTTTACTGTATCCCTCTGACCTTCTTATTGACGATGAAACACAGAAATTGCATCGGAATTAAGTACTAAAGGCACAATGCCGAATTAAGTACAAGAAGACTGACTCTTCTTACTGTCGATGTTTTGAGCCATCCCTGTGTCACTATTTATAGATTCCGATGCTTCACTCCAGGTTTACTGTATCCCTTGGACTTTCTTATTGACGATGATACACAGAAATTGCATCGGAATTAAATATAAAAGGCACAATGCCGACTTAAGTACAAGAAGACTGATTCTTCTAACTGACTATGTTTTGAACATTTCCTGTGACACTAGTTATAGATTCCGATGCTTCACTTCAGGTTTACTGTATCCCTCTGACCTTCTTATTGACGATGAAACACAGAAATTGCATCGGAATTAAATACAAAAGGAACAATGCCGACTTCTGTACAAGAAGACTGTCTCTTCCTACTGTCCATGTTTTGAACCATTCCTGTGACACTAGTTATAGATTCCGATGCTTCACTTCGGGTTTACTGTATCCCTCTGACCTTCTTACTGACGATGAAACACAGAAATTGCATCGGAATTAAATACAAAAGTCACAATGCCGACTTAAGTACAAAAAGACTGACTCTTCTTACTGACTATGATTTGAACCATTTGTGTGACACTAGTTATAGATTCCGATGCATCACTCCCGGTTTACTGTATCCCTTGGACCTTCTTATAGACGATGAAATACAGAAATTGCATCGGAATTAAATGAAAAGGCACAATGCCGACTTAAGTACAACAAGACTGACTCTTATTACTGTCTATGTTTTGAACCATTCCTGTGACACTAGTTAGAGATTCCGATGCTTCACTTCAGATTCACTGTATCTCTCTGACCTTCTTATTGACGGTGATACACAGAATTTGCATCGGAATTAAGTTCAAAATGCACAATGCCGACTTCAGTACAAGAAGCCTGTCTCTTCCTACTGTCTATGCTTTGAACCATTCCTGTGACACAAGTTATAGATTCCGATGCTTCACTTCAGGTTTACTGTATCCCTCTGACCTCTTTATTGACGATGAAACACAGAAATTGCATCGTAATTAAATACAAAATTCACAATGCCGACTTCAGTACAAGATGACTGTCTCTTCCCACTGTCTATGCTTTGAACCATTCCTGTTACACTAGTTATATTTTCCGATGCTTCACTTCAGGTTAACTGTATCCCTTGTACGTACGTATTGACGATGAAACACAGAAACTGCATCGGAATTAAACAGAAAAGGCACAATGCCGACTTATGTACAAGAAGACTGACTCTTCTTACTGACTATGATTTGAACCATTCCTGTGACACTAGTTATATACTCTAATGCTTCACTTCAGGTTTACTGTATACCTTGGACCTTCTTATTGAAGATGAAACACAGAAATTGCATCGGAATTAAATACAAAATGCACAATGCCGACTTAAGTACAAGAATACTGACTCTTCTTACTGTCTATGATTTGAACCATCCCTGTGTCACTAGTTATAGATTCCGAAGCTTCACTCCAGGTTTACTGTATCCCTTGGACCTTGTTATTACCGATGAAACACAGAAATTGCATCGGATTTAATTACTAAAGGCACAATGCCGAATTAAGTACAAGGAGACTGGCTCTTCTTACTGGCTATGTTTTGAACAATTCCTGTGACAGTAGTTATGGATTCCGATGCTTCACTGCAGGTTTACTGTAACCCTTGGACCTTCTTATTGACGATGAAACACAGATATTGCATCGGAATTACATAAAAAAGGCACAATGCCGACTTAAGTACAAGAAGACTGACTCTTCTTACTGACTATGTTTTGAACCATTCCTGTGACACTAGTTATAGATTCCGATGCTTCACTTCAGGTTTTCTGTACCCTTTGGACTTTCTTATTGACGATGAAACACAGAAATTGCACCGGAATTAAATACAAAAGGCACAATGCCGACTTAAGTACAAGATGACTGACTCTTCTTACTGACTATGTTTTGAACCATTCCTGTGACACTAGTTATAGATTCCGATGCTAGACTTCAGTTTTAATGTATCCCTCTGACCTTCTTATTGACGATGAAACACAGAAATCGCTTCGGAATTAAGTACTAAAGGCACAATGCCGAATTAAGTACAAGAAGACTGACTCTTCTTACTGTCGATGTTTTGAACCATCCCTGTGTCACTATTTATAGATTCCGATGCTTCACTCCAGGTTTACTGTATCCCTTGGACCTTCTTATTGACGATGAAACACAGAAATTGCATTGGAATTAAATACAAAAGGCACAATGCCGACTTAAGTACAAGAAGACTGATTCTTCTAACTGACTATGTTTTGAACATTTCCTGTGACACTAGTTATAGATTCCGATGCTTCACTTCAGGTTTACTGTATCCCTCTGACCTTCTTATTGACGATGAAACACAGAAATTGTATCAGAATTAAATACAAAAGGAACAATGCCGACTTCTGTACAAGAAGACTGTCTCTTCCTACTGTCTATGTATTGAACCATTCCTGTGACACTAGTTATAGATTCCGATGCTTCACTTCGGGTTTACTGTATCCCTCTGACCTTCTTATTGACGATGAAACACAGAAATTGCATCGGAATTTAATACAAAAGGCACAATGCCGACATAAGTACATAAAGACTTTCTCTTCCCACTGTCTATGCTTTGAACCATTCCTGTTACACTAGTTATATTTTCCGATGCTTCACTTCAGGTTTACTGTATCCCTTGGACCTACTTATTGACGATGAAACACAGAAATTGCATCGGAATTAAATACAAAAGGCACAATGCCGGCTTATGTACAAGAAGACTGACTCTTCTTACTGACTATGTTTTGATTCATTCCTGTGACACTAGTTATTGATTCCGATGCTTCACTCCAGGTCTACTGTATCCCTTGGACCTTCTTATTGACGATGAAACACAGAAATTGCATCGGAATTAAATACAAAAGTCACAATGTTGACTTAAGTACAAGAAGACTGACTCGTCTTACTGACTATGATTTGAACCATTTGTGTGACACTAGTTATAGATTCCGATGCATCACTCACGGTTTACTGTATCCCTTGGACCTTCTTATAGACGATGAAACACAGAAATTGCATCGGAATTAAATAAAAAGCACAATGCCGACTTAAGTACAACAAGACTGACTCTTCTTACTGTCTATGTTTTGAACAATTCCTGTGACACTAGTTATAGATTCCGATGCTTCACTTCAGGTTTACTGTATCTCTCTGACCTTCTTATTGACGGTGAAACACAGAAATTGCATCGGAATTAAGTTCAAAATGCACAATGCCGACTTCAGTACAAGAAGCCTGTCTCTTCCTACTGTCTATGCTTTGAACCATTCCTGTGACACAAGTCATAGATTCCGATGCTTCACTTCAGGTTTACTGTATCCCTCTGACCTTCTTATTGACGATGAAACACAGAAATTGCATCGTAATTAAATACAAAAGGCACAATGCCGACTTGAGTACAAGAAGACTGACTCTTCCCACTGTCTATGCTTTGAACCATTCCTGTTACACTAGTTATATTTTCCGATGCTTCACTTCAGGTTTACTGTATCCCTTGTACGTACTTATTGACGATGAAACACAGAAACTGCATCGGAATTAAATAGAAAAGGCACAATGCCGACTTATGTACAAGAAGACTGACTCTTCTTACTGACTGTGTTTTGAACCATTCCTGTGACACTAGTTATATACTCTAATGCTTCACTTCAGGTTTACTGTATCCCTTGGACCTTCTTATTGAAGAAGAACATAGAATTTGCATCGGAATTAAATACAAACGGCACAATGCCGACTTAAGTACAAGAAGACTGACTCTTCCTACTGACTATGTTTTGAACCATTTCTGTGACACTAGTTATAGATTCCGATGCTTCACTCCCGGTTTACTGTATCCCTTGGACCTTCTTATTGACGATGAAACACAGAAATTGCATCGGAATTAAATAAAAAAGGCACAATGCCGACTTAAGTACAACAAGACTGACTCTTCTTACTGTCTATGTTTTGAACCATTCCTGTGACACTAGTTATATACTCTAATGCTTCACTTCAGGTTTACTGTATCCCTTGGACCTTCTTATTGAAGATGAAACACAGAAATTGCATCGGAATTAAATACAAAAGGCACAATGCCGACTTAAGTACAAGAATACTGACTCTTCTTACTGTCTATGATTTGAACCATCAATGTGACACTAGTTATAGATTCCGATGCTTCACTCCAGGTTTACTGTATCCCTTGGACCTTCTTATTGACGATGAAACACAGAAATTGCATCGGAATTAAATACAAAAGGCACAATACCGACTTTCGTACAAGAAGACTGACTCTTCTTACTGACTATGTTTTATTCATTCCTGTGACACTAGTTATTGATTCCGATTCTTCACTCCAGATTTACTGTATCCCTTGGACCTTCTTATTTACGATGAAACACAGAAATTGCGTCGGAATTAAATACAAAAGGCACATTGCCGACTTAAGTACAAGAAGACTGACTCTTCTTACTGACTATGTTTTGAACCATTTCTGTGACACTAGTTATAGATTCCGATGCTTCACTCCCGGTTTACTGTATCCCTTGGACCTTCTTATTGACGATGAAACACAGAAATTGCATCGGAATTAAATACAAATGGCACAATGGCGACTTAAGTACAAGAATACTGACTCTTCTTACTGCCTATGTTTTGAACCATCCCTGTGTCACTAGTTATAGATTCCGAAGCTTCACTCCAGGTGTACTGTATCCCTTGGACCTTCTTATTGACGATGAAACACAGAACGTGCATCAGAATTAAATACAAAGGCACAATGCCGACTTAAGTACAAGAAGACTGACTCTTCTTACTGACTATGTTTTGAACCATTCCTGTGACACTAGTTATAGATTCCGATGCTTGACTTCAGATTTACTGTATCCCTCTGACCTTCTTAATGACGATGAAACACAGAAATTGCATCGGAATTAAATACAAAAGGCACAATGCCGACTTATGTACAAGAAGACTGTCTCTTCCTACTGTCTATGTTTTGAACCATTCCTGTGACTCTAGTTATAGATTCCTATGCTTCACTTCGGGTTTACTGTATCCCTCTGACCTTCTTATTGACGATGAAACACAGAAATTGCATCGGAATTAAATACAAAGGCACAATGCCGACTTAAGTACAAGAAGACTGACTCTTCCCACTGTCTATGCTTTTAACCATTCCTGTTACACTAATTATAGATTCCGATGCTTCACTTAAGGTTTACTGTATCCCTTGGACTTTCTTATTCATGATGTAACACAGAAATTGCATCGGAATTAAATACAAAAGGCACAATGCCGACTTAAGTACAAGAAGACTGATTCTTCTTACTGACTATATTTTGAACCATTCCTGTGACACTAGTTATAGATTCCGATGCTTCACCTCAGGTTTACTGTATCCCTCTGAGATTCTTATTGACGATGAAACAGAGAAATTTCATCGGAATTAAATACAAAAGGCACAATGCCGGATTAAGTACAAGAGGACTGACTCTTCTTACTGTCTATGTTTTGAACCATTCATGTGACACTAGTTATAGATTCCGATGCTTCACTCCAGGTTTACTATATCCCTTGGACCTTCTTATTGACGATGATACACAGAAATTGCACTGGAGTTAAATAGAAAAGGCACAATGCCGACTTAAGTACAAGGAGACTGACTCTTCTTACTTACTATGAGTTGAACCATTCCTGTGACACTACTTATAGATTCCAATGCTTCACTTCAGGTTTACTGTATCCCTTGGAGCTTCTTATTGACGATGAAACACAGAAATTGCATCGGAATTGAATACAAAAGGCACAATGCCGACTTAAGTACAAGAAGACTGTCGCTTCTTACTGACTATGTTTTGAACCATTCGTGTGAGACTGGTTATAGATTCCGATGCTAGACTTCAGATTTACTGTATCCCTCTGACCTTCTTATTGACGATGAAACACAGAAATTGCATCTGAACTAAATACCAAGGGCACAATGCCGAATTAAGTACAAGAAGGCTGACTCTTCCTACTGTCGATGTATTGAACCATCCCTGTGACACTAATTATAGATTTCGATGCTTGACTCCAGGTTTACTATATCCCTTGGACCTTCTTATTGACGATGTAACACAGAAATTGCATGGGAATTAAATACAAAAAGCACAATGCCGACTTAAGTACAAGAAGACTGTTCCTTCTTACTGACTATGTTCTGAACAATTCCTGGTACACTAGTTATAGATTCCGATGCTAGTCTTCAGATTTACTGTATCCCTCTGACCTTCTTATTGACGATGAAAAACTGAAATTGCATCAGAATTAAGTACTAAGGGCACAATGCCGAATTAATTACAAGAAGACTGACTCTTCTTACTGTCTATGTTTTGAACGATCCCAGTGTCACTAGTTTTAGATTCCGATGCTTCACTCCAGGTTTATTGTATCCCTTGGACCTACTTATTGACGATGAAACACAGAACTTCCATCGGAATTAAATACAAAAGGCACAATGCCGACTTAAGTACAAGAAGACTGACTCTTCTTACTGACTATGTTTTGAACCATTCCTGTGACACTAGTTATAGATTCCGATGCTTGACTTCAGATTTACTGTATACCTCTGACCTTCTTATTATCGGTGAAACACAGAAATTGAATCGGAATTAAATACTAAAGGCACAATGCCGAATTAAGTCCAAGAAGACTGACTCTTCTTACTGTCGATGATTAGATCCATTTCTGTGACAGTAGTTATAGGTTCCGATTCTTCACTCCGTGTTTACTGTATCCCTTGGACCTTCTTATTGACGATGAAACACAGAAATTGAATAGGAATTAAATAGAAAAGGCACAGTGCCGACTTAAGTACAAGAAGACTGTCTCTTCATACTGTCTATGCTTTGAACCATTCCTGTGACACTAGTGATAGATTCCGATGCTTCACTTCAGGTTTACTGTATCCCTCTGACCTTCTTATTGACGATGAAACACAGAAATTGCATCGGAATTAAATACAAAAGGCGCAATACCGTCTTAAGTACAAAAAGACTGACTCTTCCCACTGTCTATGCTTTGAGCCATTCCTGTGAAACTAGTTATAGATTCCGTTGCTTCACTTCAGGTTTACTGTATCCCTTGGACCTTCTTATTGAAGATGAAACACAGAAATTGCATCGGAATTAAATACAAAAGGCACAATGCCGACTTAAGTACAAGAATACTGACACATCTTACTGTCGATGTTTTAAACCATCCCAGTGTCACTAGTTATAGATTCCGATGCTTCACTCCAGGTTTACTGTATCCCTTGGACCTTCTTATTCACGATGAAACACAGAAATTGCATCGGAATTAAATACAAAAGGCACAATGCCGAATTAAGTACAAGATGACTGATTCTTCTTACTGACTATTTTTTAAACCATTCCTGTGACACTAGTTATAGATTCCGATGCTTCACCTCAGGTTTACTGTATCCCTCTGACATTCTTATTGACGATGAAACACAGAAATTTCATCGGAATTAAATACAAAAGGCACAATGCCGGATTAAGTACAAGAGGACTGACTCTTCTTACTGTCTATGTTTTGAACCATTCATGTGACACTAGTTATAGATTCCGATGCTTCACTTCAGGTTTACTGTATCCCTTGGAGCTTCTTATTGACGATGAAACACAGAAATTGCATCGGAATTAAATACAAAAGGCACAATGCCGACTTAAGTACAAGAAGACTGTCGCTTTTTACTGACTATGTTTTGAACCATTCGTGTGAGACTAGTTATAGATTCCGATGCTAGATTTCAGATTTACTGTATCCCTCTGACCTTCTTATTGACGATGAAACACAGAAATTGCATCTGAATTAAATACCAAAGGCACAATGCCGAATTAAGTACAAGAAGGCTGACTCTTCCTACTGTCGATGTTTTGAACCATCCCTGTGACACTAGTTATAGATTCCGATGCTTCACTCCAGGTTTACTATATCCCTTGGACCTCCTTATTGACGATGATACACAGAAATTGCATGGGAATTAAATGCAAAACGCACAATGCCGACTTAAGGACAAGAAGACTGTCTCTTCTTACTGACTATGTTCAGAACAATTCCTGGTACACTAGTTATAGATTCCGATGCTAGACTTCAGATTTACTGTATCCCTCTGACCTTCTTATTGACGATGAAAAACAGAAATTGCATCGGAATTAAGTACTAAGGGCACAATGCCGAATTAATTACAAGAAGACTTACTCTTCTTACTGTCGATGTTTTTAACCATCCCTGTGTCACTAGTTATAGATTCCGATGCTTTACTCCATGTCTACTGTATCCCTTGGACCTTCGTATTGACGATGAAACACAGAAATTGCATCGGAATTAAATACATAAGGCACAATGCCGACTTAAGTACAAGAAGACTGATTCTTCTTACTGACTATGTTTTGAACCTTTCCTGTGACACTAGTTATAGATTCCGATGCTTCACTTCAGGTTTACTGTATCCCTCTACTCTTCTTATTGACGATGAAACACAGAAATTGCATCGGAATTAAATACAAAAGGCACAATGCCGACTTCAGTACAAGAAGACTGTCTCTTCCTACTGTCTATGTTTTGAAACATTCCTGTGACACTAGTTACAGATTCCGATGCTTCACTTCAGGTTTACTGTATCCCTCTGACCTTCTTATTGACGATGAAACACAGAAATTGCATCGGAATTAAATACAAAAGGCACAATGCCGACTTATGTATAAGAAGACTGACTCTTCCCACTGTCTATGCTTTGCACCATTACTGTTACACTAGTTATATTTTCCGATGCTTCACTTCAGGTTTACTGTATCCCTTGGACCTACATATTGACGATAAAACACAGAAATTGCATCGGAATTAAATACAAAAGGCACAATGCCGACTTATGTACAAGAAGACTGACTCTTCTTACTGACTGTGCTTTGAACCATTCCTGTGACACTAGTTATATACTCTAATGCTTCACTTCAGTTTTACTGTATGCCTTGGACCTTCTTATTGAAGATGAAACACAGAAATTGCATCGGAATTAAATACAAAATGCACATTGCCGACTTAAGTACAAGAATACTGACTCTTCTTACTGTCTATAATTTGAACCATCCCTGTGACACTAGTTATAGATTCCGATGCTTCACTCCAGGTTTACTGTATCCCTTGGACCACCTTATTGACGATGAAACACAGAAATTGCATCGGAATTAAATACAAAAGGCACAATGCCGACTTTAGTACAAGAAGACTGACTCTGCTTACTGACTATGTTTTGATTCATTCCTGTGACACTAGTTATTGATTCCGATGCTTCACTCCAGGTTTACTGTATCCCTTGGACCTTCTTATTGACGATGAAACACAGAAATTGCATCGGAATTAAATACAAAAGGCACAATGCCGACTTAAGTACAAGAAGACTGACTCTTCTTACTGACTATATTTTGAACCATTTCTGTTACACTAGTTACAGATTCCGATGCTTCACTCCCGGTTTACTGTATCCCTTGGACCTTCTTATTGACGATGAAACACAGAAATTGCATCGGAATTAAATAAAAAAGGCACAATGCCGACTTAAGTACAAGAAGACTGACTCTTCTTACTGTCTTTGTTTTGAACCATTCCTGTGACACTAGTTATAGATTCCGATGCTTCACTCCAGGTTTACTATATCCCTTGGACTTTCCTATTGACGATGATACACAATAATTGCATCGGAGTTAAATAGAAAAGGCACAAAGCCGACCTAAGTACAAGAAGACTGACACTTCTTACTGACTATGTTTTGAACAATTCCTGTGACACTAGTTATAGATTCCGATGATTCACTTCAGGTTTACTGTATCCCTTGGACCTTCGTATTGACGATGAAACACAGAAATTGCATCGGAATTAAATACAAAAGGCACAATGCCGACTTAAGTACAAGAAGACTGACTCTTCTTACTGACTATGTTTTGAACCATTCCTGTGACACTAGTTGTAGATTCCGATGCTAGACTTCAGATTTACTGTATCCCTCTGACCTTTTTATTGACGATGAAACACAGAAATTGCATCGGAATTAAATACTATGGGCACAATGCCGAATTAAGTACAAGAAGACTGACTCTTCTTACTGTCGATGTTTTGAACCATCCCTGTGTCACTAGTTATAGATTCCGATGCTTCACTCCAGGTTTACCGTATCCCTTGGACCTTCTTATTGACGATGAAACACAGAAATTGCATCGGAATTAAATACAAAAGGCACAATGCCGACTTAAGTACAAGAAGACTGATTCTTCTTACTGACTATGTTTTGAACCTTTCCTGTGACACTAGTTATAGATTCCGATGCTTCACTTCAGGTTTACTGTAACCCTCTGACCTCCGTATTGACGATGAAACACAGAAATTGCATCGGAATTAAATTCAAAAGGCACAATGCCGACTTCAGTACAAGAAGACTGTCTCTTCCTACTGTCTATGTTTTGAGCCATTCCTGTGACACTAGTTATAGATTCCGATGCTTCTCTTCAGGTTTACTGTATCCCTTTCACCTTCTTATTGACGATGAAACACAGAAATTGCATCGGAATTAAATACAAAAGGCACAATGCCGACTTAAGTCCAAGAAGACTGACTCTTCCTACTGTCTATGCTTTGAACCATTCCTGTTACACTAGTTATATTTTCCGATGCTTCACTTCAGGTTTTCTGTATCCCTTGGACCTACTTATTGACGATGAAACACAGAAATTGCATCGTAATTAAATGGAAAAGGCACAATGACGACTTATGTACAAGAAGACTGACTCTTCTTACTGACTATGTTTTGAATCATTCATGTGACACTAGTTATATACTCTAATGCTTCACTTCAGGTTTACTGTATCCGTTGGACCTTCTTTTTGAAGATGAAACACAGAAATTGCATCGGAATTAAATACAAAAGGCACAATGCCGACTTAAGTACTAGAATACTGACTCTTCTTACTGTCTATGATTTGAACCATCCCTGTGACACTAGTTATAGATTCCGATGCTTCACTCCACGTTTACTGTATCCCTTGGACCTTCGTATTGACGATGAAACACAGAAATTGCATCGGAATTAAATACAAAAGGCACTATGCTGACTTAAGTACTAGGAGACTGACTCTTCTTACTGACTATTATTTGAACCATTCCTGTGTCACTAGTTATAGATTCCGATGCTAGACTTCAGATTTACTGTATCCCTCTGACCTTCTTATTGACGATGAAACACAGAAATTGCATCGGAATTAATTACTAAGGGCACAATGCCGAATTAAGTACAAGAAGACTGACTCTTCTTACTGTCGATGTTTTGAACCATCCCTGTGTCACTAGTTACAGATTCCGATGCTTCACTCCAGGTTTACTGCATCCCTTGGACCTTCTTATTGACGATGAAACACAGAAATTGCATCGGAATTAAATACAAAAGGCACAGTGCCGACTTAAGTACAAGAAGACTGATTCTTCTTACTGACTATGTTTTGAACCTTTCCTGTGACACTAGTTATAGATTCCGATGCTTCACTTCGGGTTTACTGTAACCCTCTGACCTTCTTATTGACGATGAAACACAGAGATTGCATCGGAATTAAATTGAAAAGGCACAATGACGACATCAGTACAAGAAGACTGTCTCTTCCTACTGTCTATGTTTTGAACTATTCCTGTGACACTAGTTATAGATTCCGATGCTTCACTTCAGGTTCACTGTATCACTCTGACCTTCTTATTGACGATGAAACACAGAAAATGCATCGGAAATAAATACAAAAGGCACAATGCCGACTTTAGTACAGGAAGACTGACTCTTCTTACTGAATATGTTTTGATTCATTCCTGTGAAACTAGTTATTGATTTCGATGCTTCACTCCAGGTTTACTGTATCCCTTGGACCACCTTATTGACGATGAAACACAGAAATTGCATCGGAAATAAATACAAAAGGCACAATGCCGACTTATGCACAAGAAGACTGACTCTTCTTACTGACTATGCTTTGAACCATTCCTGTGACACTAGTTATATACTCTAATGCTTCACTTCAGGTTTACTGTATGCCTTGGACCTTCTTATTGAAGATGAAACACAGAAATTGCATCGGAATTAAATACAAAATGCACAATGCCGACTTAAGTACAAGAATACTGACTCTTCTTACTGTCTATAATTTGAACCATCCCTGTGACACTAGTTATAGATTCCGATGCTTCACTCCAGGTTTACTGTATCCCTTGGACCACCTTATTGACGATGAAACACAGAAATTGCATCGGAATTAAATACAAAAGGCACAATGCCGACTTTAGTACAAGAAGACTGACTCTTCTTACTGACTATGTTTTGATTCATTCCTGTGACACTAGTTATTGATTCCGATGCTTCACTCCAGGTTTACTGTATCCCTTGGACCTTCTTATTGACGATGAAACACAGAAATTGCATCGGAATTAAATACAAAAGGCACAATGCCGACTTAAGTACAAGAAGACTGACTCTTCTTACTGACTATCTTTTGAACCATTTCTGTTACACTAGTTACAGATTCCGATGCTTCACTCCCGGTTTACTGTATCCCTTGGACCTTCTTATTGACGATGAAACACAGAAATTGCATCGGAATTAAATAAAAAAGGCACAATGCCGACTTAAGTACAAGAAGACTGACTCTTCTTACTGTCTTTGTTTTGAACCATTCCTGTGACACTAGTTATAGATTCCGATGCTTCACTCCAGGTTTACTATATCCCTTGGACTTTCCTATTGACGATGATACACAATAATTGCATCGGAGTTAAATAGAAAAGGCACAAAGCCGACCTAAGTACAAGAAGACTGACACTTCTTACTGACTATGTTTTGAACAATTCCTGTGACACTAGTTATAGATTCCGATGATTCACTTCAGGTTTACTGTATCCCTTGGACCTTCGTATTGACGATGAAACACAGAAATTGCATCGGAATTAAATACAAAAGGCACAATGCCGACTTAAGTACAAGAAGACTGACTCTTCTTACTGACTATGTTTTGAACCATTCCTGTGACACTAGTTGTAGATTCCGATGCTAGACTTCAGATTTACTGTATCCCTCTGACCTTTTTATTGACGATGAAACACAGAAATTGCATCGGAATTAAATACTATGGGCACAATGCCGAATTAAGTACAAGAAGACTGACTCTTCTTACTGTCGATGTTTTGAACCATCCCTGTGTCACTAGTTATAGATTCCGATGCTTCACTCCAGGTTTACCGTATCCCTTGGACCTTCTTATTGACGATGAAACACAGAAATTGCATCGGAATTAAATACAAAAGGCACAATGCCGACTTAAGTACAAGAAGACTGATTCTTCTTACTGACTATGTTTTGAACCTTTCCTGTGACACTAGTTATAGATTCCGATGCTTCACTTCAGGTTTACTGTAACCCTCTGACCTCCGTATTGACGATGAAACACAGAAATTGCATCGGAATTAAATTCAAAAGGCACAATGCCGACTTCAGTACAAGAAGACTGTCTCTTCCCACTGTCTATGTTTTGAGCCATTCCTGTGACACTAGTTATAGATTCCGATGCTTCTCTTCAGGTTTACTGTATCCCTTTGACCTTCTTATTGACGATGAAACACAGAAATTGCATCGGAATTAAATACAAAAGGCACAATGAAGACTTAAGTCCAAGAAGACTGACTCTTCCTACTGTCTATGCTTTGAACCATTCCTGTTACACTAGTTATATTTTCCGATGCTTCACTTCAGGTTTTCTTTATCCCTTGGACCTACTTATTGACGATGAAACACAGAAATTGCATCGGAATTAAATGGAAAAGGCACAATGACGACTTATGTACAAGAAGACTGACTCTTCTTACTGACTATGTTTTGAATCATTCATGTGACACTAGTTATATACTCTAATGCTTCACTTCAGGTTTACTGTATCCGTTGGACCTTCTTTTTGAAGATGAAACACAGAAATTGCATCGGAATTAAATACAAAAGGCACAATGCCGACTTAAGTACTAGAATACTGACTCTTCTTACTGTCTATGATTTGAACCATCCCTGTGACACTAGTTATAGATTCCGATGCTTCACTCCACGTTTACTGTATCCCTTGGACCTTCGTATTGACGATGAAACACAGAAATTGCATCGGAATTAAATACAAAAGGCACAATGCTGACTTAAGTACTAGGAGACTGACTCTTCTTACTGACTATGATTTGAACCATTCCTGTGACACTAGTTATAGATTCCGATGCTAGACTTCAGATTTACTGTATCCCTCTGACCTTCTTATTGACGATGAAACACAGAAATTGCATCGGAATTAATTACTAAGGGCACAATGCCGAATTAAGTACAAGAAGACTGACTCTTCTTACTGTCGATGTTTTGAACCATCCCTGTGTCACTAGTTATAGATTCCGATGCTTCACTCCAGGTTTACTGCATCCCTTGGACCTTCTTATTGACGATGAAACACAGAAATTGCATCGGAATTAAATACAAAAGGCACAGTGCCGACTTAAGTACAAGAAGACTGATTCTTCTTACTGACTATGTTTTGAACCTTTCCTGTGACACTAGTTATAGATTCCGATGCTTCACTTCGGGTTTACTGTAACTCTCTGACCTTCTTATTGACGATGAAACACAGAGATTGCATCGGAATTAAATTGAAAAGGCACAATGACGACATCAGTACAAGAAGACTGTCTCTTCCTACTGTCTATGTTTTGAACTATTCCTGTGACACTAGTTATAGATTCCCATGCTTCACTTCAGGTTCACTGTAACACTCTGACCTTCTTATTGACGATGAAACACAGAAATTGCATCGGAAATAAATACAAAAGGCACAATGCCGACTTTAGTACAAGAAGACTGACTCTTCTTACTGACTATGTTTTGAACCATTTGTGTGACATTAGTTATAGATTCCGATGCATCACTCCCGGTTTACTGTATCCCTTGGACCTTCTTATAGACGATGAAACACAGAAATTGCATCGGAATCAAATAAAAAAGGCACAATGCCGACTTAAGTACAACAAGACTGACTCTTCTTACTGTCTATGTTTTGAACCATTCCTGTGACACTAGTTATAGATTCCGATGCTTCACTTCAGGTTTACTGTATCTCTCTGACCTTCTTATTGACGGTGAAACACAGAAATTGCATCGGAATTAAATTCAAAATGCACAATGCCGACTTCAGTACAATAAGCCTGTCTCTTCCTACTGTCTATGCTTTGAACCATTCCTGTGACACAAGTTATAGATTCCGATGCTTCACTTCAGGTTTACTGTACCCTCTGACCTTCTTATTGACGATGAAACACAGAAATTGCACCGTAATTAAATGCAAAAGGCACAATGCCGAATTGAGTACAAGAAGACTGACTCTTCCCACTGTCTATGCTTTGAACCATTCCTGTTACACTAGTTATATTTTCCGATGCTTCACTTCAGGTTTACTGTATCCCTTGGACCTTCCTATTGTAGATGAAACACAGAAATTGCATCGGAATGAAATACAAAAGGCACAATGCCGACTTAAGTACAACAATACTAACTCTTCTTATTGTCTATGATTTGAACCATCACTGTGACACTAGTTATAGATTCCGATGCTTCACTCCAGGTTTACTGTATCCCTTGGACCTTCTTATTGACGATGAAACACAGAAATTGCATCGGAATTAAATACAAAAGGCACAATGCCGACTTTAGTACAAGAAGACTAACTCTTCTTACTGACTATATATTATTCATTCCTGTGACACTTGTTATTGATTCCGATGCTTCTCTCCAGATTTACTGTATCCCTTGGACCTTCTTATTTACGATGAAACACAGAAATTGCATCGGAATTAAATACAAAAGGCACAATGCCGACTTAAGTACAAGAAGACTGACTCTTCTTACAGACTATGTTTTGAACCATTTCTGTGACACTAGTTATAGATTCCGATGCTTCCCTCCCGGTTTACTGTATCCCTTGGACCTTCTTATTGACGATGAAACACAGAAATTGCATCGGAATTAAATACAAAAGGCACAATAACGACTTAAGTACAAGAATACTGACTCTTCTTACTGCCTATGTTTTGAACCATCCCTGTGTCACTAGTTATAGATTCCGAAGCTTCACTCCAGGTTTACTGTATCCCTTGGACCTTCTTATTGACGATGAAACACAGAACGTGCATCGGAATTAAATACAAAAGGCACAATGCCGACTTAAGAACAAGAAGACTGACTCTTCTTACTGACTATGTTTTGAACCATTCCTGTGACACTAGTTATAGATTCCGATGCTTGACTTCAGATTTACTGTATCCCTCTGACCTTCTTATTGACGATGAAACACAGATATTGCATCGGAATTAAATACAAAAGGCACAATGCCGACTTAAGTACAAGAAGACTGTCTCTTCCTACTGTCTATGTTTTGAACCATTCCTGTGACACTAGTTATATACTCTAATGCTTAACTTCAGGTTTTCTGTATCCCTTAGACCTTCTTATTGACGATGAAACACAGAAATTGCATCGGAATTAAATACAAAAGGCACAAAGCCGACTTTAGTACAAGAAGAGTGACTCTTCTTACTGACTATGTTTTGATTCATTCCTGTGACACTAGTTATTGATTCCGATGCTTCACTCCAGGTTTACTGTGTCCCTTGGCCCTTCTTATTGACGATGAAACACAGAAATTGCCTCGGAATTAAATACAAAAGGCACAATGCCGACTTAAGTACAAGAAGACTGACTCTTCTTACTGACTATGTTTGAACCATTTCTGTGACAACTTATAGATTCCGATGCTTCACTCCTGGTTTACTGTATCCCTTGGATCTTCTTATTGACGATGATACACAGAAATTGCATCGGAATTAAATACAAAAGGCACAATGCCAACTTAAGTACAAGAATACTGACTCTTCTTACTGTCTATGTTTTGAACGATCCCTGTGTCACTAGTTATAGATTCCGATGCTTCACTCCAGGTTTATTGTATCCGTTGGACCTTCTTATTGACGCTGAAACACAGAACTTGCATAGGAATTAAATACAAAAGGCACAATGCCGACTTATGTACAAGAAGACTGACTCTTCCTACTCACTATGCTTTGAACCATTCCTGTGACACTAGTTATATACTCTAATGCTTCACTTCAGGTTTTCTGTATCCCTTAGACCTTCTTATTGACGATGAAACACAGAAATTGCATCGGAATTAAATACAAAAGGCACAAAGCCGACTTAAGTACAAGAAGACTGACTCTTCTTACTGACTATGTTTTGAACCATTCCTGTGACGCTAGTTATAGATTCCGATGCTTGACTTCAGATTTACTATATCCCTTGGACCTTCTTATTGTCGATTAAATACAGAATTTGAATAGGAATTAAATAGAAAAGGCACAGTGCCGACTTAAGTACAAGAAGACTGTCTCTTCCTACTGTCTATGTTTTGAACCATTCCTGTGACACTAGTTATAGATTCCGATGCTTCACTTCAGGTTTACTGTATCCCTCTGACCTTCTTATTGACGATGAAACACAGAAATTGCATCGGAATTAAATACAAAAGGCACAATGCCGACTTAAGTACAAGAAGACTGATTCTTCTTACTGACTATATTTTGAACCATTCCTGTGACACTAGTTATAGATTCCGATGCTTCACCTCAGGTTTACTGCATCTCTCTGACATTCTTATTGACGATGAAACACAGAAATTGCATCGGAATTAAATACAAAAGGCACAATGCCGACTTAAGAACAAGAAGACTGACTCTTCTTACTGACTATGTTTTGAACCATTCCTGTGACACTAGTTATAGATTCCGATGCTTGACTTCAGATTTACTGTATCCCTCTGACCTTCTTATTATCGATTAAACACAGAAATTGAATCGGAATTAAATACTAAAGGCACAATGCCGAATTAAGTACAAGAAGACTGACTCTTCTTACTGTCGATGATTAGATCCATTCCTGCGACAGTAGTTATAGATTCCGATTCTTCACTCCATGTTTACTGTATCCCTTGGACCTTCTTATTGACGATGAAACACAGAAATAGCATCGGAATTAAATAAATAAGGCACAATGCCGACTTAAGTACAAGAAGACTGACCCTACTTACTGTCTATGTTTGAACCATTCCTGTGACACTAGTTATAGTTTCCGATGCCTCACTCCAGGTTTACTATATCCCTTGGACCTTCTTATTGTCGATTAAATACAGAATTTGAATAGGAATTAAATAGAAAAGGCACAGTGCCGACTTAAGTACAAGAAGACTGTCTCTTCCTACTGTCTATGTTTTGAACCATTCCTGTGACACTAGTTATAGATTCCGATGCTTCACTTCAGGTTTACTGTATCCCTCTGACCTTCTTATTGACGATGAAACACAGAAATTGCATCGGAATTAAATACAAAAGGCACAATGCCGACTTAAGTACAAGAAGACTGATTCTTCTTACTGACTATATTTTGAACCATTCCTGTGACACTAGTTATAGATTCCGATGCTTCACCTCAGGTTTACTGTATCTCTCTGACATTCTTATTGACGATGAAACACAGAAATTTCATCGGAATTAAATACAACAGACACAATGCCGGATTAAGTACAAGAGGACTGACTCTTCTTACTGTCTATGTTTTGAACCATTCATGTGACACTAGTTATAGATTCCGATGCTTCACTCCAGGTTTACTATATCCCTTGGACCTTCTTATTGACGATTAAACACAGAAATTGAATCGGAGTTAAATAGAAAAGGCACAATGCTGACTTAAGTACAAGAAGACTGGCTCTTCCAACTGTCTATGTATTGAACCATTCCTGTGACACTAGTTATAGATTCCGATGCTTCACTTCAGGTTTACTGCATCCCTCTGACCTTCTTATTGACGATGAAACACAGAAATTGCATCGGAATTAAATACAAAATGCACAATGGCGACTTAAGTACAAGAAGACTGACTCTTCTCACTGACTATGATTTGAACCATTCCTGTGACACTAGTATTAGATTCAGATGCTTCACTTCAGATTTACTGTGTCCCTCTTACCTTCTTATTGACGATGAAATACAGAAATTGCATCGGAATAAAAAACTAAAGGCACAATGCCGAATTAAGAACAAGAAGACTGGCTCTTCATACTGTCGATGTTTTGAACCATTCCTGTGACACTAGTTATGGATTCCGATGCTTCCCTCCTGGTTTACTGTATCCCTTGGACCTTCTTTTTGACGATAAAACACAGAAATTGCATCGGAATTAAATAAAAAAGTCTCAATGCTGACTTAAGTACAAGAAGACTGACTCTTCTTACAGACTATGATTTGAACCATTTCTGTGACACTAGTTGTAGATTCCGATGCTTCCCTCCCGGTTTACTGTATCCCTTGGACCTTCTTATTGACGATGAAACACAGAAATTGCATCGGAATTAAATACAAAAGGCACAATGGCGACTTAAGTACAAGTATACTGACTCTTCTTACTGCCTATGTTTTGAACCATCCCTGTGTCACTAGTTATAGATTCCGAAGCTTCACTCCAGGTTTACTGTATCCCGTGGACCTTCTTATTGACGATGAAACACAGAACGTGCATCGGAATTAAATAGAAAAGGCACAATGCCGACTTAAGAACAAGAAGACTGACTCTTCTTACTGACTATGTTTTGAACCATTCCTGTGACACTAGTTATAGATTCCGATGCTTGACTTCAGATTTACTGTATCCCTCTGACCTTCTTATTGACGATTAAACACAGAAATTGCATCGGAATTAAATACAAAAGGCACAATGCCGACTTAAGTACAAGAAGACTGACTCTTCTTACTCACTATGCTTTGAACCATTCCTGTGATACTAGTTATATACTCTAATGCTTCACTTCAGGTTTTCTGTATCCCTTAGACCTTCTTATTGACGATGAAACACAGAAATTGCATCGGAAAAAAATACAAAAGGCACAAAGCCGACTTTAGTACAAGAAGACTGACTCTTCTTACTGACTATGTTTTGATTCATTCCTGTGACACTAGTTATTGATTCCGATGCTTCACTCCAGGTTTACTGTGTCCCTTGGCCCTTCTTATTGACGATGAAACACAGAAATTGCGTCGGAATTAAATACAAAAGGCACAATGCCGACTTAAGTACAAGAAGACTGACTCTTCTTACTGACTATGTTTGAACCATTTCTGTGACAACTTATAGATTCCGATGCTTCACTCCTGGTTTACTGTATCCCTTGGACCTTCTTATTGACGATGATACACAGAAATTGCATCGGAATTAAATACAAAAGGCACAATGCCAACTTAAGTACAAGAATACTGACTCTTCTTACTGTCTATGTTTTGAACGATCCCTGTGTCACTAGTTATAGATTCCGATGCTTCACTCCAGATTTATTGTATCCGTTGGACCTTCTTATTGACGATGAAACACAGAACTTGCATAGGAATTAAATACAAAAGGCACAATGCCGACTTAAGTACAAGAAGACTGACTTTTCTTACTGACTATGTTTTGAACCATTCCTGTGACGCTAGTTATAGATTCCGATGCTTGACTTCAGATTTACTGTATACCTCTGACCTTCTTATTATCGATTAAACACAGAAATTGAATCGGAATTAAATACTAAAGGCACAATGCCGATTTAAGTACAAGAAGACTGACTCTTCTTACTGTCGATGATTACATCCATTCCTGCGACAGTAGTTATAGATTCCGATTCTTCACTCCATGTTTACTGTATCCCTTGGACCTTCTTATTGACGATGAAACACAGAAATAGCATCGGAATTAAATAAATAAGGCACAATGCCGACTTAAGTACAAGAAGACTGATCCTACTTACTGTCTATGTTTGAACCATTCCTCTGACACTAGTTATAGTTTCCGATGCCTCACTCCAGGTTTACTATATCCCTTGGACCTTCTTATTGTCGATAAAATACAGAAATTGAATAGGAATTAAATAGAAAAGGCACAGTGCCGACTTAAGTACAAGAAGACTGTCTCGTCCTACTGTCTATGTTTTGAACCATTCCTGTGACACTAGTTATAGATTCCGATGCTTCACTTCAGGTTTACTGTATCCCTCTGACCTTCTTATTGACGATGAAACACAGAAATTTCATCGGAATTAAATACAACAGACACAATGCCGGATTAAGTACAAGAGGACTGACTCTTCTTACTGTCTATGTTTTGAACCATTCATGTGACACTAGTTATAGATTCCGATGCTTCACTCCAGGTTTACTATATCCCTTGGACCTTCTTATTGACGATTAAACACAGAAATTGAATCGGAGTTAAATAGAAAAGGCACAATGCTGACTTAAGTACAAGAAGACTGGCTCTTCCATCTGTCTATGTTTTGAACCATTCCTGTGACACTAGTTATAGATTCCGATGCTTCACTTCAGGTTTACTGCATCCCTCTGACCTTCTTATTGACGATGAAACCCAGATATTGCATCGGAATTAAATACAAAATGCACAATGCCGACTTAAGTACAAGAAGACTGACTCTTCTCACTGACTATGATTTGAACCATTCCTGTGACACTAGTATTAGATTCAGATGCTTCACTTCAGATTTACTGTGTCCCTCTTACCTTCTTATTGACGATGAAATACAGAAATTGCATCGGAATGAAATACTAAAGGCACAATGCCGAATTAAGAACAAGAAGACTGGCTCTTCATACTGTCGATGTTTTGAACCATTCCTGTGTCACTAGTTATGGATTCCGATGCTTCCCTCCTGGTTTACTGTATCCCTTGGACCTTCTTTTTGACGATGAAACACAGAAATTGCATCGGAATTAAATAAAAAAGGCACAATGCCGACTTAAGTACAAGAAGACTGACTCTTCTTACTGTCTATGCTTTGAACCATTCCTGTGACACTAGTTATAGGTTCCGATGCGTCACTCCAGGTTTACTGTATCCCTTGGACCTTCTTATTGACGATGATACACAGAAATTGCACCGGAGTTAAATAGAAAAGGCACAATGCCGACTTAGGTACAAGGAGACTGACTCTTCTTACTTACTATGAGTTGAACCATTCCTGTGACACTAGTTATAGATTCCGATGCTTCACTTCAGGTTTACTGTATCCCTTGGAGCTTCTTATTGACGATAAAACACAGAAATTGCATCTGAATTAAATACCAAAGGCACAATGCCGAATTAAGTACAAGAAGACTGACTCTTCCTAATGTCGATGTTTTGAACCATCCCTGTGACACTAGTTATAGATTCCGATGCTTCACTCCAGGTTTACTATATCCCTTGGACCTTCTTATTGAGGATGATACACAGAAATTGCATGGGAATTAAAAACAAAAGGCACAATGCCGACTTAAGTACAAGAAGACTGTCTCTTCTTACTGACTATGTTTTGAACAACTCCTGGTACACTAGTTATGGATTCCGATGCTAGACTTCAGATTTACTGTATCCCTCTGACCTTCTTATTGACGATGAAACACAGAAATTGCATCGGAATTAAGTACTAAGGGCACAATGCCGAATTAATTACAAGAAGACTTACTCTTCTTACTGTCGATGTTTTGAACCATCCGTGTCACTAGTTATAGATTCCGATGCTTTACTCCATGTCTACTGTACCCCTTGGACCTTCTTATTGACGAGGAAACACAGAAATTGCACCGGAATTAAATACAAAAGGCACAATGCCGACTTAAGTACAAGAAGACTGATTCTTCTTACTGACTATGTTTCGAACCTTTCCTGTGACACTAGTTATAGATTCCGATGCTTCACTTCGGGTTTACTGTATCCCTCTACTCATCTTATTGACGATGAAACACAGAAATTGCATCGGAATTAAATACAAAAGGCACAATGCCGACTTCAGTACAAGAAGACTGTCTCTTCCTACTGTCTATGTTTTGAACCATTCCTGTGACACTAGTTATACATTCCGATGTTCCACTTCAGGTTTACTGTATCCCTCTGCCCTTCTTATTGACGATGAAACACAGAAATTGCATCGGAATTAAATACAAAAGGCACAATGCCGACTTAAGTACAAGAAAACTGACTCTTCCCACTGTCTATGCTTTGAACCATTCCTGTTACACTAGTTATATTTTCCGATGCTTCACTTCAGGTTTACTGTATCCCTTGGACCTACTTATTGACGATAAAACACAGAAATTGCATCGGAATTAAATACAAAAGGCACAATGCCGACTTAAGTACAAGAAGACTGACTCTTCTTACTGTCTATGTTTTGAACCATTCATGTGACACTAGTTATAGATTCCGATGCTTCTCTCCAGGTTTACTATATCCCTTGGACCTTCTTATTGACGATGATACACAGAAATTGCATCGGAGTTAAATAGAAAAGGCACAAAGCCGACCTAAGTACAAGAAGACTGACTCTTCTTACTGACTATGTTTTGAACCATTCCTGTGACACTAGTTATAGATTCCGATGCTTCACATCAGGTTTACTGTATCCCTTGGACCTTCGTATTGACGATGAAACACAGAAATTGCATCGGAATTAAATACAAAAGGCACATTGCCGACTTAAGTACAAGAAGACTGACTCTTCTTACTGACTATGTTTTGAACCATTCCTGTGACACTAGTTATAGATTCCGATGCTAGACTTCAGATTTACTGTATCCCTCTGACCTTTTTATTGACGATGAAACACAGAAACTGCATCGGATTTAAATACTATGGGCACAATGCCGAATTAAGTACAAGGTGACTGACTCTTCTTACTATCGATGTTTTGAACCCTCCCTGTGTCACTAGTTATAGATTCCGATGCTTCACTCCAGGTTTACTGTATCCCTTGGACCTTCTTATTGACGATGAAACACAGAAATTGCATCGGAATGAAATTCAAAAAGGCACAATGCCGACTTAAGTACAAGAAGACTGATTCTTCTTACTGACTATGTTTTGAACCTTTCCTGTGACACTAGTTATAGATTCCGATGCTACACTTCAGGTTTACTGTAACCCTCTGACCTTCGTATTGACGATGAAACACAGAAATTGTATCGGAATTAAATTCAAAAGGCACAATGAGGACTTCAGTACAAGAAGACTGTCTCTTCCTACTGTCTATGTTTTGAACCATTCCTGTGACACTAGTTATAGATTCCGATGCTTTACCTCAGGTTTACTGTATCCCTCTGACCTTCTTATTGACGATGAAACACAGAAATTGCATCGGAATTAAATGGAAAAGGCACAATGACGACTTATGTACAAGAAGACTGACTCTTCTTACTGACTATGTTTTGAACCATTCCTGTGACACTAGTTATATACTCTAATGCTTCACTTCAGGTTTACTGTATCCCTTGGACCTTCTTATTGAAGATGAAACACAGAAATTGCAACGGAATTAAATACAAAAGGCACAATGCCGACTTAAGTACAAGAATACTGACTCTTCTTACTGTCTATGATTTGAACCATCCCTGTGACACTAGTTATAGATTCCGATGCTTCACTCCACAATTACTGTATCCCTTGGACCTTCTTATTGACGATGAAACACAGAAATTGCATCGGAATTAAATAAAAAAGGCACAATGCCGACTTGAGTACAAGAAGACTGACTCTTCTTACTGTCTATGTTTGAACCATTCCTGTGACACTAGTTATAGATTCCGATGCTTCACTCCAGGTTTACTACATCCCTTGGACATTCTTATTGACGATGATACACACAAATTGCATCGGAGTTAGATAGAAAAGGCACAAAGCCGACCTAAGTACAAGAAAACTGACTCTTCTTACTGACTGTGTTTTGAACCATTCCTGTGACACTAGTTATAGATTCCGATGCTTCACTTCAGGTTTACTGTATCCCTTGGACCTCCGTATTGACGATGAAACACAGAAATTGCATCCGAATTAAATACAAAAGGCACAATGCCGACTTAAGTACAAGAACACTGACTCTTCTTACTGTCTATGATTTGAACCATCCCTGTGACACTAGTTATAGATTCCGATGCTTCACTCCAGGTTTACTGTATCCCTTGGACCTTCTCATTGACGAAGAAACACAGAAATTGCATCGGAATTAAATGCAAATGGCACCATGCCGACTTTTGTACAAGGAGACTGACTCTTCTTACTTACTATGAGTTGAACCATTCCTGTGACACTAGTTATAGATTCCGATGCTTCACTTCAGGTTTACTGTATCCCTTGGAGCTTCTTACTGACGATGAAACACAGAAATTGCATCGGAATTAAATACAAAAGGCACAATGCCGACTTAAGTACAAGAAGACTGTCGCTTCTTACTGACTATGTTTTGAACCATTCCTGTGAGACTAGTTATAGATTCCAATGCTAGACTTCTGATTTACTGTATCCCTCTGACCTTCTTATTGACGATAAAACACAGAAATTGCATCTGAATTAAATACCAAAGGCACAATGCCGAATTAAGTAAAAGAAGACTGACTCTTCCTACTGTCGATGTTTTGAACCATCCCTGTGACACTAGTTATAGATTCCGATGCTTCACTCCAGGTTTACTATATCCCTTGGACCTTCTTATTGAGGATGATACACAGAAATTGCATGGGAATTAAATACAAAAGGCACAATGCCGACTTAAGTACAAGAAGACTGTCTCTTCTTACTGACTATGTTTTGAACAACTCCTGGTACACTAGTTATAGATTCCGATGCTAGACTTCAGATTTACTGTATCCCTCTGACCTTCTTATTGACGATGAAACACAGAAATTGCATCGGAATTAAGTACTGAGGGCACAATGCCGAATTAATTACAAGAAGACTTACTCTTCTTACTGTCGATGTTTTGAACCATCCCTGTGTCACTAGTTATAGATTCCGATGCTTTACTCCATGTCTACTGTATCCCTTGGACCTTCTTATTGACGAGGAAACACAGAAATTGCACCGGAATTAAATACAAAAGGCACAATGCCGACTTAAGTACAAGAAGACTGATTCTTCTTACTGACTATGTTTTGAACCTTTTCTATGACACTAGTTATAGATTCCGATGCTTCACTTCGGGTTTACTGTATCCCTCTACTCATCTTATTGACGATGAAACACAGAAATTGCATCGGAATTAAATACAAAAGGCACAATGCCGACTTCAGTACAAGAAGACTGTCTCTTCCTACTGTCTATGTTTTGAACCATTCCTGTGACACTAGTTATACATTCCGATGTTCCACTTCAGGTTTACTGTATCCCTCTGCCCTTCTTATTGACGATGAAACACAGAAATTGCATCGGAATTAAATACAAAAGGCACAATGCCGACTTAAGTACAAGAAGACTGACTCTTCCCACTGTCTATGCTTTGAACCATTCCTGTTACACTAGTTATATTTTCCGATGCTTCACTTCAGGTTTACTGTATCCCTTGGACCTACGTATTGACGATAAAACACAGAAATTGCATCGGAATTAAATACAAAAGGCACAATGATGACTTATGTACAACAAGACTGACTCTTCCTACTGTCTATGTTTTGAACCATTCCTGTGACACTAGTTATATACTCTAATGCTTCACTTCAGGTTTACTGTATGCCTTGGACCTTCTTATTGAAGATGAAACACAGAAATTGCATCGGAATTAAATACAAAATGCACAATGCCGACGTAAGTACAAGAATACTGACTCTTCTTACTGTCTTTAATTTGAACCATCCCTGTGACACTAGTTATAGATTCCGATGCTTCACTCCAGGTTTACTGTATCCCTTGGACCTTCTTATTGACGATGAAACACAGAAATTGCATCGGAATTAAATACAAAAGGCACAATGCCGACTTTAGTACAAGAAGACTGACTCTTCTTGCTGACTATGTTTTGATTCATTCCCGTGACACTAGTTATTGATTCCGATGCTTCACTCCAGGTTTACTGTATCCCTTGGACCTTCTTATTGACGATGAGACACAGAAATTGCATCGGAATTAAATACAAAAGGCACAATGCCGACTTAAGTACAAGAAGACTGACTCTTCTTACTGACTATGTTTTGAACCATTTCTGTGACACCAGTTATAGATTCCGATGCTTCACTCCCGGTTTACTGTATCCCTTGGACCTTCTTATTGACGATGATACACTGAAATTGCATCGGAATTAAATAAAAAAGGCACAATGCCGACTTAAGTACAAGAAGACTGACTGTTCTTACTGTCTATGTTTTGAACCATTCATGTGACACTAGTTATAGATTCCGATGCTTCTCTCCAGGTTTACTATATCCCTTGGACCTTCTTATTGACGATGATACACAGAAATTGCATCGGAGTTAAATAGAAAAGGCACAAAGCCGACCTAAGTACAAGAAGACTGACTCTTCTTACTGACTATGTTTTGAACCATTCCTGTGACACTAGTTATAGATTCCGATGCTTCACATCAGGTTTACTGTATCCCTTGGACCTTCGTATTGACGATGAAACACAGAAATTGCATCGGAATTAAATACAAAAGGCACATTGCCGACTTAAGTACAAGAAGACTGACTCTTCTTACTGACTATGTTTTGAACCATTCCTGTGACACTAGTTATAGATTCCGATGCTAGACTTCAGATTTACTGTATCCCTCTGACCTTCTTATTGACGATGAAACACAGAAACTGCATCGGATTTAAATACTATGGGCACAATGCCGAATTAAGTACAAGGAGACTGACTCTTCTTACTGTCGATGTTTTGAACCCTCCCTGTGTCACTAGTTATAGATTCCGAATCTTCACTCCAGGTTTACTGTATCCCTTGGACCTTCTTATTGACGATGAAACACAGAAATTGCATCGGAATGAAATACAAAAAGGCACAATGCCGACTTAAGTACAAGAAGACTGATTCTTCTTACTGACTATGTTTTGAACCTTTCCTGTGACACTAGTTATAGATTCCGATGCTACACTTCAGGTTTACTGTAACCCTCTGACCTTCGTATTGACGATGAAACACAGAAATTGCATCGGAATTAAATTCAAAAGGCACAATGAGGACTTCAGTACAAGAAGACTGTCTCTTCCTACTGTCTATGTTTTGAACCATTCCTGTGACACTAGTTATAGATTCCGATGCTTTACCTCAGGTTTACTGTATCCCTCTGACCTTCTTATTGACGATGAAGCACAGAAATTGCATCGGAATTAAATGGAAAAGGCACAATGACGACTTATGTACAAGAAGACTGACTCTTCTTACTGACTATGTTTTGAACCATTCCTGTGACACTAGTTATATACTCTAATGCTTCACTTCAGGTTTACTGTATCCCTTGGACCTTCTTATTGAAGATGAAACACAGAAATTGCAACGGAATTAAATACAAAAGGCACAATGCCGACTTAAGTACAAGAATACTGAATCTTCTTACTGTCTATGATTTGAACCATCCCTGTGACACTAGTTACAGATTCCGATGCTTGACTTCAGATTTACTGTATCCCTCTGACCTTCTCATTGACGATGAAGCACAGAAATTGCATCGGAATTAAATACAAAATCCACAATGCCGACTTAAGTACAAGAAGACTGTCTCTTCCTACAGTCTATGATATGAACCATTCCTGGGACTCTAGTTATAGTTTCCGATGCTTCACTTCAGGTTTACTGTAACCCTCTGACTTTCTTATTGACGATGAAACACAGAAACTGCATCGGAATTAAATACAAAAGGCACAATGCCGACTTAAGTACAAGATGACTGACTCTTCCTACTGTCTATGTTTTGAACCATTCATGTGACACTAGTTATAGATTCCGATGCTTCACTCCAGGTTTACTATATCCCTTGGACCTTCTTATTGACGATGAAACACACAAATTGCATCGAAATTAAATACAAAAGGCACAATGCCGACTTAAGTACAGGAAGACGGACTCTTCTTGCTGTGTATGTTTTGAACCATTCCTGTGAGATTAGTTATAGATTCGGATGCTTCACTTAAGGTTTACTCTATCCCTCTGACCTTCGTATTGACGACGAAACACAGAAACTGCATCGGAATTAAATCGAAAAGGCACAATGCCGACTTAAGTACAAGATGTCTGACTCTTCCTACTGTCTATGCTTTGCACCATTCCTGTGACACTAGTTATAGATTCCGATGCTTCAATTCAGGTTTACTGTGTTCCTCAGACCTTCTTATTGACGATGAAACACAGAAATTGCATCGGAATTAAATACAAAAGGCACAATGTCGTCTTAAGTACAAGACGACAGACTTTTCTTACTGTCTATGTTTTGAACCTTTTCTGTGACACCAGTTATAGATTCCGATGCTTCACTTCAGGTTTACTGCATCCCTCTGACCTTCTTCTTGATGATGAAACACAGAATTTGCATCGGAATTAAATAGCAAAGGCACAAAGCCGACTTACGTACAAGAAGACCGACTCATCTTAATGTCTATTTTTTTGAACCATTCCTGTGACACTAGTTATAGATTCCGATGCGTCTCTTAAGGTTTACTGTCTCCCTCTGACCTTCGTATTGACGACGAAACACAGAAACTGCATCGGAATTAAATACAAAAGGCACAATGCCGACTTAAGTACAAGAGGACTGACACTTCCTACTGTCTATGTTATGAACCATTCCTGTGACACTAGTTATAGATTCCGATGCATCACTTCAATTTTACTGTGTCCCTTGGACCATCTTATTGACGATGAATCACACAAATTGCATCGGAATTAAATACAAAAGGCACAATGCAGACTTAAGTACAAGAGGACTGACTCTTCTTGCTGTGTGTGTTTTGAACCATTCCTGTGACATTAGTTGTAGATTCCGATGCTTCACTTAAGGTTTACTGTCTCCCTCTGACCTTCATATTGACGACGAAACACAGAAACTGCATCGGAATTAAATACAAAATGCACAATGCCGACTTAAGTACAAGAAGACTGACTCTTCATACTGACTATGTTGTGAACATTTCCTGTGAGACCAGTTTTAGATTCCGATGCTTCACTATATGTTTACTGTATCCCTTGGACCTCCTTATTGACGATGAAACACATCCATTGCATCGGAATTAAATAGAAAAGGCACAATGCCGACTTAAGTACAAGAAGACTGACTCTTCCTACTGTCTATGTTTTAACCATTCCTGTGACACTTGTTATAGATTCCGATGCTTCACTTCAGGTTTACTGATTCCCTCTGACCTTCTTATTGACGATGAAACACAGAAATTGCATCGGAATTAAATACAAAAAGCACAATGCCGACTTAAGTACAAGAAGACTGACTCTTCTTACTGTCTACTTTTTGAACCATTCCGGTGACACTAGTTATAGTTTCCGATGCTTCACTTCAGGTTTACTGTATCACTTGGACCTTCTTATTAACGATGAAACACAGAAATTGCATCGGAATTAAATACAAAAGTCACAATGCCGACTTAAGTACAAAAAGACTGTCTCTTCTTTCTGACTATGTTGTGTGCATTTCCTGCGAGACTAGTTTTAGATTCCGATGCTTCACTATATGTTTACTGTATCCCTTGGACCTTTTTATTGACGGAGAAACACAGAAATTGCATCGCAATTTAATACAAAAGGCACAATGCCGGCTTAAGTACAAGAAGACTGACACTACTTACTGTCTATGTTTAGAACCATTAATGTGACAATAGTTATAAATTGCGATGCTTCACTTCAGGTTTACTGTATCCCTATGACCTTCTTATTTACGATGGAAGACAGAAATTGCATCGGAATTAAATACAAAAGGCACAATGCCGACTTAAGTACAAGAAGACTGGTTCTTCCTACTGTCTATGTTTTAACCATACCTGTAACATTAGTTATAGATTCCGATGCTTCACTTTAGGTTTACTGATTCCCTCTGACCTTCTTATTGACGATGAAACACAGAAACTGCATCGGAATTATATACAAAAGGCACAATACCGACTCAAATACAAGATGACTGGCTCTTCTTACCCTCTATGTTTTGCCCCTTTCCTGAGAGACCGGTTTTAGATTCCGGTGCTTCACTTCAGGTTCACTGTATACCTTGGACCTTCTTATTGACGACGAAACACAGAAATTGCATCAAAATTACATAGAAAAGGCACAATGCCGACTTAAGTAAAAGAAGACTGACCCTTCTTACTTACTATGATTTGAACATTCCCTGTGAGACCAGTTTTAGATTCCGATGCTTCACTATGTGTTTACTGTATCCCTTGGACCTTCTTATTGACGATGAAACACAGAAATTGCATCGAAATTAAATACAAAAGGCACAATGCCGACTTAAGTACAAGAAGACTGACTCTTCTTACTGTCTATGTTTTGAACCATTCTTGTGACACTAGTTATTGATTCCGATGTTTCACTTCTGGCTTACTGTATCCCTTGGACCTTTTTATTGACGATGAAACACAGAAATTGCATCGAAATTAAATACAAAATGCACAATGCCGACTTAAGTACAAGAAGACTGACACTTCCTACTGTCTATGTTATGAACCATTCCTGTGACACTAGTTATAGATTCCGATGCATCACTTCAGGTTTACTGTATCCCTTGGACCTTCTTATTGACGATGAAACACACAAATTGCATCGGAATTAAATACAAAAGGCACAATGCCGACTTAATTACAAGAGGACTGACTCTTCTTGCTGTGTACGTTTTGAACCATTCCTGTGACACTAGTTATAGATTTCGATGCTTCACTTAAGGTTTACTGACTCCCTCTGACCTTCGTATTGACGACGAAACACAGAAACTGCATCGGATTTAAATACAAAATGCACAATGCCGACTTAAGTACAAGAAGACTGACTCTTCTTACTGACTATGTTGTGAACATTTCCTGTGAGACCAGATTTAGATTCCGATGCTTCACTATATGTTTACTGTATCCCTTGGACCTTCTTATTGACGATGAAACACATACATTGCATCGGAATTAAATAGAAAAAGCACAATGCCGACTTAAGTACAAGAAGACTGACTCTTCCTACTGTCTATGTTTTATCCATTCCTGTGACACTAGTTATAGATTCCGATGCTTCACTTCAGGTTTACTGATTCCCTCTGACCTTCTTATTGACGATGAAACACAGAAACTGCGTCCGAATTAAATACAAAAGGCACAATGCCGACTCAAATACAAGATGACTGGCTCTTCTTACTCTCTATGTTTTGAACCTTTCCTGAGAGACCGGTTTTAGATTCCGGTGCTTCACTTCATGTTTGCTGTATCCCTTGGACCTTCTTATTGACGACGAAACACAGAAATTGCATCAAAATTACATAGAAAAGGCACAATGCCGACTTAAGTGGAAGAAGACTGACGCTTTTTACTTACTATGATTTGAACATTTCCTGTGAGACCAGTTTTAGATTCCGATGCTTCACTATGTGTTTACTGTATCCCTTGGACCTTCTTATTGACGATAAAACACAGAAAATGCATCGAAATTAAATACAAAAGGCACAATGCCGACTTAAGTACAAGAAGAATGACTCTTCTTACTGTCTATGTTTTGAACCATTCCTGTGACACTAGTTATAGATATCGATGCTTCCCTTCAGGTTTACTGTATCCCTTGGACCTTCTTATTGACGATAAAACACAGAAATTGCATCCGAATTAAATACAAATGGCACAATGCCGACTTAAGTGCAAGAAGACTGACACTTCCTACTGTCTATGTTTGAACTATTCCTGTGACACTAGTTATAGATTCCGATGCATCACTTCAGGTTTACTGTATCCCTTGGACCTTCCTATTGACGATGAAACACACAAATTGCATCGGAATTAAATACAAAAGGCACAATGCCGACTTAAGTACAGGGAGACGGACTCTTCTTGCTGTGTATGTTTTGAACCATTCCTGTGACATTAGTTATAGATTCCGATGCTTCACTTAAGGTTTACTCTATCCCTCTGACCTTCGTATTGACGACGAAACACAGAAACTGCATCGGAATTAAATAGAAAAGCACAATGCCAACTTAAGTACAAGAAGACTGACACTTCTTACTGTCTACGTTTTGAACCATTCCGGTGACACTAGTTATAGTTTCCGATGCATCACTTCAGGTTTGCTGTATCCCTTGGACCTTCTTATTGACGATGAAATACACATATTGCATCGGAATTAAATACAAAAGGCACAATGCTGACTTAAGTTCAAGAAGACTGACTCTTCTTGCTGTGTATGTTTTGAACCATTCCTGTGACACTAGTTATAGATTCCGATGCTTCACTTAAGGTTTACTGTCTCCCTCTGACCTTCGTATTGACGACGAAACACAGAAACTGCATCGGATTTAAATACAAAATGCACAATGCCGACTTATGTACAAGAAGACTGACTCTTCTTACTGACTATGTTGTGAACATTTCCTGTGAGACCAGTTTTAGATTCCGATGCTGCACTATAGTTTACTGTACCCCTTGGACCTTCTTATTGACGATGAAACACAGAAACTGCATCGGAATTACATACAAAAGGCACAATGCTGACTCAAATACAAGAAGACTGGCTCTTCTTACTCTCTATGTTTTGCACCTTTCCTGAGAGAAAGGTTTTAGATTCCGGTGCTTCACTTCAGTTTTACTGTATCCCCTGGACCTTCTTATTGACGACGAAACACAGAAATTGCATCAAAATTACATAGGAAAGGCACAATGCCGACTTAAGTAAAAGAAGACAGATCCTTCTTACTTACTATGATTTGAACATTTCCTGTGAGACCAGTTTTAGATTCCGATGCTTCACTATGTGTTTACTGTATCCCTTGGACCTTCTTATTGACGATGAGACACAGAAATTGCATCGAAATTTAATACAAAAGGCACAATGCCGACTTAAGTACAAGAAGACTGACTCTTCTTACTGTCTATGTTTTGAACCATTCTTGTGACACTAGTTATAGATCCCGATGTTTCACTTCTGGTTTACTGTATCCCTTGGACCTTCTTATTGACGATGTAACACAGAAATTGCTTCGGAATTAATTACAAAAGGCACAATGCTGACTGAAGTACAAGAAAACTGACACTTCCTACTGTCTATGTCATGAACCACTCCCGTGACACTAGTTATAGATTCCGATGCATCACTTCAGGTTTACTGTATCCCTTGGACCTTCTTATTGACGATGAAACACACAAATTGCATCGGAAGTAAATACAAAAGGCACAATGCCGACTTAAGTACAAGAAGACTGACTCTTCTTGCTGTGTATGTTTTGAACCATTCCTGTGACACTAGTTATAGATTCCGATGCTTCACGTAAGGTTTACTGTCTCCCTCTGACCTTTGTATAGACGACGAAACACAGAAACTGCATCGGAATTAAATACAAAATGCACAATGCCGACTTATGTACAAGAAGACTGACTCTTCTTACTGACTATGTTGTGAACATTTCCTGTGAGACCAGTTTTAGATTCCGATGCTTCACTATTGTTTACTGTACCCCTTGGACCTTCTTATTGACGATGAAACACATACATTGCATCGGAATTAAATAGAAAAGGCACAATGCCGACTTAAGTACAAGAAGACTGACTATTCCTACTGTCTATGTTTTATCCATTCCTGTGACACTAGTTACAGATGCCGATGCTTCACTTCAGGTTTACTGTATCCCTCAGACCTTCTTATTGACGATGAAACACAGAAATAGCATCGGAATTAAATACAAAAGGCACAATGTCAACTTAAGTTCAAGACGACAGACTTTTCTTACTGTCTATGTTTTGAACCTTTTCTGTGACACCAGTTATAGATTCCGATGCTTCACTTCAGGTTTTTACTGCATCCCTCTGACCTTCTTCTTGATGATGAAACACAGAATTTGCATCGGAATTAAATAGAAAAGGCACAATGCCGACTTAAGTACAAGAAGACTGACGCTTCCTACTGTCTATGTTTTAACCATTCCTGTGACAGTAGTTATAGATTCCGATGCTTCACTTCAGATTTACTGATTCCCTCTGACCTTCTTATTGACGATGAAACACAGAAACTGCGTCCGAATTAAACACAAAAGGCACAATGCCGACTCAAATACAAGATGACTGGCTCTTCTTACTCTCTATGTTTTGAACCTTTCCTGAGAGACCGGTTTTAGATTCCGGTGCTTCACTTCATGTTTGCTGTATCCCTTGGACCTTCTTATTGACGACGAAACATAGAAATTGCATCAAAATTACATAGAAAAGGCACAATGCCGACTTAAGTGGAAGAAGACTGACGCTTTTTACTTACTATGATTTGAACATTTCCTGTGAGACCAGTTTTAGATTCCGATGCTTCACTATGTGTTTACTGTATCCCTTGGACCTTCTTATTGACGATAAAACACAGAAAATGCATCGAAATTAAATACAAAAGGCACAATGCCGACTTAAGTACAAGAAGAATGACTCTTCTTACTGTCTATGTTTTGAACCATTCCTGTGACACTAGTTATAGATATCGATGCTTCCCTTCAGGTTTACTGTATCCCTTGGACCTTCTTATTGACGATGAAACACAGAAATTGCATCCGAATTAAATACAAATGGCACAATGCCGACTTAAGTACAAGAAGACTGACACTTCCTACTGTCTATGTTTGAACCATTCCTGTGACACTAGTTATAGATTCCGATGCATCACTTCAGGTTTACTGTATCCCTTGGACCTTCCTATTGACGATGAAACACACAAATTGCATCGGAATTAAATACAAAAGGCACAATGCCGACTTAAGTACAGGAAGACGGACTCTTCTTGCTGTGTATGTTTTGAACCATTCCTGTGACATTAGTTATAGATTCCGATGCTTCACTTAAGGTTTACTCTATCCCTCTGACCTTCGTATTGACGACGAAACACAGAAACTGCATCGGAATTAAATAGAACAGCACAATGCCAACTTAAGTACAAGATGACTGACTCTTCCTACTGTCTATGCTTTGCACTATTCCTGTGACACTAGTTATAGATTCCGATGCTTCAATTCAGGTTTACTGTATCCCTCAGACCTTCTTATTGACGATGAAACACAGAAATTGCATCGGAATTAAATACAAAAGGCACAATGTCGTCTTAAGTACAAGACGACAGACTTTTCTTACTGTCTATGTTTTGAACCTTTTCTGTGACACCAGTTATAGATTCCGATGCTTCACTTCAGGTTTACTGCATCCCTCTGACCTTCTTCTTGATGATGAAACACAGAATTTGCATCGGAATTAAATAGAAAAGGCACAATGCCGACTTACGTACAAGAAGACCGACTCATCTTACTGTCTATTTTTTTGAACCATTCTTGTGACACTAGTTATAGATTCCGATGCGTCACTTAAGGTTTACTGTCTCCCTCTGACCTTCGTATTGACGACGAAACACAGAAACTGCATCGGAATTAAATACAAAAGGCACAATGCCGACTTAAGTACAAGAAGACTGACACTTCCTACTGTCTATCTTATGAACCATTCCTGTGACACTAGTTATAGATTCCGATGCATCACTTCATTTTTACTGTATCCCTTGGACCATCTTATTGACGATGAATCACACAAATTGCATCGGAATTAAATACAAAAGGCACAATGCAGACTTAAGTACAAGAGGACTGACTCTTCTTGCTGTGTGTGTTTTGAACCATTCCTGTGACATTAGTTGTAGATTCCGATGCTTCACTTAAGGTTTACTGTCTCCCTCTGACCTTCATATTGACGACGAAACACAGAAACTGCATCGCAATTAAATACAAAATGCACAATGCCGACTTAAGTACAAGAAGACTGACTCTTCATACTGACTATGTTTTGAACCATCCCTGTGTCACTAGTTATAGATTCCGATGCTTCACTCCAGGTTTACCGTATCCCTTGGACCTTCTTATTGACGATGAAACACATCCATTGCATCGGAATTAAATAGAAAAGACACAATGCCGACTTAAGTACAAGAAGACTGACTCTTCCTACTGTCTATGTTTTAACCATTCCTGTGACACTAGTTATAGATTGCGATGCTTCACTTCAGGTTTACTGATTCCCTCTGACCTTCTTATTGACGATGAAACACAGAAATTGCATCGGAATTAAATACAAAAAGCACAATGCCGACTTAAGTACAAGAAGACTGACTCTTCTTACTGTCTATTTTTTGAACCATTCCGGTGACACTAGTTACAGTTTCCGATGCTTCACTTCAGGTTTACTGTATCACTTGGACCTTCTTATTGACGATGAAACACAGAAATTGCATCGGAATTAAATACAAAAGTCACAATGCCGACTTAAGTACAAGAAGACTGTCTCTTCTTTCTGACTATGTTGTGTGCATTTCCTGTGAGACTAGTTTTAGATTCCGATGCTTCACTATATGTTTACTGTATCCCTTGGACCTTTTTATTGACGATGAAACACAGAAATTGCATCGCAATTTAATACAAAAGGCACAATGCCGGCTTAAGTACAAGAAGACTGACACTACTTACTGTCTATGTTTAGAACCATTAACGTGACAATAGTTATAAATTGCGATGCTTCACTTCAGGTTTACTGTATCCCTATGACCTTCTTATTTACGATGGAAGACAGAAATTGCATCGGAATTAAATACAAAAGGCACAATGCCGACTTAAGTACAAGAAGACTGACAATTCTTACTGTCTACGTTTTGAACCATTCCGGTGACACTAGTTATAGTTTCCGATGCTTCACTTCAGGTTTACTGTATCACTTGGACCTTCTTATTGACGATGAAACACAGAAATTGCATCGGACTCAAATACAAAAGGCACAATGCCGACTTAAGTACAAGAAGACCGACTCTTCTTACTGTCTATGTTTTGAACCATACCGGTGACACTAGTTATAGTTTCAGATGCTTCACTTCAGGTCTACTGTATCACTTGGAGCTTCTTATTGCCGAAGAAACACAGAAATTGCATTGGAATTAAATACAAAATGCACAATGGCGACTCAAGTACAAGAAGACTGTCTCTTCTTACTGTCAATGATTTAAACAATTCCTGTGACACTAGTTATAGATTCCGATTCTTCACTTCAGGTTTACTGTATTCGTTGGACCTTCTTATCGACGATGAAACACAGAAATTGCATCGGAATTAAATACAAGAGGCACAATGCCAACGTAAGTACAAGAATACTGACTCTTCTTACTGTCTATGTTTTGAACCATTCCTGTGACACTAGTTATAGATTCCGATGCTTCATTTTAGGTTTACTGTATCCTTTTGACCTTCTTATTGACGACGAAACACAGAAGTTCATCGGAATGAAATAGGAAAAGCACAATGCCGACTTAAGTACAAGAAGACTGACTCTTCCAACTGTCTATGTTTTAACCATTCCTGTAACACTAGTTATAGATTCCGATGCTTCACTTTAGGTTTACTGATTCCCTCTGACCTTCTTATTGACGATGAAACACAGAAACTGCATCGGAATTATATACAAAAGGCACAATGCCGACTCAAATACAAGACGACTGGCTCTTCTTACTCTCTATGTTTTGCCCCTTTCCTGAGAGACCGGTTTTAGATTCCGGTGCTTCACTTCAGGTTCACTGTATCCCTTGGACCCTCTTATTGACGACGAAACACAGAAATTGCATCAAAATTACATAGAAAAGGCACAATGCCGACTTAAGTAAAAGAAGACTGACCCTTCTTACTTACTATGATTTGAACATTTCCTGTGAGACCAGTTTTAGATTCCGATGCTTCACTATGTGTTTACTGCATCCCTTGGACCTTCTTATTGACGATGAAACACAGAAATTGCATCGAAATTAAATACAAAAGGCACAATGCCGACTTAAGTACAAGAAGACTGACTCTTCTTACTGTCTATGTTTTGAACCATTCTTGTGACATTAGTTATAGATTCCGATGTTTCACTTCTGGCTTACTGTATCCCTTGGACCTTCTTATTGACGATGAAACACAGAATTTGCATCGGAATTAAATACAAAAGGCACAATGCCGACTTAAGTACATAAAACTGACACTTCCTACTGTCTATGTCATGAACCATTCCCGTGACACTAGTTATAGATTCCGAAGCATCACTTCAGGTTTGCTGTATCCCTTGGACCTTCTTATTGACGATGAAATACACATATTGCATCGGAATTAAATACAAAAGGCACAATGCTGACTTAAGTACAAGAAGACTGACTCTTCTTGCTGTGTATGTTTTGAACCATTCCTGTGACACAAGTTATAGATTCCGATGCTTCACTTAAGGTTTACTGTCTCCCTCTGACCTTCGTATTGACGACGAAACACAGAAACTGCATCGGATTTAAATACAAAATGCACAATGCCGACTTATGTACAAGAAGACTGACTCTTCTTACTGACTATGTTGTGAACATTTCCTGTGAGACCAGTTTTAGATTCCGATGCTGCACTATAGTTTACTGTACCCCTTGGACCTTCATATTGACGATGAAACACATACATTGCATCGGAATTAAATAGAAAAGGCACAATGCCGACTTAAGTACAAGAAGACTGACTCTTCCTACTGTCTATGTTTTATTTATTCCTGTGACACTAGTTATAGATTCCGATGCTTCACTTCAGGTTTACTGATTCCCTCTGACCTTCTTATTGACGATGAAACACAGAAACTGCATCGGAATTACATACAAAAGGCACAATGGCGACTCAAATACAAGATGACTGGCTCTTCTTACTCTCTATGTTTGAACCTTTCCTGAGAGACCGGTTTTAGATTCCGGTGCTTCACTTAATGTATACTGTATCCCTTGGACCTTCTTATTGACGACGAAACACAGAAATTGCATCAAATTTACATAGAAAATGCACAATGCCGACTTAAGTACAAGAAGACTGACACTTCCCACTGTCTATGTTTGAACCATTCCTGTGACACTAGTTATAGATTCCGATGCATGACATCAGGTTTACTGTACCCCTTGGACCTTCTTATTGACGATGAAACACACAAATTGCATCGGAATTAAATACGAAAGGCACAATGCCGACTTAAGTATAAGAAGACTGACTCTCCTTGCTGTGTATGTTTGGAACCATTCCTGTGACACTAGTTATAGATTCCGATGCTTCACTTAATGTTTACTCTGTCTATCTGACCTTCGTATTGACGACGAAACACAGAAACTGCATCGGAATTAAATAGAAAAGGCACTATGCCGACTTAAGTACAAGAAGACTCACTCTTCCCACTGTCTATGGTTTGCACCATTCCTGTGACACTAGTTATAGATTCCGATGCTTCACTTCAGGTTTACTGTATCCCTCAGACCTTCTTATTGACGATGAAACACAGAAATAGCATCGGAATTTAATACAAAAGCCACAATGTCGACTTAAGTTCAAGACGACAGACTTTTCTTACTGTCTATGTTTTGAACCTTTTCTGTAACACCAGTTATAGATTCCGATGCTTCACTTCAGGTTTTTACTGCATCCCTCTGACCTTCTTCTTGATGATGAAACACAGAATTTGCATCGGAATTAAATAGAAAAGGCACAATGCCGACTTAAGTACAAGAAGACTGACTCTTCTTATTTACTATGATTTGAACATTTCCTGTGAGACCAGTTTTAGATTCCGATGCTTCACTATGTGTTTACTGTATCCCTCTGACCTTCGTATTGACGATGAAACACAGAAATAGCATCGGAATTAAATACAAAAGTCACAATGCCGACTTAAGTGCAAGAAGACTGTCTCTTCTTTCTGACTATGTTGTGTGCATTTCCTGTGAGACCAGTTTTAGATTCCGATGCTTCACTATGTGTTTACTGTATCCCTCTGACCTTCGTATTGACGATGAAACACAGAAATAGCATCGCAATTAAATACGAAAGGCACAATGCCGACTTAAGTACAAGAAGACTGTCTCTTCTTACTGTCAATGATTTGAACTATTCCTGTGACACTAGTTATAGATTCCGATGCTTCACTTCAGGTTTACTGTATCCCTTGGACCTTCTTATCGACGATGAAACACAGAAATTGCATCGGAATTAAATACAAGAGGCACAATGCCGACGTAAGTACAAGAATACTGACTCTTCTTACTGTCTATGTTTTGAACCATTCCTGTGACACTAGTTATAGATTCCGATTCTTCATTTTAGGTTTACTGTATCCTTTTGACCTTCTTATTGACGACGAAACACAGAAGTTCATCGGAATTAAATAGAAAAGGCACAATGCCGACTTAAGTACAAGAAGACTGACTCTTCCTACTGTCTATGTTTGAACCATTCCTGTGACACTAGTTATGGATTCCGTTGCTTCACGTCAGGTTTACTGTATCCCTCTGACCTTCTTATTGATGATGAAACACAGAAATTGCATCGGAATTAAATACAAAATGCACAATGCCGACTTAAGTACAAGTAGACTGACTCTTCTTACTGACTATGTTGTGAACATTTCCTGTGAGACCAGTTAGATTCCGATGCTTCACTATACGTTTACTGTATCCCTTAGACCTTCTTATTGACGATGAAACACATACATTGCATCGGAATTAAATAGAAAAGGCACAATGCCGACTTAAATACCAGAAGACAGACTCTTCCTACTGTACTGTTTATTTTAACCATTCCTGTGACACTAGTTATAGATTCCGATGCTTCACTTCAGGTTTACTGATTCCCTCTGACCTTCTTATTGACGATGAAACACAGAAACTGCATCGGAATTATATACAAAAGGCACAATGCTGACTCAAATACAAGAAGACTGGCTCTTCTTACTCTCTATGATTTGCACCTTTCCTGAGAGAAAGGTTTTAGATTCCGGTGATTCACTTCAGTTTTACTGTATCCCCTGGACCTTCTTATTGACGACGAAACACAGAAATTGCGTCAAAATTACATAGGAAAGGCACAATGCCGACTTAAGTAAAAGAAGACTGACCCTTCTTACTTACTATGATTTGAACATTTCCTGTGAGACCAGTTTTAGATTCCGATGCTTCACTATGTGTTTACTGTATCCCTTGGACCTTCTTATTGACGATGAGACACAGAAATTGCATCGAAATTTAATACAAAAGGCACAATGCCGACTTAAGTACAAGAAGACTGACTCTTCTTACTGTCTATTTTTTGAACCATTCCGGTGACACCAGTTTTAGATTCCGATGCTTCACTATGTGTTTACTGTATCCCTTGGACCTTCTTATTGACGATGAAACACAGAAATTGCATCGAAATTAAATACAAAAGGCACAATGCCGACTTAAGTACAAGAAGACTGACTCTTCTTACTGTCTATGTTTTGAACCATTCTTGTGACACTAGTTATAGATTCCGATGTTTCACTTCTGGCTTACTGTATCCCTTGGACCTTTTTATTGACGATGAAACACAGAAATTGCATCGGAATTAAATAAAAAATGCACAATGCCGACTTAAGTACAAGAAGACTGACACTTCCTACTGTCTATGTTATGAACCATTCCTGTGACACTAGTTATAGATTCCGATGCATCACTTCAGGTTTACTGTATCCCTTGGACCTTCTTATTGACGATGAAACACATACATTGCATCGGAATTAAATAGAAAAAGCACAATGCCGACTTAAGTACAAGAAGACTGACTCTTCCTACTGTCTATGTTTTATCCATTCCTGTGACACTAGTTATAGATTCCGATGCTTCACTTCAGGTTTACTGATTCCCTCTGACCTTCTTATTGACGATGAAACACAGAAACTGCGTCCGAATTAAATACAAAAGGCACAATGCCGACTCAAATACAAGATGACTGGCTCTTCTTACTCTCTATGTTTTGAACCTTTCCTGAGAGACCGGTTTTAGATTCCGGTGCTTCACTTCATGTTTGCTGTATCCCTTGGACCTTCTTATTGACGACGAAACACAGAAATTGCATCAAAATTACATAGAAAAGGCACAATGCCGACTTAAGTGGAAGAAGACTGACGCTTTTTACTTACTATGATTTGAACATTTCCTGTGAGACCAGTTTTAGATTCCGATGCTTCACTATGTGTTTACTGTATACCTTGGACCTTCTTATTGACGATAAAACACAGAAAATGCATCGAAATTAAATACAAAAGGCACAATGCCGACTTAAGTACAAGAAGAATGACTCTTCTTACTGTCTATGTTTTGAACCATTCCTGTGACACTAGTTTTAGATATCGATGCTTCCCTTCAGGTTTACTGTATCCCTTGGACCTTCTTATTGACGATGAAACACACAAATTGCATCGGAATTAAATACAAAAGGCACAATGCCGACTTAAGTACAGGAAGACGGACTCTTCTTGCTGTGTATGTTTTGAACCATTCCTGTGACATTAGTTATAGATTCCGATGCTTCACTTAAGGTTTACTGTATCCCTTGGACCTTCCTATTGACGATGAAACACACAAATTGCATCGGAATTAAATACAAAAGGCACAATGCCGACTTAAGTACAAGAAGACTGACACTTCCTACTGTCTATGTTATGAACCATTCCTGTGACACTAGTTATAGATTCCGATGCATCACTTCATTTTTACTGTATCCCTTGGACCATCTTATTGACGATGAATCACACAAATTGCATCGGAATTAAATACAAAAGGCACAATGCCGACTGAAGTACAAGAAGACTGACACATCTTACTGTCTACGTTTTGAACCATTCCGGTGACACTAGTTATAGTTTCCGATGCTTCACTTCAGGTTTACTGTATCACTTGGACCTTCTTATTGACGATGCAACACAGAAATTGCATCGGACTCAAATACAAAAGGCACAATGCCGCCTTAAGTACAAGAAGACCGACTCTTCTTACTGTCTATGTTTTGAACCATACCGGTGACACTAGTTATAGTTTCAGATGCTTCACTTCAGGTCTACTGTATCACTTGGAGCTTCTTATTGCCGATGAAACACAGAAATTGCATTGGAATTAAATACAAAATGCACAATGGCGACTCAAGTACAAGAAGACTGTCTCTTCTTACTGTCAATGATTTGAACAATTCCTGTGACACTAGTTATAGATTCCGATGCTTCACTTCAGGTTTACTGTATTCGTTGGACCTTCTTATCGACGATGAAACACCGAAATTGCATCGGAATTAAATACAAGAGGCACAATGCCAACGTAAGTACAAGAATACTGACTCTTCTTACTGTCTATGTTTTGAACCATTCCTGTGACACTAGTTATAGATTCCGATGCTTCATTTTAGGTTTACTGTATCCTTTTGACTTTCTTATTGACGACGAAACACAGAAGTTCATCGGAATGAAATAGGAAAGGCACAATGCCGACTTAAGTACAAGAAGACTGACTCTTCCTACTGTCTATGTTTTAACCATTCCTGTAACACTAGTTATAGATTCCGATGCTTCACTTTAGGTTTACTGATTCCCTCTGACCTTCTTATTGAAGATGAAACACAGAAACTGCATCGGAATTATATACAAAAGGCACAATGCCGACTCAAATACAAGATGACTGGCTCTTCTTACTCTCTATGTTTTGAACCTTTCCTGAGAGACCGGTTTTAGATTCCGGTGCTTCACTTCATGTTTGCTGTATCCCTTGGACCTTCTTATTGACGACGAAACACAGAAATTGCATCAAAATTACATAGAAAAGGCACAATGCCGACTTAAGTGGAAGAAGACTGACGCTTTTTACTTACTATGATTTGAACATTTCCTGTGAGACCAGTTTTAGATTCCGATGCTTCACTATGTGTTTACTGTATCCCTTGGACCTTCTTATTGACGATAAAACACAGAAAATGCATCGAAATTAAATACAAAAGGCACAATGCCGACTTAAGTACAAGAAGAATGACTCTTCTTACTGTCTATGTTTTGAACCATTCCTGTGACACTAGTTTTAGATATCGATGCTTCCCTTCAGGTTTACTGTATCCCTTGGACCTTCTTATTGACGATGAAACACACAAATTGCATCGGAATTAAATACAAAAGGCACAATGCCGACTTAAGTACAGGAAGACGGACTCTTCCTGCTGTGTATGTTTTGAACCATTCCTGTGACATTAGTTATAGATTCCGATGCTTCACTTAAGGTTTACTGTATCCCTTGGACCTTCCTATTGACGATGAAACACACAAATTGCATCGGAATTAAATACAAAAGGCACAATGCCGACTTAAGTACAAGAAGACTGACATTTCCTACTGTCTATGTTATGAACCATTCCTGTGACACTAGTTATAGATTCCGATGCATCACTTCATTTTTACTGTATCCCTTGGACCATCTTATTGACGATGAATCACACAAATTGCATCGGAATTAAATACAAAAGGCACAATGCCGACTGAAGTACAAGAAGACTGACACTTCTTACTGTCTACGTTTTGAACCATTCCGGTGACACTAGTTATAGTTTCCGATGCTTCACTTCAGGTTTACTGTATCACTTGGACCTTCTTATTGACGATGCAACACAGAAATTGCATCGGACTCAAATACAAAAGGCACAATGCCGACTTAAGTACAAGAAGACCGACTCTTCTTACTGTCTATGTTTTGAACCATACCGGTGACACTAGTTATAGTTTCAGATGCTTCACTTCAGGTCTACTGTATCACTTGGAGCTTCTTATTGCCGATGAAACACAGAAATTGCATTGGAATTAAATACAAAATGCACAATGGCGACTCAAGTACAAGAAGACTGTCTCTTCTTACTGTCAATGATTTGAACAATTCCTGTGACACTAGTTATAGATTCCGATGCTTCACTTCAGGTTTACTGTATTCGTTGGACCTTCTTATCGACGATGAAACACAGAAATTACATCGGAATTAAATACAAGAGGCACAATGCCAACGTAAGTACAAGAAACTGACTCTTCTTACTGTCTATGTTTTGAACCATTCCTGTGACACTAGTTATAGATTCCGATGCTTCATTTTAGGTTTACTGTATCCTTTTGACCTTCTTATTGACGACGAAACACAGAAGTTCATCGGAATGAAATAGGAAAGGCACAATGCCGACTTAAGTACAAGAAGACTGACTCTTCCTACTGTCTATGTTTTAACCATTCCTGTAACACTAGTTATAGATTCCGATGCTTCACTTTAGGTTTACTGATTCCCTCTGACCTTCTTATTGAAGATGAAACACAGAAACTGCATCGGAATTATATACAAAAGGCACAATGCCGACTCAAATACAAGACGACTGGCTCTTCTTACTCTCTATGTTTTGCCCCTTTCCTGAGAGACCGGTTTTAGATTCCGGTGCTTCACTTCAGGTTCACTGTATCCCTTGGACCTTCTTATTGACGACGAAACACAGAAATTGCATCAAAAATACACAGAAAAGGCACAATGCCGACTTAAGTAAAAGAAGACTGACCCTTCTTACTTACTATGATTTGAACATTTCCTGTGAGACCAGTTTTAGATTCCGATGCTTCACTATGTGTTTACTGTATCCCTTGGACCTTCTTATTGACGATGAAACACAGAAATTGCATCGAAATTAAATACAAAAGGCACAATGCCGACTTAAGTACAAGAAGACTGACTCTTCTTACTGTCTATGTTTTGAACCATTCTTGTGACATTAGTTATAGATTCCGATGTTTCACTTCTGGCTTACTGTATCCCTTGGACCTTCTTATTGACGATGAAACACAGAAATTGCATCGGAATTAAATACAAAAGGCACAATGCCGACTTAAGTACAAGAAAACTGACACTTCCTACTGTCTATGTCATGAACCATTCCCGTGACACTAGTTATAGATTCCGATGCATCACTTCAGGTTTGCTGTATTCCTTGGACCTTCTTATTGACGATGAAATACACATATTGCATCGGAATTAAATACAAAAGGCACAATGCTGACTTAAGTACAAGAAGACTGACTCTTCTTGCTGTGTATGTTTTGAACCATTCCTGTGACACTAGTTATAGATTCCGATGCTTCACTTAAGGTTTACTGTCTCCCTCTGATCTTCGTATTGACGACGAAACACAGAAACTGCATCGGAATTAAATACAAAATGCACAATGCCGACTTATGTACAAGAAGACTGACTCTTCTTACTGACTATGTTGTGAACATTTCCTGTGAGACCAGTTTTAGATTCCGATGCTGCACTATAGTTTACTGTACCCCTTGGACCTTCATATTGACGATGAAACACATACATTGCATCAGAATTAAATAGAAAAGGCACAATGCCGACTTAAGTACAAGAAGACTGACTCTTCCTCCTGTCTATGTTTTATCCATTCCTGTGACACTAGTTATAGATTCCGATGCTTCACTTCAGGTTTACTGATTCCCTCTGACCTTCTTATTGACGATGAAACACAGAAACTGCATCAGAATTACATACAAAAGGCACAATGGCGACTCAAATACAAGATGACTGGCTCTTCTTACTCTCTATGTTTGAACCTTTCCTGAGAGACCGGTTTTAGATTCCGGTGCTTCACTTAATGTATACTGTATCCCTTGGACCTTCTTATTGACGACAAAACACAGAAATTGCATCAAAATTACATAGAAAATGCACAATGCCGACTTAAGTACAAGAAGACTGACACTTCCCACTGTCTATGTTTGAACCATTCCTGTGACACTAGTTATAGATTCCGATGCATCACATCAGGTTTACTATACCCCTTGGATCTTCTTATTGACGATGAAACACACAAATTGCATCGGAATTAAATACAAAAGGCACAATGCCGACTTAAGTACAAGAAGACTGACTCTCCTTGCTGTGCATGTTTGGAACCATTCCTGTGACACTAGTTATAGATTCCGATGCTTCACTTAAGGTTTACTCTGTCTATCTGACCTTCGTATTGACGACGAAACACAGAAACTGCATCGGAGTTAAATAAAAAAGGCACAATAACGACTTAAGTACAAGAAGACTGACACTTCCTACTGTCTATGGTTTGCACCATTCCTGTGACACTAGTTATAGATTCCGATGCTTCACTTCAGGTTTACTGTATCCCTTGGACCTTCCTATTGACGATGAAACACACAAATTGCATCGGAATTAAATACAAAAGGCACAATGCCGACTTAAGTACAGGAAGACGGACTCTTCTTGCTGTGTATGTTTTGAACCATTCCTGTGACATTAGTTACAGATTCCGATGCTTCACTTAAGGTTTACTCTATCCCTCTGACCTTCGTATTGACGACGAAACACAGAAACTGCATCGGAATTAAATAGAAAAGCACAATGCCAACTTAAGTACAAGATGACTGACTCTTCCTACTGTCTATGCTTTGCACTATTCCTATGACACTAGTTATAGATTCCGATGCTTCAATTCAGGTTTACTGTATCCCTCAGACCTTCTTATTGACGATGAAACACAGAAATTGCATCGGAATTAAATACAAAAGGCACAATGTCGTCTTAAGTACAAGACGACAGACTTTTCTTACTGTCTATGTTTTGAACCTTTTCTGTGACACCAGTTATAGATTCCGATGCTTCACTTCAGGTTTAATGCATCCCTCTGACCTTCTTCTTGATGATGAAACACAGAATTTGCATCGGAATTAAATAGAAAAGGCACAATGCCGACTTACGTACAAGAAGACCGACTCATCTTACTGTCTATTTTTTTGAACCATTCCTGTGACACTAGTTATAGATTCCGACGCGTCACTTAAGGTTTACTGTCTCCCTCTGACCTTCGTATTGACGACGAAACACAGAAACTGCATCGGAATTAAATACAAAAGGCACAATGCCGACTTAAGTAAAAGAAGACTGACACTTCCTACTGTCTATGTTATGAACCATTCCTGTGACACTAGTTATAGATTCCGATGCATCACTTCATTTTTACTGTATCCCTTGGACCATCTTATTGACGATGAATCACACAAATTGCATCGGAATTAAATACAAAAGGCACAATGCAGACTTAAGTACAAGATGACTGACTCTTCTTGCTGTGTGTGTTTTGAACCATTCCTGTGACATTAGTTGTAGATTCCGATGCTTCACTTAAGGTTTACTGTCTCCCTCTGACCTTCATATTGACGACGAAACACAGAAACTGCATCGCAATTAAATACAAAATGCACAATGCCGACTTAAGTACAAGAAGACTGACTCTTCATACTGACTATGTTGTGAACATTTCCTGTGAGACCACTTTTAGATTCCGATGCTTCACTATATGTTTACTGTATCCCTTGGACCTTCTTATTGACGATGAAACACATCCATTGCATCGGAATTAAATATAAAAGTCACAATGCCGACTTGAGTACAAGAAGACTGACTCTTCCTACTGTCTATGTTTTAACCATTCCTGTGACGCTAGTTATAGATTGCGATGCTTCACTTCAGGTTTACTGATTCCCTCTGACCTTCTTATTGACGATGAAACACAGAAATTGCATCGGAATGAAATACAAAAAGCACAATGCCGACTTAAGTACAAGAAGACTGACTCTTCTTACTGTCTATTTTTTGAACCATTCCGGTGACACTAGTTACAGTTTCCGATGCTTCACTTCAGGTTTACTGTATCACTTGGACCTTCTTATTGACGATGAAACACAGAAATTGCATCGGAATTAAATACAAAAGTCACAATGCCGACTTAAGTACAAGAAGACTGTCTCTTCTTACTGTCAATGATTTGAACAATTCCTGTGACACTAGTTATAGATTCCGATGCTTCACTTCAGGTTTACTGTATTCGTTGGACCTTCTTATCGACGATGAAACACAGAAATTGCATCGGAATTAAATACAAGAGGCACAATGCCAACGTAAGTACAAGAATACTGACTCTTCTTACTGTCTATGTTTTGAACCATTCCTGTGACACTAGTTATAGATTCCGATGCTTCATTTTAGGTTTACTGTATCCTTTTGACCTTCTTATTGACGACGAAACACAGAAGTTCATCGGAATGAAATAGGAAAGGCACAATGCCGACTTAAGTACAAGAAGACTGACTCTTCCTACTGTCTATGTTTTAACCATTCCTGTAACACTAGTTATAGATTCCGATGCTTCACTTTAGGTTTACTGATTCCCTCTGACCTTCTTATTGACGATGAAACACAGAAACTGCATCGGAATTATATACAAAAGGCACAATGCCGACTCAAATACAAGACGACTGGCTCTTCTTACTCTCTATGTTTTGCCCCTTTCCTGAGAGACCGGTTTTAGATTCCGGTGCTTCACTTCAGGTTCACTGTATCCCTTGGACCTTCTTATTGACGACGAAACACAGAAATTGCATCAAAATTACATAGAAAAGGCACAATGCCGACTTAAGTAAAAGAAGACTGACCCTTCTTACTTACTATGATTTGAACATTTCCTGTGAGACCAGTTTTAGATTCCGATGCTTCACTATGTGTTTACTGTATCCCCTGGACCCTCTTATTGACGATGAAACACAGAAATTGCATCGAAATTAAATACAAAAGGCACAATGCCGACTTAAGTACAAGAAGACTGACTCTTCTTACTGTCTATGTTTTGAACCATTCTTGTGACATTAGTTATAGATTCCGATGTTTCACTTCTGGCTTACTGTATCCCTTGGACCTTCTTATTGACGATGAAACACAGAAATTGCATCGGAATTAAATACAAAAGGCACAATGCCGACTTAAGTACAAGAAAACTGACACTTCCTACTGTCTATGTCATGAACCATTCCCGTGACACTAGTTATAGATTCCGATGCATCACTTCAGGTTTGCTGTATTCCTTGGACCTTCTTATTGACGATGAAATACACATATTGCATCGGAATTAAATACAAAAGGCACAATGCTGACTTAAGTACAAGAAGACTGACTCTTCTTGCTGTGTATGTTTTGAACCATTCCTGTGACACTAGTTATAGATTCCGATGCTTCACTTAAGGTTTACTGTCTCCCTCTGCCCTTCGTATTGACGACGAAACACAGAAACTGCATCGGAATTAAATACAAAATGCACAATGCCGACTTATGTACAAGAAGACTGACTCTTCTTACTGACTATGTTGTGAACATTTCCTGTGAGACCAGTTTTAGATTCCGATGCTGCACTATAGTTTACTGTACCCCTTGGACCTTCATATTGACGATGAAACACATACATTGCATCGGAATTAAATAGAAAAGGCACAATGCCGACTTAAGTACAAGAAGACTGACTCTTCCTACTGTCTATGTTTTATCCATTCCTGTGACACTAGTTATAGATTCCGATGCTTCACTTCAGGTTTACTGATTCCCTCTGACCTTCTTATTGACGATGAAACACAGAAACTGCATCAGAATCACATACAAAAGGCACAATGGCGACTCAAATACAAGATGACTGGCTCTTCTTACTCTCTATGTTTGAACCTTTCCTGAGAGACCGGTTTTAGATTCCGGTGCTTCACTTAATGTATACTGTATCCCTTGGACCTTCTTATTGACGACGAAACACAGAAATTGCATCAAAATTACATAGAAAATGCACAATGCCGACTTAAGTACAAGAAGACTGACACTTCCCACTGTCTATGTTTGAACCATTCCTGTGACACTAGTTATAGATTCCGATGCATCACATCAGGTTTACTGTACCCCTTGGATCTTCTTATTGACGATGAAACACACAAATTGCATCGTAATTAAATACAAAAGGCACAATGCCGACTTAAGTACAAGAAGACTGACTCTCCTTGCTGTGTATGTTTGGAACCATTCCTGTGACACTAGTTATAGATTCCGATGCTTCACTTAAGGTTTACTCTGTCTATCTGACCTTCGTATTGACGACGAAACACAGAAACTGCATCGGAATTAAATAAAAAAGGCACAATGCCGACTTAAGTACAAGAAGACTGACTCTTCCTACTGTCTATTGTTTGCACCATTCCTGTGACACTAGTTATAGATTCCGATGCTTCACTTCAGGTTTACTGTATCCCTCAGACCTTCTTATTGACGATGAAACACAGAAATAGCATCGGAATTTAATACAAAAGCCACAATGTCGACTTAAGTTCAAGACGACAGACTTTTCTTACTGTCTATGTTTTGAACCTTTTCTGTAACACCAGTTATAGATTCCGATGCTTCACTTCAGGTTTTTACTGCATCCCTCTGACCTTCTTCTTGATGATGAAACACAGAATTTGCATCGGAATTAAATAGAAAAGGCACAATGCCGACTTAAGTACAAGAAGACTGACTCTTCCTACTGTCTATGTTTTAACCATTCCTGTGACACTAGTTATAGATTCCGATGCTTCACTTCAGGTTTACTGATTCCCTCTGACCTTCTTATTGACGATGAAACACAGAAACAGCATCGGAATTAAATACAAAAGGCACAATGCAAACAAAAATAAAAGATGACTGGCTCTTCTTACTCTCTATGTTTTGAACCTTTCCTGAGAGTCCGGTTTTTGATTCCGGTGCTTCACTTCATGTTTACTGTATCCCTTGGACCTTCTTATTGACGACGAAACACAGAAAGTGCATCAAAATTACATAGAAAAGGCACAATGCCGACTTACGTACAAGAAGACTGACTCTTCTTATTTACTATGATTTGAACATTTCCTGTGAGACCAGTTTTAGATTCCGATGCTTCACTATGTGTTTACTGTATCCCTCTGACCTTCTTATTGACGATGAAACACAGAAATTGCATCGGAATTAAATACAAAAGTCACAATGCCGACTTAAGTACAAGAAGACTGTCTCTTCTTTCTGACTATGTTGTGTGCATTTCCTGTGAGACCAGTTTTAGATGCCGATGCTTCACTAAACGTTTACTGTATCCCTTAGACCTTCTTATTGACGATGAAACACATACATTGCATCGGAATTAAATAGAAAAGGCACAATGCCGACTTAAATACCAGACGACAGACTCTTCCTACTGTCTATGTTTTAACCATTCCTGTGACACTAGTTATAGATTCCGATGCTTCACTTCAGGTTTACTGTATCCCTTCTACCTTCTTATCGACGATGAAACACAGAAATTGCATCGGAATTAAATACAAGAGGCACAATGCCGACATAAGTACAAGAATACTGACTCTTCTTACTGTCTATGTTTTGAACCATTCCTGTGACACTAGTTATAGATTCCGATGCTTCATTTTAGGTTTACTGTATCCTTTTGACCTTCTTATTGACGACGAAACACAGAAGTTCATCGGAATTAAATAGAAAAGGCACAATGCCGACTTAAGTACAAGAAGACTGACTCTTCCTACTGTCTATGTTTGAACCATTCCTGTGACACTAGTTATGGATTCCGTTGCTTCACGTCAGGTTTACTGTATCCCTCTGACCTTCTTATTGATGATGAAACACAGAAATTGCATCGGAATTAAATACAAAATGCACAATGCCGACTTAAGTACAAGTAGACTGACTCTTCTTACTGACTATGTTGTGAACATTTCCTGTGAGACCAGTTAGATTCCGATGCTTCACTATACGTTTACTGTATCCCTTATACCTTCTTATTGACGATGAAACACATACATTGCATCGGAATTAAATAGTAAAGGCACAATGCCGACTTAAATAACAGAAGACAGACTCTTCCTACTGTACTGTTTATTTTAACCATTCCTGTGACACTAGTTATAGATTCCGATGCTTCACTTCAGGTTTACTGATTCCCTCTGACCTTCTTATTGACGATGAAACACAGAAACTGCATCGGAATTATATACAAAAGGCACAATGCTGACTCAAATACAAGAAGACTGGCTCTTCTTACTCTCTATGTTTTGCACCTTTCCTGAGAGAAAGGTTTTAGATTACGGTGCTTCACTTCAGTTTTACTGTATCCCTTGGACCTTCTTATTGACGACGAAACACAGAAATTGCATCAAAATTACATAGGAAAGGCACAATGCCGACTTAAGTAAAAGAAGACTGACCCTTCTTACTTACTATGATTTGAACATTTCCTGTGAGACCAGTTTTAGATTCCGATGCTTCACTATGTGTTTACTGTATCCCTTGGACCTTCTTATTGACGATGAGACACAGAAATTGCATCGAAATTTAATACAAAAGGCACAATGCCGACTTAAGTACAAGAAGACTGACTCTTCTTACTGTCTATGTTTTGAACCATTCTTGTGACACTAGTTATAGATCCCGATGTTTCACTTCTGGTTTACTGTATCCCTTGGACCTTCTTATTGACGATGTAACAAAGAAATTGCTTCGGAATTAAATACAAAAGGCACAATGCCGACTGAAGTACAAGAAAACTGACACTTCCTACTGTCTATGTCATGAACCATTCCCGTGACACTAGTTATAGATTCCGATGCATCACTTCAGGTTTACTGTATCCCTTGGACCTTCTTATTGACGATGAAACACACAAATTGCATCGGGAGTAAATACAAAAGGCACAATGCCGACTTAAGTACAAGAAGACCGACTCTTCTTGCTATGTATGTTTTGAACCATTCCTGTGACACTAGTTATAGATTCCGATGCTTCACTTAAGGTTTACTGTCACCCTCTGACCTTCGTATTGACGACGAAACACAGAAACTGCATCGGAATTAAATACAAAATGCACAATGCCGACTTATGTACAAGAAGACTGACTCTTCTTACTGACTATGTTGTGAACATTTCCTGTGAGACCAGTTTTAGATTCCGATGCTTCACTATTGTTTACTGTACCCCTTGGACCTTCTTATTGACGATGAAACACATACATTGCATCGGAATTATATAGAAAAGGCACAATGCCGACTTAAGTACAAGAAGACTGACTATTCCTACTGTCTATGTTTTATCCATTCCTGTGACAGTAGTTATAGATTCCGATGCTTCACTTCAGGTTTACTGATTCCCTCTGACCTTCTTATTGACGTTGAAACACAGAAATAGCATCGGAATTAAATACAAAAGGCACAATGTCAACTTAAGTTCAAGACGACAGACTTTTCTTACTGTCTATGTTTTGAACCTTTTCTGTGACACCAGTTATAGATTCCGATGCTTCACTTCAGGTTTTTACTGCATCCCTCTGACCTTCTTCTTGATGATGAAACACAGAATTTGCATCGGAATTAAATAGAAAAGGCACAATGCCGACTTATGTACAAGAAGACTGACGCTTCCTACTGTCTATGTTTTAACCATTCCTGTGACAGTAGTTATAGATTCCGATGCTTCACTTCAGGTTTACTGATTCCCTCTGACCTTCTTATTGACGATGAAACACAGAAACTGCATCGGAATTAAATACAAAAGGCACAATGCCGACAAAAATAAAAGATGACTGGCTCTTCTTACTCTCTATGTTTTGAACCTTTCCTGAGAGTCCGGTTTTAGATTCCGGTGCTTCACTTCATGTTTACTGTATCCTTTGGACCTTCTTATTGACGACGAAACACAGAAAGTGCATCAAAATTACATAAAAAAGGCACAATGCCGACTTAAGTACAAGAAAACTGACTCTTCTTATTTACTATGATTTGAATATTTCCTGTGAGACCAGTTTTAGATTCCGATGCTTCACTATGTGTTTACTGTATCCCTTGGACCTTCTTATTGACGATGAAACACAGAAATTGGAATGATATTAAATACAAAAGGCACAATGCCGACTTAAGTACAAGAAGACTGACTCTTCTTACTGTCTATTTTTTGAACCATTCCGGTGACACTAGTTATAGTTTCCGATGCTTCACTTCAGGTTTACTGTATCACTTGGACCTTCTTATTGACGATGAAACACAGAAATAGCATCGGAATTAAATACAAAAGACACAATGCCGATTCAAGTACAAGAAGACTGACTCTTCCTACTGTCTATGTTTTGAGCCATTCTTGTGACATTCCGATGCTTCACTTCAGGTTTACTGTATCCCTCTGACCTTCTTATTGACGATGAAACACAGAAATTGCATCGGAATTAAATACAAAAGTCACAATGCCGACTTAAGTACAAGAAGACTGTCTCTTCTTTCTGACTATGTTGTGTGCATTTCCTGTGAGACCAGTTTTAGATTCCGATGCTTCACTATATGTTTACTGTATCACTTGGACCTTCTTATTGACGATGAAACACAGAGATTGCATCGGACTCTAATACAAAAGGCACAATGCCGACTTAAGTACAAGAAGACCGACTCTAGTTACTGTCTACGTTTTGAACCATACCGGTGACACTAGTTATAGTTTCAGATGCTTCACTTCAGGTCTACTGTATCACTTGGACCTTCTTATTGCCGATGAAACACAGAAATTGCATCGGAATTAAATACAAAAGGCACAATGGCGACTTAAGTACAAGAAGACTGACTCTTCTTACTGTCAATGATTTGAACTATTCCTGTGACACTAGTTATAGATTCCGATGCTTCACTTCAGGTTTACTGTATCGCTTGGACCTTCTTATCGATGATGAAACACAGAAATTGCATCGGAATTAAATACAAGAGGCACAATGCCGACATAAGTACAAGAATACTGACTCTTCTTACTGTCTATGTTTTGAACCATTCCTGTGACACTAGTTATAGATTCCGATGCTTCATTTTAGGTTTACTGTATCCTTTTGACCTTCTTATTGACGACGAAACACAGAAGTTCATCGGAATTAAATAGAAAAGGCGCAATGCCGACTTAAGTACAAGAAGACTGACTCTTCCTACTGTCTATGTTTGAACCATTCCTGTGACACTAGTTATGGATTCCGTTGCTTCACTTCAGGTTTTCTGTATCCCTCTGACCTTCTTATTGATGATGAAACACAGAAATTGCATCGGAATTAAATACAAAATGCACAATGCCGACTTAAGTACAAGTAGACTGACTCTTCTTACTGACTATGTTGTGAACATTTCCTGTGAGACCAGTGTTAGATTCCGATGCTTCACTATACGTTTACTGTACCCCTTAGACCTTCTTATTGACGATGAAACACATACATTGCATCGGAATTAAATAGAAAAGGCACAATGCCGACTTAAATACCAGAAGACAGACTCTTCCTATTGTCCATGTTTTAACCATTCCTGTGACACTAGTTATAGATTCCGATGCTTCACTTCAGGTTTACTGATTCCCTCTGACCTTCTTATTGACGATGAAACACAGAAACCGCATCGGAATTATATACAAAAGGCACAATGCTGACTCAAATACAAGAAGACTGGCTCTTCTTACTCTCTATGTTTTGCACCTTTCCTGAGAGACCGGTTTTAGATTCCGGTGCTTCACTTCAGGTTTACTGTATCCCTTGGACCTTCTTATTGACGACGAAACACAGAAGTTCATCGGAATTAAATAGAAAAGGCACAATGCCGACTTAAGTACAAGAAGACTGACTCTTCCTACTGTCTATGTTTGAACCATTCCTGTGACACTAGTTATGGATTCCGTTGCTTCACTTCAGGTTTACTGTATCCCTCTGACCTTCTTATTGATGATGAAACACAGAAATTGCTTCGGAATTAAATACAAAAGGCACAATGCCGACTGAAGTACAAGAAAACTGACACTTCCTACTGTCTATGTCATGAACCATTCCCGTGACACTAGTTATAGATTCCGATGCATCACTTCAGGTTTACTGTATCCCTTGGACCTTCTTATTGACGATGAAACACACAAATTGCATCGGAAGTAAGTACAAAAGGCACAATGCCGACTTAGGTACAAGAAGACTGACTCTTCTTGCTGTGTATGTTTTGAACCATTCCTGTGACAGTAGTTATAGATTCCGATGCTTCAATTAAGGTTTACTGATTCCCTCTGACCTTCGTATTGACGACGAAACACAGAAACTGCATCGGAATTAAATACAAAATGCACAATGCCGACTTATGTACAAGAAGACTGACTCTTGTTACTGACTATGTTGTGAACATTTCCTGTGAGACCAGTTTTAGATTCCGATGCTTCACTATTGTTTACTGTACCCCTTGGGCCTTTTTATTGACGATGAAACACATACATTGCATCAGAATTAAATAGAAAAGGCACAATGCCGACTTAAGTACAAGTAGACTGACTCTTCCTACTGTCTATGTTTTATCCATTACTGTGACACTAGTTATGGATTCGGATGCTTCACTTCAGGTTTACTGATTCCCTCTGACCTTCTTATTGACGATGAAAACAGAAACTGCATCGGAATTAAATACAAAAGGCACAATGGCGACTCAAATACAAGATGACTGGCTCTTCTTACTCTCTATGTTTGAACCTTTCCTGAGAGACCGGTTATACATTCCGGTGCTTCACTTAATGTTTACTGTATCCCTTGGACCTTCTTATTGACGACGAAACACAGAAATTGGATCGAAATTAAATACAAAAGGCACAATGCCGACTTAAGTACAAAAAGAATGACTCTTCTTACTACCTATGTTTTGAACCATTCCTGTGACACTAGTTATAGATTCCGATGCTTCACTTAAGGTTTACTGTATCCCTTGGACCTTCTTATTGACGATGAAACACACAAATTGCATTGGAAATAAATACAAAAAGCACAATGCCGACTTAAGTACAAGAAGACTGACTCTTCTTACTGTCTGTTTTTTGAACCATTCCGGTGACACTAGTTATAGTTTCCGATGCTTCACTTCAGGTTTACTGTATCACTTGGACCTTCTTATTGACGATGAAACACAGAAATAGCATCGGAATTAAATACAAAAGACACAATGCCGATTCAAGTACAAGAAGACTGACTCTTCCTACTGTCTATGTTTTGAACCATTCTTGTGACATTCCGATGCTTCACTTCAGGTTTACTGTATCCCTCTGACCTTCTTATTGACGATGAAACACAGAAATTGCATCGGAATTAAATACAAAAGTCACAATGCCGACTTAAGTACAAGAAGACTGTCTCTTCTTTCTGACTATGTTGTGTGCATTTCCTGTGAGACCAGTTTTAGATTCCGATGCTTCACTATATGTTTACTGTATCACTTGGACCTTCTTATTGACGATGAAACACAGAAATTGCATCGGACTCAAATACAAAAGGCACAATGCCGACTTAAGTACAAGAAGACCGACTCTTCTTACTGTCTATGTTTTGAACCATACCGGTGACACTAGTTATAGTTTCAGATGCTTCACTTCAGGTCTACTGTATCACTTGGACCTTCTTATTGCCGATGAAACACAGAAATTGCATCGGAATTAAATACAAAAGGCACAATGGCGACATAAGTGCAAGAAGACTGTCTCTTCTTACTGTCAATGATTTGAACTATTCCTGTGACACTAGTTATAGATTCCGATGCTTCACTTCAGGATTACTGTATCCCTTGGACCTTCTTATCGATGATGAAACACAGAAATTGCATCGGAATTAAATACAAGAGGCACAATGCCGACATAAGTACAAGAATACTGACTCTACTTACTGTCTATGTTTTGAAGCATTCCTGTGACACTAGTTATAAATTCCGATGCTTCATTTTAGGTTTACTGTATTCTTTTGTCCTTCTTATTGACGACGAAACACAGAAGTTCATCGGAATTAAATAGAAAAGGCACAATGCCGACTTAAGTACAAGAAGACTGACTCTTCCTACTGTCTATGTTTGATCCATTCCTGTGACACTAGTTATGGATTCCGTTGCTTCACTTCAGGTTTACTGTATCCCTCTGACCTTCTTATTGATGATGAAACACAGAAATTGCATCGGAATTAAATACAAAATGCACAATGCCGACTTAAGTACAAGTAGACTGACTCTTCTTACTGACTATGTTGTGAACATTTCCTGTGAGACCAGTTTTAGATTCCGATGCTTCACTATACGTTTACTGTATCCCTTAGACCTTCTTATTGACGGTGAAACACATACATTGCATTGGAATTAAATAGAAAAGGCACAATGCCGACTTAAATACCAGAAGACAGACTCTTCCTATTGTCTATGTTTTAACCATTCCTGTGTCACTAGTTATAGATTCCGATGCTTCACTTCAGGTTTACTGATTCCCTCTGACCTTCTTATTGACGATGAAACACAGAAATTGCATCGGAATTAAATACAAAAGGCACAATGGCGACTCAAATACAAGATGACTGGCCCTTCTTACTCTCTATGTTTGAACCTTTCCTGAGAGACCGGTTATAGATTACGGTGCTTCACTTAATGTTTACTGTATCCCTTGGACCTTCTTATTGACGACGAAACACAGAAAGTGCATCAAAATTACATAGAAAAGGCACAATGCCGACTTAAGTTCAAGAAGACTGACTCTTCTTATTTACTATGATTTGAACATTTCCTGTGAGACCAGTTTTAGATTCCGATGCTTCACTATGTGTTTACTGTATCCCTTGGACCTTCTTATTGACGATGAAACACAGAAATTGGATCGAAATTAAATACAAAAGGCACAATGCCGACTTAAGTACAAGAAGAATGACTCTTCTTACTATCTATGTTTTGAACCATTCCTGTGACACTAGTTAAGATTCCGATGCTTCACTTCAGGTTTACTGTATCCCTTGGACCTTCTTATTGACGATGAAAGACAGAAATTGCGTCGGAATTAAATACAAAAGGCACAATGCCGACTTATGTACAAGAAGACTGACTCTTCATGCTGTGTATGTTTTGAACCATTCCTGTGACACTAGTTATAGATTCCGATGCTTCACTTAAGGTATACTCTATCCCTCTGACCTTCGTATTGACGACGGAACACAGAAACTGCATCGGAATTAAATAGAAAAGCACAATGCCGACTTAAGTACAAGAAGACTGACTCTTCCTACTGTCTATGTTTTGCACCATTCCTGTGACACTAGTTATAGATTCCGATGCTTCACTTCAGGTTTACTGCATCCCTCTGACCTTCTTCTTGATGATGAAACACAGAATTTGCATCGAAATTGAATAGAAAAGGCACAATGCCGACTTACGTACAAGAAAACTGACTCATCTTGATGTCTATTTTTTGAACCATTCCTGTGACACTAGTTATAGATTTCGATGCTTCACTTAAGGGTTACTGTCCCCCTCTGACCTTCGTATTGACGACGAAACACAGAAACTGCACCGGAATGAAATACGAAATGCACAATGCCGACTTAGCACAAGAAGACTGACTCTTCTTACTGACTATGATGTGAACATTTCCTGTGAGACCAGTTTTAGATTCCGATGCTTCACCATATGTTTACTGTATCCCTTGGACCTTCTTATTGACGATGAAACACATACATTGCATCGGAATTAAATAGAAAAGGCACAATGCCGACTTAAGTACAAGAAGACTGACTCTTCCTACTGTCTATGTTTTAACAATTCCTGTGACATTACTTATAGTTTCCGATACTTCACATCAGGTTTACTGATTCCCTCTGACCTTCTTATTTACGATGAAACACAGAAACTGCATCGGAATTAAATACAAAAGGCACAATGCCGACTAAAATACAAGATGACTGGCTTTTCTTACTCTCTATGTTTTGAACCTTTCCTGAGAGACCGGTTTTAGATTGCGGTGCTTCACTTCATGTTTACTGTATCCCTTGGACCTTCTTATTGACGGCGAAACACAGAAATTGCATCAAAATTACATAGAAAAGGCATAATGCCGACTTAAGTACAAGAAGACCGACTCTTCTTATTTTCTATGATTTGAACATTTCCTGTGAGACCAGTTTTAAATTCCGATGCTTCACTATGTGTTTACTGTATCCCTTGGACCTTCTTATTGACGATGAAACACAGAAATTGCATCGAAATTAAATACAAAAGGCACAATGCCGACTTAAGTACAAGAAGAATGACTCTTCTTACAGTCTATGTTTTGAACCATTCCTGTGACACTAGTTAAGATTCCGATGCATCACTTCAGGTTTACTGTATCGCTTGGACCTTCTTATTGACGATGAAACACACAAATTGTATCGGAATTAAATGCAAAAGGCACAATGCCGACTTAAGTACAGGAAGACTGACTCTTCATGCTGTGTATGTTTTGAACAATTCCTGTGACACTAGTTGCAGATTCCGATGCTTCACTTAAGGTTTATTCTATCCCTCTGACCTTCGTATTTGGCGACGAAACACAGAAACTGCATCGGAATTAAATAGAAAAGCAGAATGCCGACTTAAGTACAAGAAGACTGACTCTTCCTACTGTCTATGCTTTGCACCATTCCTGTGACACTAGTTATAGATTCCGATGCTTCACTTCTGGTTTACTGTATCCCTCAGACCTTCTTAGTGACGATGAAACACAGAAATTGCATCGGAATTAAATACAAAAGGCACAATGTCGACTTAAGTACATGACGACAGACTTTTCTTACTGTCTATGTTTTGAACCTTTTCTGTGACACCAGTTATAGATTCTGATGCTCCAACTCAGGTTTACTGTATCCCTCTGACCTTCTTATTGTCGATGAAACACAGAAATTGCATCGGAATTAAATTCAAAAGGCACAATGCCGACTTAAGTACAAGAGGACTGACTCTTCTTACTGTCTATGTTTTGAACCATTCCTGTGACGCTAGCTGTAGATTCCGATGCTTCACTTCAGGTTTACTGCATCCCTTGGACCTTATTATTGACGACGAAACACAGAAATTGCATCGGAATTAAATAGGAAAGCCACAATGCCGGCTTAAGTGCAAGAAGACTGACCCTTCCTACTGTCTAGGGTTTGAACCATTCCTGTGACACTAGTTATAGGATCCGATGCTTCACTTCAAGTTTACTGTATACCTCTGACCCTGTTACTGACGATGAAACACAGAAATTGCATCGGAATTAAATAGAAAAGGCACAATGCCGACTTAAGTACAAGAAAACTGACTCTTCTTACTGTCTATGATTTGAACCATTCCTGTGACACTAGTTACAGATTCCGATGCTTCACTTCAGGTTTACTGTATCCCTTGGACCTTCTTATTGACTACGAAACAAAGAATTTGCATCGGAATTAAATAAAAAAGGCACAATGCCGACTTAAGTACAAGAAGACTGAGTCTTCCTACTGTCTCTGTTTGGAACCATCCTTGTGACACTAGTTATAGATTCCGATGCTTCACTTCATGTTTACTGTATCCCTCTGACCTTCTTGTTGACGATGAAACACAGAAACTGCATCGGAATTAAATACAAAAGGCACAATGCCGACTTAAGTACAAGAAGACTGTCTCTTCTTTCTGACTATGTTGTGAACATCTCCTGTGAGACCAGTTTTAGATTCCGATGCTTCACTACATGTTTATAGTATCCCTTGGACCTTCTTATTGACGATGAAACACAGAAATTGCATCGGAATTAAATAAAAAAGGCACAATGCCGACTTAAGTACAAGAAGACTGACTCTTCTTCCTGTCTATGTTTAGAACCATTCCTGTGACACTAGTTATAGATTCCGATGCTTCACTTCAGGTTTACTGTATCCCTCTGACCTTCTTATTGACGATGAAACACAGAAATTGCATCGGAATCAAATACAAAATGCACAGTGCCGACTTAAGTACAAGAAGACTGACTCTTCTTTCTGACTATAATGTGAACATTTCCTGTGAGACCAGTTTTAGATTCCGATGCTTCACTATATGTTTACTGTATCCCTCAGACCTTCTTAGTGACGATGAAACACAGAAATTGCATCGGAATTAAATACAAAAGGCACAATGTCGACTTAAGTACATGACGACAGACTTTTCTTACTGTCTATGTTTTGAACCTTTTCTGTGACACCAGTTATAGATTCCGATGCTTCACTTCAGGTTTACTGTATCCCTCTGACCTTCTTATTGTCGATGAAACACAGAAATTGCATCGGAATTAAATTCAAAAGGCACAATGCCGACTTAAGTACAAGAGGACTGACTCTTCTTACTGTCTATGTTTTGAACCATTCCTGTGACGCTAGTTGTAGATTCCGATGCTTCACTTCAGGTTTACTGCATCCCTTGGACCTTATTATTGACGACGAAACACAGAAATTGCATCGGAATTAAATAGGAAAGGCACAATGCCGGCTTAAGAACAAGAAGACTGACCCTTCCTATTGTCTAGGTTTTGAACCAATCCTGTGACACTAGTTATAGGATCCGATGCTTCACTTCAAGTTTACTGTATACCTCTGACCCTGTTACTGACGGTGAAACACAGAAATTGCATCGGAATTAAATAGAAAAGGCACAATGCCGACTTAAGTACAAGAAAACTGACTCTTCTTACTGTCTATGATTTGAACCATTCCTGTGACACTAGTTACAGATTCCGATGCTTCACTTCAGGTTTACTGTATCCCTTGGACCTTCTTATTGACGATGAAACACAGAAATTGCATCGGAATTAAATACAAAAAGCACAATGCCGACTTAAGTACAAGACGACTGACAGTTCCTACTGTCTATGTTTGAACCATTCCTGTGACACTAGTTATAGATTCTGATGCATCACTTCAGGTTTACTGTATCCCTTGGACCTTCTTATTGACGATGAAACACACAAATTGCATCGGAATTAAATACAAAACGCACAATGCCGACTTAAGTACAAGAAGACTGACTCTTCACGCTGTGTATGTTTTGAACCATTCCTGTGACACTAGTTATAGATTCCGATGCTTCACTTAAGGTTTATTCTATCCCTCTGACCTTCGTATTGACGACGAAACACAGGAACAGCATCGGAATTAAATAGAAAAGCACAATGCCGACTCAAGTACAAGAAGACTGACTCTTCCTACTGTCTATGCTTTGCACCATTCCTGTGACACTAGTTATAGATTTCGAGGCTTCACTTCTGGTTTACTGTATCCCTTAGACCTTCTTATTGACGATGAAACACAGAAATTGCATCGGAATTAAATACAAAAGGCACAATGTCGACTTAAGTACAAGACGACAGACTTTTCTTACAGTCTATGTTGTGAACCTTTTCTGTGACACCAGTTACAGATTCCGATGCTTCACTTCAGGTTTATTGTATCCCTCTGACCTTCTTATTGTCGATGAAACACAGAAATTGCATCGGAATTAAATTCAAAAGGCACAATGCCGACTTAAGTACAAGAAGACTGTCTCTTCTTTCTGACTATGTTGTGAACATTTCCTGTGAGACCAGCTTTAGATTCCGATGCTTCACTACATGTTTATAGTATCCCTTGGACCTTCTTATTGACGATGAAACACAGAAATTGCATCGTAATTAAATACAAAAGGCACAATGCCGACTTTAGTACTAGAAGACTGACTCTTCTTACTGTCTATGTTTTGAACAATTCCTGTGACACTAGTTATAGATTCCGATGCTTCACTTCAGGATTACTGTATCCCTTGGACCTTCTTATCGGCGATGAAACACAGAAATTGCATCGGAATTAAATAGAAAAGGCACAATGCCGACTTAAGTACAAGAAGACTGACTCTTCCTACTGTCTATGTTTTGAACCATTCCTGTGACACTAGTTATAGATACCGGTGCTTCACTTCAGGTTTACTGTATCCCTCTGACCTTCTTATTGATGATGAAACACAGAAATTGCATCGGAATTAAATACAAAATGCCCAATGCCGACTTAAGTACAAGAAGACTGACTCTTTTTACTGACTATGTTGTGAACATTTCCTGTGAGACCAGTTTTAGATTCCGATGCTTCGTTATATGTTTACTGTATCACATGGACCTTCTTATTGACGATGAAACACAGAACTTGCATCGGAATTAATTAGAAAAGGTACAATGCCGACTTAAGTACAACAAGACTGACTCTTCCTACTGTCTATGTTTTAACCATTCCTGTGACACTAGTTATAGATTCCGATGCTTCACTTCAGGTTTACTGATTCCCTCTGACCTTCTTATTGTCGATGAAACACAGAAACTGCATCAGAATTAAATTCAAAAGGCACAATGCCGACTCAAATACAAGATGACTGGCTCTTCTTACTCTCTATGTTTTGAAGCTTTCCTGAGAGACCGATTTTGGATTCCGGTGCATCACGTCAGGTTTACTGTATCCCTTGGACGTTCTTATTGATGATGAACCACAGAAATTGCATCGGAATTACATAGAAAAGGCACAATGCCGACTTAAGTACAAGAAGACTGACTCTTCTTACTGACTATGATTTGAACATTTCCTGTGAGACCAGTTTTGGATTCCCATGCTTCACTATGTGTTTACTGTATCCCTTGGACCTTCTTAATGACGATGAAACTCAGATATTGCATAAAAATTAAATACAAAAGGCACGATGCCGACATAAGTACAAGAAAACTTACTCTTCTTGCTGTGTATGTTTTGAACCATTCCTGTGACACAAGTTATAGATTCCGATGCTTCACTTAAGGTTTACTGTATCCCTCTGACCTTCTTATTTACGATGAAACACAGAAATTGCATCGGAATTAAATACAAAACGCACGATGCCGACTTAAGTAAAAGAAGACTGAATCTTCTACCTGTCTATGTTTTAAACCATTCCTCTGACACAAGTTATAGATTCCGATGCTTCACTTCAGGTTTACTGTATCCCTCTGACCTTCCTATTTACGATGAAACACAGAAATTGCATCGGAATTAAATACAAAACGCACAATGCCGACTTAAGTACAAGAAGACTTACTCTTCTTACTGTCCATGTTGTGAACCATTCCGGTAACACTAGCTATAGTTTCAGATGCTTCACTTCAGGTTCACTGTATCACTTGGACCTTATTATTGTCGATGAAACACAGAAATTGTTTCGGAATTAAATTCAAAAGACACAATGCCGACTTAAGTTCATGAAGACTGACTCTTCTTACGGTCTATGATTTGATCCATTCCTGTGACACTAGTTACAGATTCCGATGCATCACTTCAGGTGTACTGTATCCCTTGGACCTTCTTATTGACGATGAAACACAGAAATTGCATCGGGATTAAATACAAAAGGCACAATGACGACTTAAGTACAAGTAGACTGACACTTCTTACTGTCGAAGTTTGAACCATTCCTGTGACACTAGTTATAGATTCTGATGCTTCACTTCAGTTTTACTATATCCCTCTGACCTTCTTATTGACGATGAAACTCAGAAATTACATCGGAATTAATTACAAAAGGCACAATGCCGACTTAAGTACAAGAAGACTTACTCTTCCTACTGTCTATGTTTTGAACCACTCTCCTGACACTAGTTATAGAATCCGATGCTTCACTTCAGGTTTACTGTATCCCTCTGACCTTCTTATTGACGATGAAACGCAGAAATTGCTTCGGAATTAAATACAAAGGGCACAATGCCGACTTACGTACAAGGAGACTGACTCATCTTACTGTCTAAGTTTTGAACCATTCCTGTGACACTAGTTATAGATTCCGATGCTTCACTTCAGGTTTACTGTATCACTGGGACCTTCTTAATGACGACGAATCACAGAAATTGCATCGGAATTAAATAGAAAAGGCACAATGCCAACTTAAGTACAAGAGGACTGACTCTTCTTACTGTCTATGTTTTGAACCATTCCTGTGACACTAGTTATGGATTCCGATGCTTCACTTCAGGTTTACTGCATCCCATGACCCTTCTTATTGACGACGAAACACAGAAATTGCATCGGAATTAAATAGGAACGGCACAATGCCGACTTAAGTACAAGAAGACTGACTCTTCCAATTGTCTATGTTTTGCACCATTCCTATGACACTAGTTATGGATTCCAATGCTTCACTTCAGGTTTACTGTATCCCTCTGACCATCTTATTGACGATGAAACACAGGAATTGCATCGGAATTAAAATGAAAAGGCACAATTCCGACTTAAGTACAAGAAGACTGACTCATCCAACTGTCTCTGTTTCGTACCATTCCAATGACACTGGTTATAGATTCCGATGCTTCACTTCAGGTTTACTGAATCCCTCTGACCTTCTTATTGACGATGAAACACAGAAATTCGATCGGAATTAAATACAAAAGGCACAATGCCGACTTAAGTACAAGAAGCCTGACTCTTCTTTCTGACTATGTTGTGAACTTTTCCTGTGAGACCAGTTTTGGATTCCGATGCTTCACTATATATTTATTGTATCCCTTGGACCTTCTAATTGACGATGAAACACAGAAATTCCATCGGAATTAAATACAAAGGGCACAAGGCCGACTTAATAACAAGAAGACTGACTCTTCTTACTGTCTATGTTTAGAACCATTCCTGTGACACTAGTTATAGATTCCGATGCTTCACTTCAGGTTTACTGTATCCCTCGGACTTTCTTATTTACGATGAAACACTGAAATTGCATCGGAATTAAATACAAAAGGCACAATGCCGACTTATGTACAAGAAGACTGACGCTTATTACTGTCTATGATTTGAAGCATTCCGGTGACACTAGTTATAGTTTCCGATGCTTCACATCAGGTTTACTGTATCTGTTGGACCTGCTTATTGACGATGAAACACAGAAATCGCATCGGAATTAAATACAAAAAGCACAATGCCGACTTAAGTACAAGAAGACTGACTCTTCCTATTGTCTATGTTTTGAACCATTCTTGTGACACTAGTTATAGATTCCGATGCTTCACTTCAGGTTTACTGTATCCCTCTGACCTTCTTATTGGCGATGAAACACAGAAATTGCATCGGAATTAAATACAATTGGCACAATGCCGACTCAAATACAAGATGACTGGCTCTTCTTGCTCCCTATGTTTTGAACATTTCCTGTGAGACCGATTTTAGATTCCGATGCTTCACTTCATGTTTACTGTATCCCGTGGACCTTCTTATTGACGACGAAACACAGAAATTACGTAGGAATTAAGTAGGAAAGGCACAATGCCGACTTAAGTATAAGAAGACTGACTCTTCTTACTGACTATGAATTGAACATTTCCTGTGAGACCAGTTTTAGATAGCGATGCTCCACTATATGTTTACTGTATCCCTTAGACCTTCATATTGACGATGAAACACAGAAATTGCTTCGGAATTAAATACAAAAAAACACAATGCCGACTTACGTAGAAGGAGACTGAATCATCTTACTGTCTAAGTTTTGAACCATTCCTGTGACACTAGTTATAGATTCCGATGCTTCACTTCAGGTTTACTGTATCCCTGGGACCTTCTTATTGACGACGAAACACAGAAATTGCATCGGAATTAAATATAAAAGGCACAATGCCAACTTAAGTACAAGTTGACCGACTGTTCCCGCTGTCTATGTTTTGAACCGTTCCTGTGACACTAGTTATAGATTCCGATGCATCACTTCAGGTTTACTGTATCCCTCTGACCTTCTTATTGACGATGAAACACAGCTATTGCATCGGAATTAAATACAAAGGGCACAATGCCGACTTAAGTACAAGAGGACTGACTCTTCTTACTGTCTATGTTTTTAACCATTCCTGTGACACTAGTTATGGATTCCGATGCTTCACTTCAGGTTTACTGCATCCCATGACCCTTGTTATTGACGACGAAACACAGAAATTGCATAGGAACTAAGTAGGAAAGGCACAATGCCGACTTAAGTATAAGAAGACTGACTCTTCTTACTGACTATGAATTGAACATTTCCTGTGAGACCAGTTTTAGATACCGATCCTCCACTATATGTTTACTGTATCCCTTGGACCTTCATATTGACGATGAAACACAGAAATTGCTTCGGAATTAGATACAAAAAGCACAATGCCGACTTAAGTACAAGAAGACTGACACTTCTTACTGTCTATGTTTTGAACAATTCCTGTGACACTAGTTATAGATTCCGTTGCTTCACTTCAGGTTTACTGCATCCCTTGGACCTTCTTATTGACGACGACTCACAGAAATTGCATTGGAATTAAAAAGAAAAGGCACAATGCCGACTTATGTACAAGAAGACTGACCCTTCCTATTGTCTATGTTTTTAACCATTCCTGTGACACTAGTTATAGATTCCGATGCTTCACTTCAGGTTTACTGTATCCCTCTGACCCACTTATTGACGAGGAAACACAGAAATTGCATCGGAATTAAATAGAAAAAGCACAATGCCGACTTAAGTTTAAGAAGACTGACTCTTCTTACTGTCTATGTTTTGAATCATTCCTGTGACACTAGTTATAGATTCCGATGCTTCACTTCAGGTTTACTGTATCCCTTGGACCTTCTTATTTACGATGAAACACAGAAATTGCATCGGAATTAAATACAACAGGCACAATGCCGACTTAAGTACAAGAAGACTGACTCTTCTTACTGTCTATGTTTTGAACAATTCCTGTGACACTAGTTATAGATTCTGTTGCTTCACTTCAGGTTTACTGCATCCCTTGGCCCTTCTTATTGACGACGACTCACAGAAATTGCATTGGAATTAAAAAGGAAAGGCACAATGCCGACTTACGTACAAGAAGACTGACCCTTCCTATTAACTATGTTTTGAACCATTCCTGTGACCCTAGTTATAGAGTTCGATGCTTCACTTCAGGTTTACTGTATCCCTTGGACCTTCTTATCGACGATGAAACACAGAAATTGCATCGGAATTAAATAGAAAAGGCACAATGCCGACTTAAGTACAAGAAGACTGACTCATCCTACTGTCTATGTTTTGAACCATTCCTGTGACACTAGTTATAGATTCCGTTGCTTCACTTCAGGTTTACTGTATCCCTCTGACCTTCTTATTGATGATGAAACACAGAAATTGCATCGGAATTAAATACAAAATGCACAATGCCGACTTAAGTACAAGATGACTGGCTCTTCTTACTCTCTATGTTTTGAACCTTTCCTGAGAGACCAATTTTGGATTCCGGTGTTTCACTTCAGGTTTACTGTATCCCTTGGACGTTCTTATTGTCGACGAAACACAGAAATTGCATCGGAATTACACAGAAAAGGCACAATGCCGACCTAAGTACTAGAAGACTGACTCTTCCTACTGTCTATGCTTTGCACCGATCCTGTGACACTAGTTATAGATTCCGATGCTTCACTTCAGGTTTACTGTATCCCTCAGAACTTCTTATTGACGATGAAACAAAGAAATTGCATCGAAATTTAATACTAAAGACACAATGCCGACTTAAGTACAAGAAGACTGACTCTTCTTACTGTCTATGATTTGAACCATTCCTGTGACACTAGTTACAGATTCCGATGCATCACTTCAGGTGTACTGTATCCCTTGGACCTTCTTATTGACGATGAAACACAGAAATTGCATCGGGATTAAATACAAAATGCACAATGACGACTTAAGTACAAGTAGACTGACTCTTGTTACTGTCTATGTATGAACCATTCCTGTGACACTGGTTATAGGTTCTGATGCTTCACTTCAGTTTTACTATATCCCTCTGACCTTCTTATTGACGATGAAACACAGAAATTGCATCGGAATTAATTACAAAAGGCACAATGCCGACTTAAGTACAAGAAGACTGACTCTTCCTACTGTCTTTGTTTTGAACCATCCCTGTAACACTAGTTCGAGATTCCGATGCTTCACTTCAGGTTTAGTGTATCCCTCTGACATTCTTATTGACGATGAAACACAAAAATTGCATCGGAATTAAATAGAATAGGCACAATGCCGACTTCAGTACAAGAAGACTGACTCTTCTTACTAAATATGTTTTGAACCATTCCTGTGACACTAGTTATAGTTTCCTATGCTTTACTTCAGGTTTACTGTTTCCCTTGGACCTTCTTATTGACGATGAAACACAGAAATTGCATCCGAATTAAATACATAGGGCACAATGCAGACTTAAGTACAAGAAGACTGACTCTTCCTACTGTCTATGTTTTGAACCATTCCTGTGACACTAGTTATACATTCTGATGCTTCACTTCAGGTTCACTGTATCCCTCTGACCTTCTTATTGACGATGAAACACAGAAATTGCATCGGAATTAAATAGAAAAGGCACAATGCCGACTTAATTACTAGAAGAATGACTCTTCCTACTGTCTATGTTTTGAACCACTCTTCTGACACTGGTTATAGAATCCGATGCTTCACTTGAGGTTTACTGTATCCCTCTGACCTTCTTATTGACGATGAAACACAGAAATATCTTCGGAATTAAATAAAAAAGTCACAGTGCCGACTTAAGTATAAGAAGACTGACTCTTCCTACTCTCTATGTTTTGAACCATTCCCGTGACTCTAGTTATAGATTCCGATGCTTCACTTCAGGTTTACTGTATCCCTCTGACCTTCATATTGACGATGAAACACAGAAATTGCTTCGGAATTAAATACAAAGGGCACAATGCCGACTTACGTACAAGGAGACTGACTCATCTTACTGTCTAAGGTTTGAACCATTCCTGTGACACTAGTTATAGATTCCGATGCTTCACTTCAGGTTTACTGTATCCCTGGGACCTTCTTAATGACGACGAAACACAGAAATTGCATCGGAATTAAATAGAAAAGGAACAATACCAACTTAAGTACAAGATGACCGACTGTTCCCGCTGTCTATGTTTTGAACCGTTCCCATGACACTAGTTATAGATTCCGATGCATCACTTGAGGTTTACTGTATCCCTCTGACCTTCTTATTGACGATGAAACACAGGTATTGCATCGGAATTAAATACAAAGGGCACAATGCCGACTTAAGTACAAGAGGACTGACTCTTCTTACTGTGTATGTTTTGAACCATTCCTGTGCCACTAGTTATGGATTCCGATGCTTCACTTCAGGTTTACTGCATCCCATGACCCTTCTTATTGACGACGAAACACAGAAATTGCATCGGAATTAAATAGGAAAGGCACAATGCCGACTTAAGTACAAGAAGACTGACTCTTCCAATTGTCTATGTTTTGAACCATTCCTGTGACACTAGTTATTGATTCCGATGCTTCACTTCAGGTTTACTGTATCCCTCTGACCATCTTATTGACGATGAAACGCAGAAATTGCATCGGAATTAAAAAGAAAAGGCACAATGCCGACTTAAGTACAAGAAGACTGACTCTTGCAACTGTCTCTGTTTCGTACCATTCCAGTGACACTGGTTATAGATTCCGATGCTTCACTTCAGGTTTACTGATTCCCTCTGACCTTCTTTTTGACGATGAAACACAGAAATTCCATCGGAATTAAATACAAAAGGCACAATGCCGACTTATGTACAAGAAGACTGACTCTTCTTACTGACTATGTTGTGAACATTTCCTGTGAGACCAATTTTGGATTCCGATGCTTCGCTATATATTTATTGTATCCCTTGGACCTTCTAATTGACGATGAAACACAGAAATTCCATCGGAATTAAATACAAAGGGCACAAGGCCGACTTAATAACAAGAAGACTGACTCTTCTTACTGTCTATTTTTAGAACCATTCCTGTGACACTAGTTATAGATTCCGATGCTTCACTTCAGGTTTACTGTATCCCTCTGACTTTCTTATTTACGATGAAACACTGAAATTGCATCGGAATTAAATACAAAAGGCACAATGCCGACTTATGTACAAGAAGACTGACTCTTCTTACTGTCTATGATTTGAACCATTCCGGTGACAGTAGTTATAGTTTCCGATGCTTCACTTCAGGTTTACTGTATCCCTCTGACCTTCTTATTGACGATGAAACACAGATATTGCATCGGAATTAAATACAAAGGGCACAATGATGACTTAAATACAAGAGGACTGACTCTTCTTACTGTCTATGTTTTGAACCATTCCTGTGACACTAGTTATGGATTCTGATGCTTCACTTCAGGTTTACTGCATCCCATGACCCTTGTTATTGACGACGAAACACAGAAATTGCATAGGAATTAAGTAGGAAAGGCACAATGCCGACTTAAGTATAAGAAGACTGACTCTTCTTACTGACTATGAATTGAACATTTCCTGTGAGACCAGTTTTAGATACCGATGCTCCACTATATGTTTACTGTATCCCTTGGACCTTTATATTGACGATGAAACACAGAAATTGCTTCGGAATTAAATAGAAAAAGCACAATGCCCACTTACGTGGAAGGAGACTGAATCATCTTACTGTCTAAGTTTTGAACCATTCCTGTGACACTAGTTATAGATTCCGATGCTTCACTTCATGTTTACTGTATCCCGTGGACCTTCTTATTGACGACGAAACACAGAAATTACATAGGAATTAAGTAGGAAAGGCACAATGCCGACTTAAGTATAAGAAGACTGACTCTTCTTACTGACTATGAATTGAACATTTCCTGTGAGACCAGTTATAGATTCCGATGCTTCACTTAATGTTTACTGTATCCCTTGGACCTTCATATTGACGATGAAACACAGAAATTGCTTTGGAATTAAATACAAAAAGCACAATGCCGACTTACGTAGAAGGAGACTGAATCATCTTACTGTCTAAGTTTTGAACCATTCCTGTGACACTAGTTATAGATTCCGATGCTTCACTTCATGTTTACTGTATCCCGTGGACCTTCTTATTGACGACGAAACACAGAAATTACATAGGAATTAAGTAGGAAAGGCACAATGCCGACTTAAGTATAAAAAGACTGACTCTTCTTACTGACTATGAATTGAACATTTCCTGTGAGACCAGTTTTAGATACCGATGCTCCACTGTATGTTTACTGTATCCCTTGGACCTTCATATTGACGATGAAACACAGAAATTGCTTCGGAATTAAACACAAAAAGCACAATGCCGAATTACGTAGAAGGAGACTGAATCATCTTACTGTCGAAGTTTTGAACCATTCCTGTGACACTAGTTATAGATTCCGATGCTTCACTTCAGGTTTACTGTATCCCTTTCACTTTCGTATTTACGATGAAACACTGAAATTGCATCGGAATTAAATACAAAAGGCACAATACCGACTTACGTACAAGAAGACTGACTCTTCTTACTGTCTATGATTTGAACCATTCCGGTGACACTAGTTATAGTTTCCGATGCTTCACTTCAGGTTTACTGTATCTGTTGGACCTTCTTATTGACGATGAAACACAGAAATTGCATCGGAATTAAATACAAAAAGCACAATGCCGACTTAAGTACAAGAAGACTGCCTCTTCCTATTGTCTATGTTTTGAATCAATCTTGTGACACTACTTATAGATTCCGATGCTTCACTTCAGGTTTACTGTACCCCTCTGACCTTCTTATTGACGATGAAACACAGAAATTGCATCGGAATTAAATACAAATGGCACAATGCCGACTCAAATACAAGATGACTGGCTCTTCTTGCTCCCTATGTTTTGAACCTTTCCTGTGAGACCGATTTTAGATTCCGATGCTTCACTTCATGTTTACTGTATCCCGTGGACCTTCTTATTGACGACGAAACACAGAAATTACATAGGAATTAAGTAGGAAAGGCACAATGCCGACTTAAGTATAAGAAGACTGACTCTTCTTACTGACTATGAATTGAACATTTCCTGTGAGACCAGTTTTAGATACCGATGCTCCACTATATATTTACTGTATCCCTTGGACCTTCATATTGACGATGAAACACAGAAATTGCTTCGGAATTAAATACAAAAAGCACAATGCCGACTTACGTAGAAGGAGACTGAGTCATCTTACTGTCTATGTTTTGAACCATTCCTGTGACACTAGTTATAGATTCCGATGCTTCACTTCAGGTTTACTGTATCCCTGGGAACTTCTTATTGACGACGAAACACAGAAATTGCATCGGAATTAAATAGGAAAGGCACAATGTCGACTTAAGTACAAGAAGACTGACACTTCCAATTGTCTACGCTTTGAACCATTCCTGTGACACTAGTTATGGATTCCGATGCTTCACTTCAGGTTTACTGTATCCCTCTGACCTTCTTGTTGACGATAAAACACAGAAATTGCATCGGAATTAAGAAGAAAAGGCACAATGCCGACTTAAGTACAAGAAGACCGACTCTTCTTACTGTCTATGTTTTGAACCACTCCTGTGACACTAGTTATAGATTCCGATGCTTCACCTCAGGTTTACTGTTTCCCTGGGACCTTCTTATTGACGACGAAAAAGAGAATTGGCATCGGAATTAAATAGAAAAGCACAATGCCGACTTAAGTACAAGAAGACTGACTCTTCCTACTGTCTCTGTTTCGTACCATTCCTGTGAGACTAGTTATAGATTCCGATGCTTCACTTCAGGTTTACTGAATCCCTCTGTCCTTCTTATTGACGATGAAACACAGAAATTCCATTGGAATTAAATACAAAAGGCACAATGCCGACTTAAGTACAAGAAGACTGACTCTTCTTTCTGAGTATGTTGTGAACACTTCCTGTGAGACCAGTTTTGGATTCCGATGCTTCACTATATATTTATTGTATCCCTTGGACCTTCTAATTGACGATGAAACACAGAAATTCCATCGGAAATAAATACAAAAAGCACAAGCACGACTTAAGTACATGAAGACTGACTCTTCTTACTGTCTATGTTTAGAACCATTTCTGTGACACTAGTTACAGATTCCGATGCTTTACTTCAGGTTTACTGTATCCCTCTGACTTTCTTATTGACGATGAAACACAGAAATTGCATCGGACTTAAATACAAAAGACACAATGCCGACTCAAATACAGGATGACTGGCTCTTCTTACTCTCTATGTTTTGAACCTTTCCTGTGAGACCGGTTTCAGATTCCGATGCTTCACTTCAGGTTTACTGTATGCCTTGGACCTTCTTATCGACGATGAAACAGAAATAGCATCGGAATTTAATACAAAAGGCACAACACCGACTTAAGTACAAGAAGACTGACTCTTCTTACTCTCTATGTTTTGAACCATTCCTGTGACACTAGTTATAGTTTCCGATGCTTCACTTCAGGTTTACTGTATCCCTGTGACCTTCGTATTGACGACGAAGCACAGAAATAGCATCGGAATTAAATGGAAAAGGCAAAATGCCGACTTAAGTACAAGAAGACTGACTCTTATAACTGTCTATGTTTTTAAAAATTCCTGTGACACTAGTTATAGATTCCGATGCTCCACTTCAGGTTTACTGTATCCCTTGGACCTTCTTATCGACGATGAAACACAGAAATAGCATCGGAATTAAATACAAAAGGCACAATGCCGACTTAAGTACAAGAAGACTGGCTTTTCTTACTGTCTATGTTTTGAACCATTCCTGTGACACTAGTTATGGATTCCGATGCTTCACTTCAGGTTTACTGAATCCCTCTGACATTCTTATTGACGATGAAACACAGAAATTGCATCGGAATTAAATACAAAAGGCACAATGCCGACTTAAGTACAAGAAGACTGACTCTTCTTACTGTCTATGTTTTGAACCATTCCTGTGACACTAGTTATAGATTCCGAAGCTTCACTTCAGGTTTACTGTATCCTTTGGACCTTCTTATTGACGATGAAACACAGAATTTGCATCTGAATTATAAAAAAAAAGGCACAATGCCGACTTAAGTACAAGAAGAATGACTCTTCTTACTGTCTATGTTTGAGCAATTCCTGTGACACTAGTTATAGATTACGTTGCTTCACTTCAGGTTTACTGTATCCCTTGGACCTTCTTATCGACGATGAAACAGAAATAGCATCGGAATTTAATACAAAAGGCACAGTGCCGACTTAAGTACAAGAAGACTGACTTTTCTTACTGTCTATGTTTTGAACCATTCCTGTGACACTAGTTATGGATTCCGATGCTTCACTTCAGGTTTACTGAATCCCTCTGACATTCTTATTGACGATGAAACAAAGAAATTGCATCGGAATTAAATAGAAAAGGCACAATGCCGACTTAAGTACAAGAAGACTGACTCTTATAACTGTCTATGTTTTTAAAAATTCCTGTGACACTAGTTATAGATTCCGATGCTCCACTTCAGGTTTACTGTATCCCTTGGACCTTCTTATCGACGATGAAACACAGAAATAGCATCGGAACACAGAAATAGCATCGGAATTAAATACAAAAGGCACAATGCCGACATAAGTACAAGAAGACTGACTCTACTTAGTGTCTATGTTTTGAACCATTCCTGTGACACTAGTTATGGATTCCGATGCTTCACTTCAGGTTTACTGAATCCCTCTGACATTCTTATTGACGATGAAACACAGAAATTGCATCGGAATTAAATGCAAACGGCACAGTGCAGACTTAAGTACAAGAAGACTGACTCTTCTTACTGACTATGTTTTGAATATTTCCTGTGAGACCAGTTTTAGTTTCCGATGCTTCACTATACGTTTACTGTATCCCTTGGACCTTCTTATTGACGATGAATCACAGAGATTGCATCGGAAATTAATACAAAAGGCACAATGCCGACTCAAATACAAGATGACTGGCTCTTCTTACTCTCTATGTTTTGAACCTCTCCTGTGAGACCGGTTTTAGATTCCGATGCTTCACTTCAGGTTTACTGTATCCCTTGGACCTTCTTATTGACGACGAAACACAGAAATTGCATCGGCATTAAATAGAAAAGGCACAATGCTGACTTACGTACAAGAAGACTGACACTTCCTAGTGTCTATGTTTTGAACCGTTCCTGTGACACTAGTTATAGATTCCGATGCTTCACTTCAGGTATTTTGTATCACTCTGACATTCTTATTGTCGATGAAACACAGAAATTGCAACGGAATTAGATAGAATAGGCACAATGCCGTATTAAGTACAAGAAGACTGACTCTTCTTACAGTCTATGTTTTGAAAAATTCCTGTAACAATAGTTATAGATTCCGATGCTACACTTCAAATTTACTGTATCCCTCTGACCTTCATATTGACGATGAAACACAGTAATTGCATCGGAATTAAATACAAAAGGCACAATGCCGACTTAAGTACAAGAAGACTGACTCTTCTTATTGTTGCATGTTTTGAACCATTCCTGTGGCATTAGTTATAGATTCCGATGCTTCAGTTCAGGTTTCCTGTATCCCTTGGACCTTCTTATCGACGATGTAACATAGATATTGCATCGGAACTGAATGCAAAAGGCCCAATGCCGACTTATGTACAAGAAGATTGACTCTTCTTAGTGACTATGATTTGAACATTTCCTGTGAGACCAGTTTTAGCTTCTGATGCTTCACTATAAGTGTACTGTATCCCTTGTACCTTCATATTGACGATGAAACACAGAAATTGCATCGGAATTAAATGCAAAAGGCACAAGGCCGACTTAACTACAAGAAGACTGACTCTTCTTACTGTCTATGTTTTGAACCATTCCTGTGACACTAGTTGTAGATTACGATGCTTCAATTCAGATTTACTGTATCCCTCTGACCTTCTTATTGACGACGAAACACAGAAATTGCATCGGAATTAAATTGAAAAGGCACAATGCCGACTTTGGTACAAGAAGGCTGACTCTTCCTACTGTCTATATTCTGAACCATTCCTGAGACTCTAGTTATAGACTCCGATGCTTCACTTTACATTTACTGTATCTCTCTGACCTTCTTATTGAGGATGAAACACAGAATTTGCATCTGAATTATATAAAAAAGGCACAATGCCGACTTAAGTACAAGAAGATTGACTCTTCTTACTGTCTATGTTTTGGACCATTCCTGTGACACTAGTTATAGATTCCGATGCTTCACTTCAGGTTTACTGTATCCCTCTGACATTCTTTTTGGCGTTGAAACAGAGAAATTGCATTGGAATTAAATGCAAACGGCACAGTGCCGACTTAAGTACAAGAAGACTGACTCTTCTTACTGACTATGTTTTGAATGTTTCCTCTGAGACCAGTTTTAGATTCCGATGCTTCACTATACGTTTACTGTATCCCTTGGACCTTCTTATTGACGATGAAGCACAGAAATTGCTTCGGAATTAAATACAAAAGGCACAATGCCGACTTAAGTACAAGAAGACTGACTCATCCGACTATCTATGTTTTGAACCATTTCTGTGACACTAGTTACAGATTCCGATGCTTCACTTCAGGTTTACTGTATCCCTCTGACTTTCTTATTGACGATGAAACACAGAAATTGCATCGGACTTAAATACAAAAGGCACAATGCCGACTCAAATACAGGATGACTGGCTCTTCTTACTCTCTATGTTTTGAACCTTTCCTGTGAAACCGGTTTTAGATTCCGATGCTTCACTTCAGGTTTACTGTATCCCTTGGACCTTCTTATCGACGATGAAACAGAAATTGCATCGGAATTTAATACAAAAGGCACAACGCCGACTTAAGTACAAGAAGACTTACTCTTCTTACTCTCTATGTTTTGAAACATTCCTGTGACACTAGTTATAGTTTCCGATGCTTCACTTCAGGTTTACTGTATCCCTGTGACCTTCGTATTGACGACGAAGCACAGAAATTGCATCGGAATTAAATAGAAAAGGCAAAATGCCGACTTAAGCACAAGAAGACTGACTCTTATAACTGTCTATGTTTTTAAAAATTCCTGTGACACTAGTTATAGATTCCGATGCTCCACTTCAGGTTTACTGTATCCCTTGGACATTCTTATCGACGATGAAACACAGAAATAGCATCGGAATTAAATACAAAAGGCACAATGCCGACTTAAGTACAAGAAGACTGACTCTTCTTACTGTCTATGTTTTGAACCATTCCTGTGACACTAGTTATGGATTCCGATGCTTCACTTCAGGTTTACTGAATCCCTCTGACATTCTTATTGACGATGAAACACAGAAATTGCATCGGAATTAAATACAAAAGGCACAATGCCGACTTAAGTTCAAGAAGACTGACTCTTCTTACTGTCTATGTTTTGAACCATTCCTGTGACACTACGTATAGATTCCGAAGCTTCACTTCAGGTTTACTGTATCCTTTGGACCTTCTTATTGACGATGAAACACAGAATTTGCATCTGAATTATAAAAAAAAGGCACAATGCCGACTTAAGTACAAGAAGAATGACTCTTCTTACTGTCTATGTTTTGAGCAATTCCTGTGACACTAGATATAGATTACGTTGCTTCACTTCAGGTTTACTGTATCCCTTAGACCTTCTTATCGACGATGAAACAGAAATAGCATCGGAATTTAATACAAAAGGCACAATGTCGACTTAAGTACAAGAAAACTGACTCTTCTTACTCTCTATGTTTTGAACCATTCCTGTGACACTAGTTATATATTCCGATGCTTCACTTCAGGTTTACTGTATCTCGCTGACCTTCTTATTGACGACGAAACACAGAAATTGCATCGGAATTAAATAGAAAAGGCACAATGCCGACTTAAGTACACGAAGACTGCCTCTTATAACTGTCTATGCTTTTAAAAATTCCTGTGACACTAGTTATGGATTCCGATGCTTCACTTCAGGTTTACTGAATCCCTCTGACATTCTTATTGACGATGAAACACAGAAATTGCATCGGAATTAAATGCAAACGGCACAGTGCCGACTTAAGTACAAGAAGACTGACTCTTCTTACTGACTATGTTTTGAACATTTCCTGTGAGACCAGTTTTAGATTCCGATGCTTCACTATACGTTTACTGTATCCCTTGGACCTTCTTATTGACGACGAAACACAGAAATTGCATCGGCATTAAATAGAAATGGCACAATGCTGACTCAAGTACAAGAAGACTGACACTTCCTAGTGTCTATGTTTTGAACCGTTGCTGTGACACTAGTTATAGATTCCGATGCTTCACTTCAGGTTTTCTGTATCCCTCTGACATTCTTATTGTCGATGAAACAAAGAAATTGCAACGGAATTAGATAGAAAAGGCACAATGCCGTATTAAGTACAAGAAGACTGACTCTTCTTACAGTCTATGTTTTGAAAAATTCCGGTAACAATAGTTATAGATTCCGATGCTTCACTTCAAATTTACTGTATCCCTCTGACCTTCATATTGACGATGAAACACAGTAATTGCATCGGAATTAAATACAAAGGGCACAATGCCGACTTAAGTAGAAGAAGACTGACTCTTCTTATTGTTGTATGTTTTGAACCATTCCTGTGGCATTAGTTATAGATTCCGATGTTTCAGTTCAGGTTTCCTGTATCCCTTGGACCTTCTTATCGACGATGAAACACAGATATTGCATCGGAACTGAATGCAAAAGGCACAATGCCGACTTATGTACAAGAAGATTGACTCTTCTTACTGACTATGTTTTGAACCATTCCTGTGACACTAGTTATAGATTCCGATGCTTCACTTCAGGTTTACTGTATCCCTTGGACCTTGCCATTGTCGATGAAACACAGAATTTACATCGGAATTAAATACAAAAGTCACAATGCCGACTTATGTACAAGAAGACTGACTCTTCTGACTGTCTATGTTTTGAATCATTCCTGTGACACTAGTCTTAGATTCCGATGCTTCACTTCAGGTTTACTGTATCCCTTGGACCCTCTTATTGACTATGAAACACAGAAATTGCATCGGAATTAAATACAAAGGGCACAATGCCGACTTAAGTACAAGAAGACTCACTCTTCTTACTGTCTATGTTTTGAACCTTTTCTGTGACATTAGTTATAGTTTCCGTTGCTTCACTTCAGGTTTACTGTATCCCTTGGACCTTCATATTGACGACGAAATACAGAAATTGCATCAGAATTAAATACAAATGAACAATGCCGACTTAAACACAAGATGACTGACTCTTCCGTGTCTATGTTCTCAACCATTCCTGTGAAACTAGATATAGATTCCAATGCTTCACTTCAGGTTTACTGTATCCCTTGGACTTCCGTATTGACGAGGAAAAACAGAAATTGCATCGGAATCAAATAGAAAAGGCACAATGCCGACTTAAGTACAACAAGAATGACTCTTCCAACTGTCTATGTTTTGAACCATTCCTGTGATACTAGTTATAGATTCCGATGCTTCACTTCAGGTTTACTGAATCCCTTGGACCGTCTTATCGACGATGAAACACAGAAATAGCATCGGAATTAAATACATAAGGCACAATGCCGGCTTAAGTACAAGATGACTGACTCTTCTTACTCTCGATGTTTTGAACCATTCCTGTGACACTAGTTATAGATTCCGATGCTTCAGTTCAGGTTTACTGTATCCCGTGGACCTTCTTATTGACGACGAAACACAGAAATTCCATCGGGATTAAATACAAAAGGCACAATGCGGACTTAAGTACAAGAAGACTGACTCTTCCTACTGTCTATGTTTTAACCATTCCTGTGACACTAGTAATAGATTCCGATGCTTCACTTCAGGTTTACTGTATCCCTCTGACCTTCTTATTGACGATGAAACACAGAAATTGCATCGGAATTAATACAAAAGGCACAATGCCGACTCAAATACAAGATGACTGGCTCTTCTTACTCTCTATGTTTTGAACCTTTCCTGTGAGACCGGTTTTAGATTACGATGCTTCACTTCAGGTTTACTGTATCCCTTGGACCTTCTTACTGACGACGAAACACAGAAATTGCATCGGCATTATATAGAAAAGGCACAATGCCGACTTAAGTACAAGAAGGCTAACTCATCCAACTGGCTATGTTTTGAAAAATTCCTGTGACACTAGTTATAGATTCCGAGGCTTCACTTCAGGTTTACTGTATCCCTCTGACACTCTTACGGACGATGAAACACAGAAATTGCATCGGAATTTAATACAAAAGGCACAATGTCGACTTAAGTACAAGAAGACTGACTCTTCTTACTCTCTATGTTTTGAACCATTCCTGTGACACTAGTTATATATTCCGATGCTTCACTTCAGGTTTACTGTATCCCGCTGACCCTCTTATTGACGACGAAACACAGAAATTGCATCGGAATTAAATAGAAAAGGCACAATGCCGACTTAAGTACACGAAGACTGACTCTTATAACTGTCTATGCTTTTAAAAATTCCTGTGACACTAGTTATAGATTCCGATGCTCCACTTCAGGTTTACTGTATCCCTTGGTCCTTCTTATCGACGATGAAACACAGAAATAGCATCGGAACACAGAAATAGCATCGGAATTAAATACAAAAGGCACAATGCCGACTTAAGTACAAGAAGACTGACTCTTCTTACTGTCTATGCTTTGAACCATTCCTGTGACACTAGTTATGGATTCCGATGCTTCACTTCAGGTTTACTGAATCCCTCTGACATTCTTATTGACGATGAAACACAGAAATTGCATCGGAATTAAATGCAAACGGCACAGTGCCGACTTAAGTACAAGAAGACTGACTCTACTTACTGACTATGTTTTGAACATTTCCTGTGAGACCAGTTTTAGATTCCGATGCTTCACTATACGTATACTGTATCCCTTGGACCTTCTTATTGACGACGAAACACAGAAATTGCATCGGCATTAAATAGAAATGGCACAATGCTGACTTAAGTACAAGAAGACTGACACTTCCTAGTGTCTATGTTTTGAACCGTTCCTGTGACACTAGTTATAGATTCCGATGCTTCACTTCAGGTTTTCTGTATCCCTCTGACATTCTTATTGTCGATGATACAAAGAAATTGCAACGGAATTAGATAGAAAAGGCACAATGCCGTATTAAGTACAAGAAGACTGACTCTTCTTACAGTCTATGTTTTGAAAAATTCCTGTAACATTAGTTATAGATTCCGATGCTTCACTTCAAATTTACTGTAACCCTCTGACCTTCATATTGACGATGAAACACAGTAATTGCATCGGAATTAAATACAAAGGGCACAATGCCGACTTAAGTAGAAGAAGACTGACTCTTCTTATTGTTGTATGTTTTGAACCATTCCTGTGGCATTAGTTATAGATTCCGATGTTTCAGTTCAGGTTTCCTGTATCCCTTGGACCTTCTTATCGACGATTAAACACAGATATTGCATCGGAACTGAATGCAAAAGGCACAATGCCGACTTATGTACAAGAAGATTGACTCTTCTTACTGACTATGATTTGAACATTTCCTGGGAGACCAGTTTTAGATTCCGATGCTTCACTACATGTTTACTGTATCCCTTGGACCTTCTTATTGACGATGAAACACAGAAATTGCATCGGAATTAAATACAAATGGCACAAGGCCGATTTTGGTACAAGAAGACAGACTCTCCTTCCTGTCTATGTTTTGAACCATTCCTGTGACACTAGTTATAGATTCCGATGCTTCACTTCAGGTTTACTGTATCCCTTGGACCGTCTTATCGACGTAGAAACACAGAAATAGCATCGGAATTAAATACATAAGGCACAATGCCGACTTAAGTACAAGAAGACTGACTCCTCTTACTCTCTATGTTTGAACCATTCCTGTGACACTAGTTGTAGATTCCGATGCTTCAGTTCAGGTTTACTGTATCCCTCTGACACTCTTATTGACGATGATACACAGAAATTGCATCGGAATTAAATACAAAAGGCACAATGCCGACTTAAGTACAAGAAGACTGACGCTTCTTACTCTCTATGTTTTGAACCATTCCTGTGACACTAGTTATAGATTCCGATGCTTCACATCAGGTTTACTGTATCCCTTGGACCGTCTTATCGACGATGAAACACAGAAATAGCATCGGAATTAAATACATAAGGCACAATGCCGGCTTAAGTACAAGAAGACTGACTCTTCTTACTCTCGATGTTTTGAACCATTCCTGTGACACTAGTTATAGATTCCGATGCTTCAGTTCAGGTTTACTGTATCCCGTGGACCTTCTTATTGACGACGAAACACAGAAATTCCATCGGGATTAAATACAAAAGGCACAATGCGGACTTAAGTACAAGAAGACTGACTCTTCCTACTGTCTAAGTTTTAACCATTCCTGTGACACTAGTAATAGATTCCGATGCTTCACTTCAGGTTTACTGTATCCCTCTGACCTTCTTATTGACGATGAAACACAGATATTGCATCGGAATTAATACAAAAGGCACAATGCCGACTCAAATACAAGATGACTGGCTCTTCTTACTCTCTATGTTTTGAACCTTTCCTGTGAGACCGGTTTTAGATTCCGATGCTTCACTTAAGGTTTACTGTATCCCTTGGACCTTCGTACTGACGACGAAACACAGAAATTGCATCAGCATTAAATAGAAAAGGCACAATGCCGACTTAAGTACAAGAAGGCTAACTCATCCAACTGGCTATGTTTTGAAAAATTCCTGTGACACTAGTTATAGATTCCGAGGCTTCACTTCAGGTTTACTGTATCCCTCTGACACTCTTACGGACGATGAAACACAGAAATTGCATCGGAATTAAATACAAAAGGCATAGTGCCGACTTAAGTACAAGAAGACTGACTCTTTATACTGTCTATGTTTTGAACCATTCCTGTGACACTAGTTATAGATTCCGATGCTTCACTTCAGGTTTACTGTATCCCTCTGACATTTTTATTGTCGATGAAACACAGAAATTGCATCGGAATTAGATAGAAAAAACACAATGCCGTATTAAGTACAAGAGGACTGCCTCTTCTTACAGTCTGTGTATTGAATAATTCCTGTAACTAAAGTTACAGATTCCGATGGTTCACTTCTAATTTACTGTATCCCATTGACCTTCTTATTGACGATGAAACACAGAAATTGCTTCAGAATTAAATACAAAAGGCACAAAGCCGACTTAAGTATAACAAGACTGACTTTTCTTACTGACTATGATTTGAACATTTCCTGTGAGACCAGTTTTAGAGTCCGATGCTTCACTATAAGTGTACTGTATCCCTTGTACCTTCCTATTGACGATGAAACACAGAAATTGCATCGGAATTAAATACAAAAGGCACAAGGCCGACTGAAGTACAAGAAGACAGACTATTCTTACTGTCTATGTTTTGAACCATTCCTGTGACACTAGTTATAGATTCCGATGCTTCACTTCAGGTTTACTGTATCCCTTGGACCGTCTTATCGACGTAGAAACACAGAAATAGCATCGGAATTAAATACATAAGGCACAATGCCGACTTAAGTACAAGAAGACTGACTCCTCTTACTCTCTATGTTTGAACCATTCCTGTGACACTAGTTGTAGATTCCGATGCTTCAGTTCAGGTTTACTGTATCCCTTGGACCTTCTTATTGACGACCAAACACAGAAATTGCATCGGGATTAAATACAAAAATCACAATGCGGACTTAAGTACAAGAAGACTGACTCTTCCTACTGTCTATGTTTTAACCATTCCTGTGACACTAGTTATAGATTCCGATGCTTCACTACAGGTTTACTGTATCTCTCTGACCTTCTTATTGACGATGAAACACAGAAATTGCATCGGAATTAAATACAAAAGGCACAATGCCGACTCAAATACAAGATGACTGGCTCTTCTTACTCTCTGTGTTTTGAACCTTTCCTGTGAGACCGGTTTTAGATTCCGATGCTTCACTTCAGGTTTACTGTATCCCTTGGACCTTCTTATTGACGATGAAACACAGAAATTGCATCGGAATTAAATACAAATGGCACAAGGCCGACTTAGGTACAAGAAGACTGACTCTCCTTACTGTCTATGTTTTGAACCATTCCTGTGACACTAGTTATAGATTCCGATGCTTCACTTCAGGTTTACTGTATCCCTTGGACCTTCTTATTGACTATGAAACACAGAAATTGCATCGGAATTATATACAAAGGGCACAATGCCGACTTAAGTACAAGAAGACTCACTCTTCTTACTGTCTATGTTTTGAACCTTTTCTGTGACACTAGTTATAGATTCCGATGCTTCACTTCAGGTTTACTGTATCTCTTGGACCTTCATATTGACGACGAAACACAGAAATTGCATCGGAATTAAATACAAATGAACAATGCCGACTTAAGCACATGAAGACTGACTCTTCCGTGTCTATGTTCTCAACCATTCCTGTGACACTAGAAATAGATTCCAATGCTTTACTTCAAGTTTACTGTATCCCTTGGACTTTCGTATTGACGACGAAACACAGAAATTGCATCGGAATTAAATAGAAAAGGCACAATGCCGACTTAAGTACAACAAGACTGACTCTTCCAACTGTCTATGTTTTGAACCATTCCTGTGATACTAGTTATTGATTCCGATGCTTCACTTCAGATTTACTGTATCCCTCTGACACTCTTACTGACGATGAAACACAGAAATTGCATCGGAATTAAATACAAAAGGCACTGGGCCGACTTAAGAGCAAGAAGACTGACTCTTCTTACTGTCTATGTTTTGAACCATTCCTGTGACACTAGTTATAGATTCCGATGCTTCACTTCAGGTTTACTGTATCCCTCCGACATTCTTATTGTCGATGAAACACAGAAATTGCATTGGAATTAGATAGAAAAGGCACAATGCCGTATTAAGTACAAGAAGACTGACTCTTCTTACAGTCTATGTATTGAATAATTCCTGTAACAATAGTTATAGATTCCGATGCTTCACTTCTAATTTACTGTATCCCATTGACCTTCTTATTGACGATGAAACACAGAAATTGCTTCAGAATTAAATACAAAAGGCACAAAGCCGACTTAAGTATATCGAGACTGACTCTTCTTACTGACTATGATTTGAACATTTCCTGTGAGACCAGTTTTAGAGTCCGATGCTTCACTATAAGTGTACTGTATCCCTTGTACCTTCCTATTGACGATGAAACACAGAAATTGCATCGGAATTAAATACAAAAGCCACAAGGCCGACTTAAGTACAAGACGACTGACTATTCTTACTGTCTATGTTTTGAACCATTCCTGTGACACTAGTTATAGATTACGATGCTTCACTTCAGATTTACTGTATCCCTTGGACCTTGTTATTGATGATGAATCACAGAAATTGCATCGGAATTAAATACAAAAGGCACAATGCCGACTTAAGTACAAGAAGACTGACACTTCCGACAGACTATGCTTTGAATCATTCCTGTGACACTAGTTATAGATTCCGATGCATCACTTCAGGTTTACTGTATCCCTTGGACCTTCGTATTGACGATGACGCACAGAAATTGCATCGGATTTAAATACAAAAGGCTCAATGTCGACTTAAGTACAAGAAGACTGACTCTTCTTGCTGTGTATGTTTTGAACCATTCCTGTGACACTAGGTATAGATCCCGATGCTTCACTTCAGGTTTACTGTATCCCTCTGACATTCTTATTGACGATGAAACACAGAAATTGCATCGGAATTAAATGCAAACGGCACTGTGCCGACTTAAGTACAAGAAGACTGACTCTTATTGCTGTGTATGTTTTGAACCATTCCTGTGACAATAGTTATAGATTCCGATGCTTCAATTCAGGTTTACTGTATCCCTCTGACCTTCTTAGTGACGTCGAAACACAGAAATTGCATCTGAATTATGTAGAAAAGGCACAAAGCCGACTTAAGTATAAGAAGACTGACTCTTCTTACTGACTATGATTTGAACATCTCCAGTGAGACCAGTTTTAGATTCAGATGCTTCGCTATATGTTTACTGTATCCCTTGGTCCTTCTTATTGACGATGAAACACAGAAATTGCATCGGAATTATGTAGAAAAGGCACAAAGCCGACTTAAGTATAAGAAGACTGACTCTTCTTACTGACTATGATTTGAACATTTCCAGTGAGACCAGTTTTAGATTCAGATGCTTCACTATATGTTTACTGTATCCCTTGGACCTTCCTATTGACGGTGAAACACAGAAATTGCATCGGAATTAAATACAAATGGCACAAGGCCGACTTAGGTACAAGAAGACTGACTCTTCTTACTGTCTATGTTTTGAACCATTCCTGTGACACTAGTTATAGATACCGATGCTTCACTTCAGGTTTACTGTATCCCTTGTACCTTGTTATTGTCGATGAAACACAGAATTTGCATCGGAATTAAATACAAAGGGCACAATGCCGACTTAAGTACAAGAAGACTCACTCTTCTTACTGTCTATGCTTTGAACCTATTCTGTGACACTAGTTATAGATTCCGATGCTTCACTTCAGGTTTACTGTATCCCTTGGACCTTCTTATCGCCGATGAAACACAGAAATAGCATCGGAATTAAATACAAAAGGCACAATGCCGACTTAAGTACAAGAAGACTGACTCTTCTTACTCTCTATGTTTTGAACCATTCCTGTGACACTAGTTATAGATTCCGATGCTTCAGTTCAGGTTTACTGTATCCCTTGGACCTTCGTATTGACGATGACACACAGAAATTGCATCGGATTTAAATACAAAAGGCTCAATGTCGACTTAAGTACAAGAAGACTGACTCTTCTTGCTGTGTATGTTTTGAACCATTCCTGTGACACTAGGTATAGATCCCGATGCTTCACTTCAGGTTTACTGTATCCCTCTGACATTCTTATTGACGATAAAACACAGAAATTGCATCGGAATTAAATGCAAACGGCACAGTGCCGACTTAAGTACAAGAAGACTGACTCTTATTGTTGTGTATGTTTTGAACCATTCCTGTGACAATAGTTATAGATTCCGATGCTTCAATTCAGGTTTACTGTATCCCTCTGACCTTCTTAGTGACGTCGAAACACAGAAATTGCGTCTGAATTATGTAGAAAAGTCACAAAGCCGACTTAAGTATAAGAAGACTGACTCTTCTTACTGACTATGATTTGAACATTTCCAGTGAGACCAGTTTTAGATTCAGATGCTTCGCTATATGTTTACTGTATCCCTTGGTCCTTCTTATTGACGATGAAACACAGAAATTGCATCGGAATTATGTAGAAAAGGCACAAAGCCGACTTAAGTATAAGAAGACTGACTCTTCTTACTGACTATGATTTGAACATTTCCAGTGAGACCAGTTTTAGATTCAGATGCTTCACTATATGTTTACATTATCCCTTGGACCTTCCTATTGACGATGAATCACAGAAATTGCATCGGAATTAAATACAAATGGCACAAGGCCGACTTAGGTACAAGTAGACTGACTCTTCTTACTGTCTATGTTTTTAACCATTCCTGTGACACTAGTTATAGATACCGATGCTTCACTTCAGGTTTACTGTATCCCTTGTACCTTGTTATTGTTGATGAAACACAGAAATTGCATCGGAATTAAATACAAAGGGCACAATGCCGACTTAAGTACAAGAAGACTCACTCTTCTTACTGTCTATGCTTTGAACCTATTCTGTGACACTAGTTATAGATTCCGATGCTTCACTTCTGGTTTACTGTATCCCTCTGACCTTCTTATTGACGATGAAACACAGAAATTGCATCGGAATTAGATAGAAAAGGCACAATGCCGTATTAAGTACAAGAAGACTGACACTTCCGACAGACTATGCTTTGAACCATTCCTGTGACACTAGTTATAGATTCCGATGCATCACTTCAGGTTTACTGTATCCCTTGGACCTTGTTATTGACGATGAAACACAGAAATTGCATCGGAATTAAATACAAAAGGCACAATGCCGACTTATGTACAAGAAGACTGACACTTCCGACAGACTATGCTTTGAACCATTCCTGTGACACTAGTTATAGATTCCGATGCATCACTTCAGGTTTACTGTATCCCTTGGACCTTCGTATTGACGATGACACACAGAAATTGCATCGGATTTAAATACAAAAGGCACAATGTCGACTTAAGTACAAGAAGACAGACTCATCTTGCTGTGTATGTTTTGAACCATTCCTGTGACACTAGTTATAGATTCCGATGCTTCACTTCAGGTTTACTGTATCCCTCTGACATTCTTATTGACGATGAAACACAGAAATTGCATCGGAATTGAATGCAAACGGCACAGTGCCGACTTAAGTACAAGAAGACTGACTCTTCTTACTGACTATGTTGTGAACATTTCCAGTGAGACCAGTTTTAGATTCCGATGCTTCACTATACGTTTACTGTATCCCTTAGACCTTCGTATTGACGACGAAACACAGAAATTGCATCGGAATTAAATACAAATGCACAATGCCGACATAAGCACAAGAAGACTGACTCTTCCGTGGCTATGATTTCAACCATTCCTGTGACAAAAGATATAGATTCCAATGCTTCACTTCAGGTTTTTGTATCCCTTGGACCTTCGTATTGACGACGAAACACAGAAATTGCATCGGAATTAAATAGAAAAGGCACAATGCCGTCATAAGTACAAGAAGACTGACGCTTATTTCTGACTATGTTTTGAACCATTGCTGTGACACTAGTTATAGATTCCGAAGCTTCACTTCAGGTTTACTGTATCCTTTGCACCTTCTTATTGACGATGAAGCACAGAATTTGCATCGGAATTAAATACAAAAGGCATAAAGCCGACTTAAGTATAACAAGACTGACTCTTCTTACTGACTATGTTTTGAACATTTCCTGTGAGACCAGTTTTAGAGTCCGATGCTTCACTATAAGTGTACTGTATCCCTTGTACCTTCCTATTGACGAGGAAACACAGAAATTGCTTCGGGATCGAATACAAAAGGCAAAAAGCCGACTTAAGTATAAGAAGACTGACTCTTCTTACTGACTATGATTTGAACACTTCCTGTGAGACCAGTTTTAGATTCCGATGCTTCACTATATGTTTACTGTATCCCTTGGACCTTCTTATTGACGATGAAACACAGAAATTGCATCGGAATTAAATACAAAAAGCACAATGCCGACTTAAGTACAAGAAGACTGACTCTTATTGCTGTGTATGTTTTGAACCATTCCTGTGAAACTAGTTATAGATTCCGATGCTTCACTTCAGGTTTACTGTATCCCTCTGACCTTCTTATTGACGACGAAACACAGAAATTGCATCGGAATTATGTAGAAAAATCACAAAGCCGACTTAAGTATAAGAAGACTGACTCTTCTTACTGGCTATGATTTGAACATTTCCTGTGAGAACAGTTTTAGATTCCGATGCTTCACTATATGTTTACTGTATCCCTTGGACCTTCTTATTGACGATGAAACACAGAAATTGCATCGGAATTAAATACAAATGGCACAAGGCCGACTTAGGTACAAGAAGACTGACTCTTCTTACTGTCTATGTTTTGAACCATTCCTGAGACACTAGTTATAGATTCCGATGCTTCACTTCAGGTTTACTGTATCCCCTGGACCTTGTTATTGTCGATGAAACACAGAAATTGCATCGGAATTAAATATAAAAGGCACAATGCCGACTTAAGTACAAGAAGACTGCCTCTTCCTACTGTCTATGTTTTAACCATTCCTGTGACACTAGTTATAGATTCCGATGCATCACTTCAGGTTTACTGTATCCCTTGGACCTTCGTATTGACGATGAAACACAGAAATTGCATCGGAATTAAATACAAAAGGCACAATGCCGAATCAAATACAAGATGACTGGCTCTTCTTACTCTCTATGTTTTGAACGTTTCCTGTGAGACCGGTTTTAGATTCCGATCCTTCACTTCAGGTTTACTGTATCCCTTGGACCTTCTTATTGACGACGAAAGTCTGAAATTGCATCGGCATTAATGAGAAAAGGCACAATGCCGACTTAAGTACAAGAAGACTGACTCTTCTTAGTGTCTATGTTTTGAACCATTCCTGTGACACTAGTTATAGATTCCGATGCATCACTTCAGGTTTACTGTATCCCTTGGACCTTCGTATTGACGATGACACACAGAAATTGCATCGGATTTAAATACAAAAGGCACAATGCCGACTTAAGTACGAGAAGACTGACTCTTCTTGCTGTGTATGTTTTGAACCATTCCTGTGACACTAGTTATAGATTCCGATGCTTCACTTCAGGTTTACTGTATCCCTCTGACCCTCTTATTGACTCTGAAACACAGAAATTGCATCGGAATTAAATAGAAAAGGCACAATGCCGACTAAAGTACAAGAAGACTGACTCTTCCTATTGTCTATGTTTTGAACCACTCCTGTGACTCTAGTTATAGATTCCGATGCTTCACTTCACGTTTACTGTATCCCTCCGACCTTCTTATTGAGGATGAAACACAGAAATTGCATCGGAATTAAATACAAAAAGCTCAATGCCCACTTCAGTACAAGAAGATTGACTCTTCTTACTGTCTATGTTTTCAACCATTCCTGTGACACTAGTTATAGATTCCGAAGCTTCACTTCAGGTTTACTGTATCCTTTGGACCTTCTTATTGACGATGAAACACAGAATTTGCATCTGAATTATATAAAAAAGGCACTATGCCGACTTAAGTACAAGAAGAATGACTCTTCTTACTGTCTATGTTTTGAGCAATTCCTGTGACACTAGTTAAAGGCTCCGATGCTTCACTTCAGGTTTACTGTATCCCTCTGACCTTCTTATTGACGACGAAACACAGAAATTGCATCGGAATTATGTAGAAAAATCACAAAGCCGACTTAAGTATAAGAAGACTGACTCTTCTTACTGGCTATGATTTGAACATTTCCTGTGAGAACAGTTTTAGATTCCGATGCTTCGATATATGTTTACTGTATCCCTTGGACCTTCTTATTGACGATGAAACACAGAAATTGCATCGGAATTAAATACAAATGGCACAAGGCCGACTTAGGTACAAGAAGACTGACTCTTCTTACTGTCTATGTTTTGAACCATTCCTGTGACACTAGTTATAGATTCCGATGCTTCAGTTCATGTTTACTGTGTCCCTTGGACCTTCTTATTGACGACGAAACACAAAAATTGCATCGGAATTAAATACAAAAGGCACAATGCGGACTGAAGTACAAGAAGACTGACTCTTCCTACTGTCTATGTTTTAACCATTCCTGTGACACTAGTTATAGATTCCGATGCATCACTTCAGGTTTACTGTATCCCTTGGACCTTCGTATTGACGATGAAACACAGAAATTGCATCGGAATTAAATACAAAAGGCACAATGCCGAATCAAATACAAGATGACTGGCTCTTCTTACTCTCTATGTTTTGAACGTTTCCTGTGAGACCGGTTTTAGATTCCGATCCTTCACTTCAGGTTTACTGTATCCCTTGGACCTTCTTATAGACGACGAAACACAGAAATTGCATCGGCATTAATGAGAAAAGGCACAATGCCGACTTAAGTACAAGAAGACTGACTCTTCTTAGTGCCTATGTTTTGAACCATTCCTGTGACACTAGTTATAGATTCCGATGCATCACTTCAGGTTTACTGTATCCCTTGGACCTTCGTATTGACGATGACACACAGAAATTGCATCGGATTTAAATACAAAAGGCACAATGCCGACTTAAGTACGAGAAGAATGACTCTTCTTGCTGTGTATGTTTTGAACCATTCCTGTGACACTAGTTATAGATTCCGATGCTTCACTTCAGGTTTACTGTATCCCTCTGACCCTCTTATTGACTCTGAAACACAGAAATTGCATCGGAATTAAATAGAAAAGGCACAATGCCGACTTAAGTACAAGAAGACTGACTCTTCCTATTGTCTATGTTTTGAACCACTCCTGTGACTAGTTATAGATTCCGATGCTTCACTTCACGTTTACTGTATCCCTCCGACCTTCTTATTGAGGATGAAACACAGAAATTGCATCGGAATTAAATACAAAGGGCTCAATGCCCACTTCAGTACAAGAAGACTGACTCTTCTTACTGTCTATGTTTTCAACCATTCCTGTGACACTAGTTATAGCTTCCGAAGCTTCACTTCAGGTTCACTGTATCCTTTGGACCTTCTTATTGACGATGAAACACAGAATTTGCATCTGAATTATATAAAAAAGGCACTATGCCGACTTAAGTACAAGAAGAATGACTCTTCTTACTGTCTATGTTTTGAGCAATTCCTGTGACACTAGTTAAAGGCTCCGATGCTTCACTTCAGGTTTACTGTATCCCTCTGACATTCTAATTGACGATGAAACACAGAAATTGCATTGGAATTAAATGCAAACGGCACAGTGCTGACTTAAGTACAAGAAGACTTACTCTTCCTACTGTCTATGTTGTGAACATTTCCTGTGAGACCAGTTTTAGATTCCGATGCTTCACTATACGTTTACTGTATCCCTTGGACCTTCTTATTGACGATGAAACACAGAACTTGCTTCAGAATTAAACACAAAAGGCACAAAGCCGACTTAAGTATAACAAGACTGACTCTTCTTACTGACTATGATTTGAACATTTCCTGTGAGACCAGTTTTAGATGCCGATTCTTCACTATATGTTTACTGTATCCCTTGGACCATTTTATTGTCGATGAAACACAGAAATTGCATCGGAATTAAATACAAAAGTCACAAGGCCGACTTAGGTACAAGAAGACTGACTCTTCTTACTGTCCATGTTTTGAACCATTCCTGTGACACTAGTTATAGATTCCGATGCTTCACACCAGGTTTACTGTATCCCTTGGACCTTGTTATTGACGATGAAACACAGAAATTGCATCGGAATTAAATACAAAAGACACAATGCCGACTTAAGTACAAGAAGACTGACTCTTCCGACTGTCTGTGTTTTGAACCATTCCTGTGACACTAGTTATAGATTCCGATGCATCACTTCAGGTTTACTGTATCCCTTGGACCTGCTTATTGACGATGAAACACGGAAATTGCATCGGAATTAAATACAAAAGGCACAATGCCGATTTAAGTACAAGAAGACTGACTCTTCTTACTGTCTATGTTTTGAACCTTTTCTGTGACACTAGTTACAGATTCCGATGCTTCACTTCAGGTTTACTGTATCCCTTGGACTTTCTTATTGACGACGAAACACAGAAATTGCATCGGAATTAATTACAAAAGGCACAATGCCGAGATAAGTACAAGAAGACTGACTCTTCCATGTTTATGTTTTCAACAATTCATGTGACACTAGATATAGATTACGATGCTCCACTTCAGGTTTACTGTATCCCTTGGAGCTTCTTTTTGACGACGAAACACAGAGATTGCATCGGAATTAAATAGAATAATCACAATGCCGACTTAAGTACAAGAAGACAGAATTTTCAAACTGTCTATGTTTTGAACCATTCCTGTGACACTAGTTATGGATTCCGATGCTTCACTTCAGGTTTACTGTATCCCTCTGCCACTCTTATTGACTATGAAACACAGAAATTTCATCGGAATTAAATACAAAAGGCACAATGCCGACTTAAGTACAAGAAGACTGACTCCTCTTACTGTCTATGTTTTGAACCATTCCTGCGACACTAGTTATAGATTCCGAAGCTTCACTTCAGGGTTACTGTATCCTTTGGACCTTCTTATTGACAAGGAAACACAAAATTTGCATCGGAATTAAATACAAAAGGCACAATGCCGACTTAAGTACAAGAAGACTGACTCTTCTTACTGTCTATGCTTTGAGCAATTCCTGTGACACTAGTAAGAGATTCCGATGCTTCACTTCAGGTTTACTGTATCCCTTGGACCTTCTTATCGACGATGACACACAGAAATTGCATCGGATTTAAATACAAAAGGCACAATGCCGACTTAAGTACGAGAAGACTGACTCTTCTTGCTGTGTATGTTTTGAACCATTCCTGTAACACTAGTTATAGATTCCGATGCTTCACTTCAGGTTTACTGTATCCGTCTGACCCTCTTATTGACTCTGAAACACAGAAATTGCATCGGAATTAAATAGAAAAGGCACAATGCCGACTTAAGTACAAGATGACTGACTCTTCCTATTGCCTATGTTTTGAACCACTCCTGTGACTCTAGTTATAGATTCCGATGCTTCACTTCACGTTTACTGTATCCCTCCGACCTTCGTATTGAGGATGAAACACAGAAATTGCATCGGAATTAAATACAAAGGGCTCAATGCCGACTTAAGTACAAGAAGACTGACTCTTCTTACTGTCTATGTTTTCAACCATTCCTGTGACACTAGTTATAGATTCCGAAGCTACACTTCAGGTTTACTGTATCCTTTGGACCTTCTTATTGACTATGAAACACAACATTTGCATCGGAATTAAATACAAAAGGCACAATGCCGACTTAAGTACAAGAAGACTGACTCTTCTTACTGTCTATGTTTTGAACCATTCCTGTGACACTAGTTATAGATTCCGATGCTTCACTTCAGGTTTACTGTATCCCTTGGACCATCTTATTGACGACTAAACACAGAAATTGAATCAGGATTAAATACAAAAGGCACAATGCCGACTTAAGTACAGGAAGACTGACTCTTCCTACTGTCTATGTTTTAACCATTCCTGTGACAGTAGTTATAGATTCCGATGCTTCCCTACAGGTTTACTGTATCCCTCCGACCTTCGTATTGAGGATGAAACACAGAAATTGCATCGGAATTAAATACAAAAGGCCCAATGCCGACTCATGTACAAGAAGACTGACACTTTTAACTGTCTATGTTTTGAACCTTTCCTGTGACACTAGATATAGATTCCGATGCTTCACTTCAGGTTTACTGTATCCCTTGGACCTTCTTATTGAAGGCGAAACACAGAAATTGCATCGGAATTAAATACAAAAGGCACAATGCCGACTTAAGTACAAGACGACTGACTCTTCTTACTGTCTATGTTTGAACCATTCCTGTGACACTAGTTATAGATTCCGATGCATCACTTCAGGTTTACTGTATCCCTTGGACCATCTTATTGACGACGAAACACAGAAATTGAATCAGGATAAAATACAAAAGGCACAATCCCGACTTAAGTACAAGAAGACTGACCCTTCTTACTGTCTATGTTTTAACCATTCCTGTGTCACTAGTTATAGATTCCGATGCTTCACTACAGGTTTACTGTATCCCTCTGACCGTCTTGTTGACGACGAAACACAGAAATTGCATCGGAATTAAATACAAAAGGCACAATGCCGACTTAAGTAAAAGAAGACAGACTCTTCTTACTGACTATGATTTGAACATTTCCTGTGAGACCAGATTTAGATTCCGATGCTTCACTATATGTTTACTGTATCCCTTGGACCTTCTTGTTTACGATGAAACACAGAAATTGCATCGGAATTCTATACAAAAAGCACAATGCCGACTTAAGTACAAGAACACTGACTCTTCTTGCTGTGTATGTTTTGAACCATTCCTGTGACACTAGTTATAGATTCCGATGCTTCACTTCAGGTTTACTGTATCGCTCTGACCTTCTTATTGACGATAAAACACAGTAATTGCATCGGAATTAAATACAAAAGGCCCAATGCCGACTCATGTACAAGAAGACTGACACTTCTGACTGTCTATGTTTTGAACCTTTCCTGTGACACTAGATATAGATTCCGATGCTTCACTTCAGGTTTACTGTATCCCTTGGACCTTCTTATTGAAGGAGAAACACAGAAATTGCATCGGAATTAAATACAAAAGGCACAATGCCGACTTAAGTACAAGAACACTGACTCTTCCTACTGTCTATGATTTCAACCATTTCTGTGACACTAGTTATAGATTCGGATGCTTCACTTCAGGTTTACTGTATCCCTCTGACATTCTTATTGACGATGAAACACAGAAATTGAATCGGAATTAAATACAAACGGCACAGTGCCGACTTAAGTACAAGAAGACTTACTCTTCTTACTGACTAAGTTGTGAACATTTCCTGTGAGACCAGTTTTAGATTCCGATGCTTCACTATATGTTTACTGTATCACTTGGACCTTCTTAATGACGATGAAACACAGAAATTGCATCGGAATTAGATACAAAAGTCACAAAGCCGACTTAAGTATAAGAAGACTGTCTCTTCTTACTGTCTATGATTTGAACATTTCCTGTGAGACCAGTTTTAGATTCCGATGCTTCACAATATGTTTACTGTATCCCTTGGACCTTCTTATTGACGATGAAACACAGAAATTGTAACGGAATTAAATACAAAAGGCACAATGCCGACTTAAGTACGAGAAGACTGACTCTTCTTACTGTCTATGTTTTGACCATTCCTGTGACACTAGTTATAGATTCCGATGCTTCACTTCAGGTTTACTGTATCCCTTGGACCTTGTTATTGACGATGAAACACAGAAATTGCATCGGAATTAAATAACCAGACACAATGCCGACTCATGTACAAGATGACTGACACTTCTAACTGTCTATGTTTTGAACCTTTCCTGTGACACTAGATATAGATTCCGATGCTTCACTTCAGGTTTACTGTATCCCTTGGACCTTCTTATTGAAGGCGAAACACAGAAATTGCTTCGGAATTAAATACAAAAGGCACAATGCTGACTTAAGTACAAGAACACTGACTCTTCCTACTGTCTATGTTTTCAACCATTTCTGTGACACTAGTTATAGATTCGGATGCTTCACTTCAGGTTTACTGTATCCCTCTGACATTCTTATTGACGATGAAACACAGAAATTGAATCGGAATTAAATACAAACGGCACAGTGCCGACTTAAGTACAAGAAGACTGACTCTTCTTACTGACTAAGTTGTGAACATTTCCTGTGAGACCAGATTTAGATTCCGATGCTTCACTATTTGTTTACTGTATCCCTTGGACCTTCTCATTGACGATGAAACACAGAAATTGCATCGGAATTAAATACAAAAGGCACAAAGACGACTTACGTATAAGAAGACTGTCTCTTCTTACTGACTATGATTTGAACATTTCCTGTGAGACCAGTTTTAGATTCCGATGCTTCACTATATGTTTACTGTATCCCTTGGACCTTCTTATTGACGATGAAACACAGAAATTGCATCGGAATTAAATACAACAGGCACAATGCCGACTTATGTACAAGAAGACTGACTCTTCCTACTTTCTATGTTTTGAACCATTCCTGTGACACTAGTTATATATTCCGATGCATCACTTCAGGTTTACTGTATCCCTTGGACCTTCCTATTGACGATGAAACACAGAAATTGCATCGGAATTAAATACAAAAGTCAAATGCAGACTTAAGTACACGAAGACTGACTCTTCCTGCTGTGGATGTTTTGAACCATTTCTGTGACACTAGTTATAGATTCCGATGCTTCACTTCAGGTTTACTGTATCCCTCTGACCTTCGGATTGACGACGAAACACAGAAATTGCATCGGAATTAAATACGACAGGCACAATGCCGACTTAAGTACAAGAAGACTGACACTTCCAAATGTCTATGTTTTGAACCATTCCTGTGACACTAGTTATAGATTCCGATGCTTCACTTCAGGTTTACTGTATCCCTCTGACACTCTTATTGACTCATGAAACACAGAAATTGCATCGGAATTAAATACAAAAGGCACAATGCCGACTTAAGTACAAGAAGACTGACTCTTCCTACTGTCTATGTTTTGAACCATTCCTGTGACACTAGTTATAGATTCCGATGCTTCACTTCAGGTTTACTGTATCCCTCTGACACTCTTATTGACGATGAAACACAGAAATTGCATCGGAATTAAATACAAAAGGCACAATGCCGACTTAAGTACAAGAAGACTGACTCTTCCAAATGACTATGTTTTGAACCATTCCTGTGACACTAGTTATGGATTCCGATGCTTCATTTCAGGTTTACTGTATCCCTCTGACACTCTTATTGACGATAAAACACAGAAATAGCATCGGAATTAAATACAAAAGGCACAATGCCGACTTGAGTACAAGAAGACTGACTCTTATTACTGTCTATGCTTTGAACCATTCCTGTGACACTAGTTATAGGTTCCGAAGCTTCACTTCAGGTGTACTGTATCCTTTGGACCTTCTTATTGACGATGAAACACAGAATTTCTATCGGAATTAAATACAAAAGGAACAATGCCGGCTTAAGTACAAGAAGACTGACTCTTCTTTCTGTCTATGTTTTGAGCAATTCCTTTGACACTAGTTATAGATTCCCATGCTTCACTTCAGGTTTACTGTATCCCTTGGACCTTCTTATTGACGATGAAACACAGAAATTGCATCGGATTTAAATAGAAAAAGCACAATGCCGACTTAAGTACAACAAGATTGACTCTTCCTACTGTCTATGTTTTGAACCATTCCTGTGACACCAGTTATAGATTCCGATGCTTCACCTCAGGTTTACTGTAACCCTCTGACATTCTTATTTACGATGAAACACAGAAATTGCATCGGAATTAACAACAAACGGCACAGTGCCGACTTAAGTACAAGAAGACTGACTCTTCTTACTGACTATGTTGTAAACATTCCCTGTGAGACCAGTTTTAGATTCCGATGCTTCACTATATGTTTACTGTATCCCTTCGACCTTCTTATTGATGATGAAACACAGAAGGTGCATCGGAATTTAATACAAAAGGCACAATGCCGACTTAAGTATAAGAAGACTGAATCTTCTTACTGACTATGATTTGAACCATTTCTGTGACACTAGTTATAGATTCCGATGCTTCACTTCAGGTTTACTGTATCACTTGGACCTTGTTATTGACGACGAAACACAGAAATTGCATCGGAATTAAATACAAAAGGCACAATGCCGACTTAAGTACAACAAGACTGACTCTTCTTGCTGTGTATGTTTTGAACCATTCCTGTGACACTAGTTATAGATTCCGATGCTTCACTTCAGGTTTGCTGTATCCCTTGGACCATCTTATTGACGACGAAACACAGAAATTGCATCGGAATTAAATAGAAAAGGAACAATGCCGACTTAAGTAGAAAAAGACTGACTCGTCCGTGTCTATGTTTTGAACCATTCCCGTGACACTAGTTATACATTCCGATGCTTCACTTCAGGTTTACTGTATCCCTCTGACACTCTTGTTGACGATGAAACACCGAAATTGCCTCGGAATTAAATACATCAGGCACAATGGCGACTTAAGTACAAGAAGACTGACTCTTCCAAATGCCTATGTTTTGAACCATTCCTGTGCCACTAGGAGTGGATTCCGATGCTTCACTTCAGGTTTACTGTATCCCTCTGACACTCTTATTGACTCATGAAACACAGAAATTGCATCGGAATTAAATACAAAAGGCACAATGGCGACTTAAGTACAAGAAGACTGACTCTTCCTACTGTCTATGCTTTTAACCATTACTGTGACTCTAGTTATAGATTCCGATGCTTCACTTCAGTTTTACTGTATCCCTCTGACAATCTAATTGACGATGAAACACAGAAATTGCATCGGAATTAAATACAAAAGGCACAATGCCGACTTAAGTACAAGAAGACTGACTCTTCCAAATGTCTATGTTTTGAACCATTCCTGTGACACTAGTTATAGATTCCGATGCTTCAATTCAGGTTTACTGTATCCCTTGGACCTTATTATCGACGATGAAAATCAGGAATAGCTTCGGAAATAAATACAAAAGGCACAAAGACGACTTACGTATAAGAAGACTGTCTCTTCTTACTGACTATGATTTGAACATTTCCTGTGAGACCAGTTTTAGATTCCGATGCTTCACTATATGTTTACTGTATCCCTTGGACCTTCTTATTGACGATGAAACACAGAAATTGCATCGGAATTAAATACAACAGGCACAATGCCGACTTATGTACAAGAAGACTGACTCTTCCTACTTTCTATGTTTTGAACCATTCCTGTGACACTAGTTATATATTCCGATGCATCACTTCAGGTTTACTGTATCCCTTGGACCTTCCTATTGACGATGAAACACAGAAATTGCATCGGAATTAAATACAAAAGGCACAATGCCGACTTAAGTACAACAAGACTGACTCTTCTTGCTGTGTATGTTTTGAACCATTCCTGTGACACTAGTTATAGATTCCGATGCTTCACTTCAGGTTTACTGTATCCCTCTGACATTCTTGTTGACGATGAAACACAGAAATTGCATCGAAATTAAATAGATAATGCACAATGCAGACTTAAGTACAACAAGATTGACTCTTCCTACTGTCTATGTTTTGAACCATTCCTGGGGCACTAGTTATAGATTCCGATGCTTCACCTCAGGTTTACTGTAACCCTCTGACATTCTTATTGACAATGAAACACAGAAATTGCATCGGAATTAAATACAAACGGCACAGTGCCGACTTAAGTACAAGAAGACTGTCTCTTCTTACTGACTATGTTGTAAACATTTCCTGTGAGACCAGTTTTAGATTCCGATGCTTCACTATATGTTTACTGTATCCCTTGGACCTTCTTATTGATGATGAAACACAGAAAGTGCATCGGAATTAAATACAAAAGGCACAATGCCGACTTAAGTATAAGAAGACTGACTCTTCTTACTGACTATGATTTGAACATTCCTGTGAGACCAGTTTTAACTTCCGATGTTTCACTATATGTTTACTGTATCTCTTGGACCTTCTTATTGACGAAGAAACACAGAAATTGCATCGGGATACATACAAAAGGCACAATGCAGACTTAAGTACAAGAAGACTGACACCTCTTACTGTCTATGATTTGACACACTTTTGTGACACTAGTTATAGATTCCGATGCTTCATTTCAGGTTTACTGTATCCCTTGGCCCTTCTTAATGACGACGAAACACAGAAATTGCATCGGAATTAAACAGAATAGGCACAATGCCGACATAAGTACAAGAAGACTGACTCTTCTTACTGACTATGATTTGAACATTTCCTGTGAGACCAGTTTTAGATTCCGATGCTTCACTATATGTTTACTGTATCCCTTATGCCTTTTTTTTGACGATGAAACACAGAAATTGCATCGGAATTAAATACAAATGGCACAATGCCGACTTAAGTACAAGATGACTGACTCTTCTTGCTGTGTAAGTATTAAACCATTCCTGTGACACTAGTTATAGGTTCCGATGCTTCACTTCAAGTTTACTGTATCCCTTTGACCTTCTTATATACGATGAAACACAGTAATTGCATCGGAATTAAATACAAAATTCATAATGCCGACTCATGTACAAGAAGACTGACTCTTCTTACTATGTATGTTTTGAACCATTCCTGTGACACTAGATATAGATTCCGATGCTTCACTTCAGGTTTATTGTATTCCTCTTACCTTCTTATTGACGACGAAACTCTGAAATAGCATCGGAATTAAATAGAAAAGGCACAATGCCGACTTAAGCACAAGAAGACTGACTCTTCCAACTGTCTATGGTTTGAACCATTCCTGTGGCACTAGTTATAGTTTCCGATGCTTCACTTCAGGTTTACTGTATCCTTTGGACCTTCTTATTGACGATGAAACACAGAATTTGCATCGGAATTAAATACAAAAGGTACAAAGCCGACTAAAGTACAAGATGACTGACTCTTCCTACTGTCTATGTTTTGAGCAATTCCATTGACACTAGTTATAGATTCCGATGCTTCACTTCAGGTTCACTGTATCCTTTGGACCTTCTTATTGACGTTGAAACACAGAAATTGCATCTTAAATAAATACAAAAGGCACAATGCCGACTCAAATATAAGATGACTGGCTCTTCTTACTCTCTATGTTTTGAACCTTTCCTGTGAGACCGGTTTTTGATTCCAATGCTTCACTTCAGGAATACTGTATCCCTTGGACCTCCTTATTGACGACGAAACACAAAAAATGGCATTGGAATTAAATAGAAAAGGCACAAGGCCGACATAAGTACAAGAATACTGACTCTTCTTACTGACTATGATTTGAACATTTCCTGTGAGACCAGTTTTAGATTCCGATGCTTCACTATATGTTTACAGTATCCCTTGGACCTTCTAGTTGACGATGAAACACAGAAATTGCATCGTAATAACATACAAAAGGCACAATGCCGACTTAAGTACAAGAAGGTTGACTCTTCTTGCTGTGTATGTTTTGAAGCATTCCTGTGACACTAGTTATAGATTCCATGCCTCACTTCAGGTTTACTGTATTCCTCTGACATTCTTATTGACGATGAAACACAGTACTTGCATCGGAATTAAATACAAAATGCACAATGCCGACTCATGTACAAGAAGACTGACTTTTCTTACTGTCTATGTTTTGAACCTTTCCTGTGACGCTATATACAGATTCCGACGCTTCACTTCAGGTTTACTGTATCCCTTGGACCTTCTTATTGACGACGAAACACAGAAATTGCATCGGAATTAAATAGAAAAGGCACAATGCCGACTTAAGTACTAGAAGACTGACTCTTCCTACTGTCTATGCTTTGAACCATTCCTGTGACACTAGTTATAGATTCCAATGCTTCCCTTCAGGTTTACTGTATCCCTCTGACATTCTTATTGACGATGAAACACAGAAATTGCATCGGAATTAAATACAAACAACAAAGTGCCGACTTAAGTACAAGAAGACTGACTCTTCTTACTGACTATGTTGTGAACATTTCCTATGAGACCAGTTTTTGATGCCGATGCTTCACTATATGTTTACTATATCCCTTGGACCTTCTCATTGATGATGAAACACAGAAAGTGCATCGGAATTAAATACAAAAGGCACAATGCCGACTTAAGTATAAGAAGAGTGTCTCTTCTTACTGCCTATGATTTGAACATTTCCTGTGAGACCAGTTTTAGATTCGGATCTTCACTATATGTTTGCTGTATCCCTTGGACCTTCTTATTGACGAAGAAACACAGAAATTGCATCGGAATTAAATACAAAAGGCACAATGCCGACTTCAGTACAAGAAGACTGACTCTTCTTACTGTCTATGTTTTGAACCATTACTGTGACACTAGTTATAGATTCCGATGCTTCACTTCAGGTTTACTGTATCCCTTGGACCTTGTTATTGACGATGAAACACAGAAATTGCATCGGAATTAAATACAAATGGCACAATGCCGACTTAAGTACAACATGACTGACTCTTCTTGCTGTGTATGTTTTGAACCATTCCTGTGACACTAGTTATAGATTCCGATGCTTCACTTCAGGTTCACTGTATCCCTCGGACCATCTTATTGACGACGAAACACAGAAATTGCATCGGAATTAAAGAGAAGAGGCACAATGCCGACTTAAGTACAAGAAGCCTGACTCGTCCGTGTCTGTGATTTGAACCATTCCTGTGACACTAGTTACAGATTCCGATGCTTCACTTTAGGTTTACTGTATCCCTCTGACACTCTTATTGACGATGAAACACAGAAATTGCATCGGAATTAAATACAAAAGGCACAATGCCGCCTTAAGTACAAGAAGACTGACTCTTCTTGCTGTGTATGTTTTGAACCATTCCTGTGACACTAGTTATAGATTCCGATGCTTTACTTCAGGTTTACTGTATTCCTCTGACCTTATTGACGATGAAACACAGTAATTGCATCGGAATTAAATACAAATTGCACAATGCCGACTTAAGTACAAGAAGACTGTCTCTTCATTTTGACTATGTTTTGAACCATTCCTGTGACACTAGTTATAGATTCCGATGCTTCACTTCAGATGTACTGTATCCCTCTGACGGTCTTATTGACGATGAAACACAGAAAATGCGTCAGAATTAAATACAAAATGCACAATGCCGAATTAAGTACAAAAAGTCTGACTCTTCTTACTGTCTATGTTTTGAACCATTCCTGTGACACTAGTAATAGATTCCGATGCTTCACTCTTGGTTTACTGTATCGCTTGGACCCTCTTAATGACGATGAAACACTGAAATTGCATCGGAACTAAACACAAAAGGCACATTGCCGACTTTGGTACAAGAAGACTGACTCTTCTTACTGACTATGTTTTAATTCATTCCTGTGACACTAGTTATGGATTCAGATGCTTCACACCAGGTTTACTGTATCCCTTGGACCTTCTTATTGACGATGAAACACAGAAATTGCATCGGAAATAAATACAAAAGGCACAATGCCGACTTAAGTACAAGAAGACTGACTCGTCCGTGTCTATGTTTTGAACCATTCCTGTGACACTAGTTATAGTTTCCGATGCTTCACTTCAGGTTTACTGTATCCCTCTGACACTCTTATTGACGTTGAATCACAGAAATTGCATCGGACTTAAATACAAAAGGCACAATGCCGACTTAAGTACAAGAAACTGACTCTTCTTACTGTCTATGTTTTGAACCATTCCTGTGACACTACTTATTGATTCCGATGCTTCACATCAGGTTTACTGTATACCTCTGACACCCTTATTGACGATGAAACACAGAAATTGCGTCGGAATTAAATACAAAAGGCACAATGCCGACTTAAGTACAAGAAGACTGACTCTTCCAAATGTCTATGATATGAACCATTCTTGTGAAACTAGTTATAGATTCCGATGCTTCACTTCAGGTTTACTGTATCCCTGTGACACTCCTATTGACGATGATACACAGAAATTGCATCGTAATTAAATACAAAAGGCACAATGCCGACTTAAGTACAAGAAGACTGACTCTTCTTACTGTCTAGGTTTTGAACCATTCCTGTGACACTAGTTATAGATTCCGAAGCTTCACTTCAGGTTTACTGTATCCCTTGGAATTTCTTATTGACGATGAAACACAGAATTTGCATCGGAATTAAATACAAAAAGTACAATGCCGACTGAAGTACAAGAACACTGACTCTTCTTACTGTCTATGTTTTGAGCAATTCCATTGACACTAGTTATAGATTCCGATGCTTCACTTCAGGTTCACTGTATCCCTTGGACCTTCTTATCGACGATGAAACACAGAAATAGCATCGGAATTAAATAGAAAAGGCACAATGCCGACTTAAGTACAAGAAGACTGACTCTTACTAATGTCTATGTATTAACCATTCCTGTGGCACTAGTTATAGATTCCGATGCTTCACTTCAGGTTTACTGTATCCCTCTGACCTTCGTATTGACGATGAAACACAGAAATTGCATCGGAATTAAATACAAAAGGTACAATGCCGACTCAAATACTAGATGACTGGCTCTTCTTACTCTCTATGTTTTGAACCTTTCCTGTGAGACTGGTTTTAGATTCCGATGCTTCACTTCAGGATTACTGCATCCCTTGGACCTCCATATTGACGACGAAACACAGAAATTGCATCGGAAGTAAATAGAAAAGGCACAATACCGACATTAGTAAGAAAAGACTGACTCTTCTTGTTGTGTATGCTTTGAACTATTCCTGTGACACTAGCTATAGATTCCGATGTTTCACTTCAGCTTTACTGTATCCCTCTGACCTTCTTATTGACGATGAAACGCAGTAATTGCATCGGAATTAAATACAAAATGCACAATGCCGACTTATGTATAAGAAGACTGTCTATGTATTGAACCATTCCTGTGACACTAGATATAGATTCCGATGCTTCACTTCAGGTTTACTGTATCCCTTGGACATTCTTAATGACGACGAAACACAGTAATTGTATCGGAATTAAATAGAAAACGCACAATGCCGACTTAAGTACAAGAAGACTGACGCTTCCTACTGTCTATGTTTTGAACCATTCCTGTGACACTAGTTATAGATTCCGATGCATCACTTCAGGTTTACTGTAACCATCTGACATTCTTATTGACGATCAAACACAGAAATTTTATCGGAATTAAATACAAACGGCACAGTGCCGACTTAAGTACAAGATTAATGACTCTTCTTACTGACTATGTTGTAAACATTTCCTGTGAGACCAGTTTCAGATTCCGATGCTTCACTATATGTTTACTGTATCCCTTGGACCTTCTTATTGATGATGAAACACAGAAAGTGCATCGGAATTAAATACAAAAGGCACAATGCCGACTTAAGTATAAGAAGACTGACTCTTCTTACTGACTATGATTCGAACATTTCCTGTGAGACCAGTTTTAGATTCCGATGTTTTACTATATGTTTAAAGTATGCATTGGACCTTCTTATCGACGATGTAACACAGAAATAGCATCGCAATTAAATACAAAAGGCACAATGCCGACTTAAGTACAAGAAGACTGACTCTTCTTGTTGTGTGTGCTTTGAACTATTCCTGTGACACTAGTTATAGATTCCGATGCTTCACTTCAGGTTTACTGTATCCATTGGACCTATTTATTGACGACGAAACACAGAAATTGAATCGGGATTAAATACAAAAGGCACAATGCCGACGTAAGTACAAGAAGACTCACTCTTCCTACTGTCTATGTTTTAACCATTCCTGTGACACTGGTTATAGATTCCGATGCTTCACTTTAGGTTTAGTGTATCGCTTGGACCTCCGTATTGACGACGAAACACAGAAATTGCATCGGAATTAAATAGAAAAGGCACAATGCCGACATAAGTACAAGAAGACTGACTCTTCTTACTGACTATGATTTGAACATTTCCTGTGAGACCAGTTTTAAATTCCGATGCTTTACTATATGTTTACTGTATCCCTTGGACCTTCTTGTTGACGATGAAACACAGAAATTGCATCGGAATTACAAACAAAAGGCACAATGCCGACTCAAGTACAAGAAGACTGACTCTTCTTGCTGTGTATGTTTTAAACCATTCCTGTGACACTAGTTATAGATTCCGTTGCTTCACTTCAGGTTTACTGTATACCTCTGACACCCTTATTGACGATGAAACACAGAAATTGCGTCGGAATTAAATACAAAAGGCACAATGCCGACTTAAGTACAAGAAGACTGACTCTTCCAAATGTCTATGATATGAACTATTCTTGTGACACTAGTTATAGTCTCCGATGCTTCACTTCAGGTTTACTGAATCCCTCTGACACTCCTATTGACGATGATACACAGAAATTGCATCGTAATTAAATACAAAAGGCACAATGCCTACATAAGTACAAGAAGACTGACTCTTCTTACTGTCTAGGTTTTGAACCATTCCTGTGACACTAGTTATAGATTCCGAAGCTTCACTTCAGGTTTACTGTATCCCTTGGAATTTCTTATTGACGATGAAACCCAGAGATTGCATCGGAATTAAATACAAACGGCACAGTGCCGACTTAAGTACAAGAAGACTGACTCTTCTTACTGACTACGTTGTGAACATTTCCTATGAGACCAGTTTTAGATTCCGATGCTTCACTATATGTTTACTGTATCCCTTGGACCTTCTTATTGATAATGAAACACAGAAAGTGCATCGAAATTAAATAGAGAATTTACAATGCCGACTTAAGTACAAGAACACTGACTCTTCCGTGTCTATGTTTAGAACCATTCCTGTGACACTCGATATAGATTCCGAAGCTTAACTTCAGGTTTTCAGTATGCCTTGGACCTTCCTATTGACGACGAAACACAGAAATTGAATCGGGATTAAATACAAAAAGCACAATGCCGACTTAAGTACAAGAAGACTCACTCTTCTTACTGTCTATGTTTTGAACCATTCCTGTGACACTACTTATTGATTCCGATGCTTCACATCAGGTTTACTGTATACCTCTGACACCCTTATTGACGATGAAACACAGAAATTGCGTCGGAATTAAATACAAAAGGCACAATGCCGACTTAAGTACAAGAAGACTGACTCTTCCAAATGTCTATGATATGAACTATTCTTGTGACACTAGTTATAGTCTCCGATGCTTCACTTCAGGTTTACTGAATCCCTCTGACACTCCTATTGACGATGATACACAGAAATTGCATCGTAATTAAATACAAAAGGCACAATGCCTACATAAGTACAAGAAGACTGACTCTTCTTACTGTCTAGGTTTTGAACCATTCCTGTGACACTAGTTATAGATTCCGAAGCTTCACTTCAGGTTTACTGTATCCCTTGGACCTTCTTATCGACGATGAAACACAGAAATAGCATCGGAATTAAATACAAAAGGCACAATGCCGACTTAAGTACAAGAAGACTAACTCTTACTACTGTATATGTATTAACCATTCCTGTGGCACTAGTTATAGATTCCGATGTTTCACTTCAGGTTTACTGTATCCCTCTGACACTCCTATTGACGATGATACACAGAAATAGCATCGTAATTAAATACAAAAGGCACAATGCCGACTTAAGTACAAGAAGACTGACTCTTCTTACTGTCTAGGTTTTGAACCATTCCTGTGACACTAGTTATAGATTCCGAAGCTTCACTTCAGGTTTACTGTATCCCTTGGACCTTTTTACTGACGATAAAGCACAGAATTTGAATTGGAATTAAATACAAAAAGTACAATGCCGACCTAAGTACAAGAAGACTGACTCTTCCTACTGTCTATGTATGAACCATTCCTGTGACACTAGTTATAGATTCCGATGCTTCACTTCAGGTTTACTGTATCCCTCTGACCTTCTTATTGACGATGAAACACAGTAATTGCATCGGAATTAAATACAAAATGCATAATCCCGTCTAATGTACAAGAAGACTGACTCTTCTTCCTGTCTATGTTTTGAACCTTTAATGTGACACTAGATATAGATTCCGATTCTTCACTTCAGGTTTACTGTATCCGTTGGACATTCTTATTAAAGACGAAACACAAAAATTGCATCGGAATTAAATAGAAAAGGCACAATGCCAACTTAAAACAAGAAGACTGACTCTTCCTACTGTCTATGTTTTGAACCATTCCTGTGACACTACTTATAGATTCCGATGCTTCACTTCAGGTTTACTGTATCCCTCTGACATTCTTATTGACGATGAAACTCAGAAATTGCATCGGATTTAAATACAGACGGCACAGTGTCGACTTAAGTACAAGATGACTGACTCTTCTTACTGTTTATGTTTTGAACATTTCCTGTGAGACCAGTTTTAGATTCCGATGCTTCACTATATGTTTACTGTATCCCTTGGACCTTCTTATTGATGATGAAACACAGAAAGTGCATCGGAATTAAATAGAGAATTCACAATGCCGACTTAAGTACAAGGAGACTGACTCTTCCGTGTCTATGTTTAGAACCATTCCTGTGACACTTGATACAGATTCCGATGCTTCACTTCAGGTTTTCTGTATCCCTTGGACCTTCTTATTGACGATGAAACACAGAGATTGCATCGGAATTAAATACAAACGGCACAGTGCCGACTTAAGTACAAGAAGACTGACTCTTCTTACTGACTACGTTGTGAACATTTCCTATGAGACCAGTTTTAGATTCCGATGCTTCACTATATGTTTACTGTATCCCTTGGACCTTCTTCTTGATGATGAAACACAGAAAGTGCATCGAAATTAAATAGAGAATTCACAATGCCGACTTAAGTACAAGAAGACTGACTCTTCCGTGTCTATGTTTAGAACCATTCCTGTGACACTTGATATAGATTCCGATGCTTAACTTCAGGTTTTCAGTATGCCTTGGACCTTCTTATTGACGACGAAACACAGAAATTGAATCGGGATTAAATACAAAAAGCACAATGCCGACTTAAGTACAAGAAGACTCACTCTTCTTACTGTCTATGCTTTAAACCATTCCTGTGACACTAGTTATAGATTCCGAAGCTTCACTTCAGGTTTTCTGTATCCCTCTGACCTTCTTATTGACGATGAAACACAGAAATTGCATCGGAATTAAATACAAAAGGCACAATGCCGACTTATGTACAAGAAGACTGACTCTTCTTACAGTGTATGTTTTGAACGTTTTCTGTGACACTAGTTATAGATTCCGATGCTTCACTTCATTTTTACTGTATCCCTTGGACCATCTTATTGACGACGAATACAGAAATTGCATCGGAATTAAATAGAAGAGGCACAATGCCGACTTAAGTACAAGAAGACTGACTCTTCCTACTGTCTATGTTTTGAACCATTCCTGTGACACAAGCTATTGATTCCGATGCTACACATCAGGTTTACTGTATCCCTCTGACACTCGTCTTGACGATGAAACACAGAAATTGCATCGGAATTAAATACAAAAGGCACAATGCCGACTTAAGTACAAGAAGACTGACTCTTCCTACTGTCTATGTTTTGAACCATTCCTGTGACACTAGCTATTGATTCCGATGCTTCACATCAGGTTTACTGTATCCCTCTGACACTCTTCTTGACGATGAAAAACAGAAATTGCATCGGAATTAAATAGAAAAGGCACAATGCCGACTTAAGTACAAGAAGACTGACACTTCCAAATGTCTATGTTATGAACCATTCCTGTGACACTAGTTATAGATTCCGATGCTACACTTCAGGTTTACTGTATCCCTCTGACACTCCTATTGACGATGATACACAGAAATTGCATCGTAATTAAATACAAAAGGCACAATGCCGACTTAAGTACAAGAAGACTGACTCTTCTTACTGTCTAGGTTTTGAACCATTCCTGTGACACTAGTTATAGATTCCGAAGCTTCACTTCAGGTTTACTGTATCCCTTGGAATTTCTTATTGACGATGAAACACAGAATTTGCATCGGAATTAAATACAAAAAGTACAATGCCGACTGAAGTACAAGAAGACTGACTCTTCTTACTGTCTATGTTTTGAGCAATTCCATTGACACTAGTTATAGATTCCGATGCTTCACTTCAGGTTTACTGTATCCCTTGGACCTTCTTATTGACGACGAAACACAGAAATTGAATCGGGATTAAATACATAAGGCACAATGCCGACTCAAATACTAGATGACTGGCTCTTCTTACTCTCTATGTTTTGAACCTTTCCTGTGAGACTGGTTTTAGATTCCGATGCTTCACTTCAGGATTACTTCATCCCTTGGACCTCCATATTGACGACGAAACACAGAAATTGCATCGGAAGTAAATAGAAAAGGCACAATACCGACATAAGTACAAAAAGACTGACACTTCTTGCTGTGTATGTTTTGAACCATTCCTGTGACACTAGTTATAGATTCCGATGCTTCGCTTCAGGTTTACTGTATCCCTCTCACCTTGTTATTGACGATGAAACACAGTAATTGCATCGGAATTAAATACAAAATGCACAATTCCGTCTCATGTACAAGAAGACTGACTCTTCTTCCTGTCTATGCTTTGAACCTTTCCTGTTTAACTAGATACAGATTCCGATTCTTCACTTCAGGTTTACTGTATCCCTTGGACATTCTTATTGACGACGAAACACAGATATTGCATCGGAATTAAATAGAAAAAGCACAATGCCGACTTAAAACAAGAAGACTGATTCTTCCTACTGTCTATGTTTTAACCATTCCTGTGACACTACTTATAGATTCCGATGCTTCACTTCAGGTTTACTGTATCCGTCTGACATTCTTATTGACGATGAAACACAGAAATTGCATCGGAATTAAATACAAAAGGTACAATGCCGACTCAAATACTAGATGACTGGCTCTTCTTACTCTCTATGTTTTGAACCTTTCCTGTGAGACTGGTTTTAGATTCCGATGCTTCACTTCAGGATTACTGCATCCCTTGGACCTCCATATTGACGACGAAACACAGAAATTGCATCGGAAGTAAATAGAAAAGGCACAATACCGACATTAGTAAGAAAAGACTGACTCTTCTTGTTGTGTATGCTTTGAACTATTCCTGTGACACTAGCTATAGATTCCGATGTTTCACTTCAGCTTTACTGTATCCCTCTGACCTTCTTATTGGCGATGAAACGCAGTAATTGCATCGGAATTAAATACAAAATGCACAATGCCGACTTATGTACAAGAACACTGTCTATGTATTGAACCATTCCTGTGACACTAGATATAGATTCCGATGCTTCACTTCAGGTTTACTGTATCCCTTGGACATTCTTAATGACGACGAAACACAGTAATTGTATCGGAATTAAATAGAAAACGCACAATGCCGACTTAAGTACAAGAAGACTGACTCTTCCTACTGTCTATGTTTTGAACCATTCCTGTGACACTAGTTATAGATTCCGATGCATCACTTCAGGTTTACTGTAACCATCTGACATTCTTATTGACGATCAAACACAGAAATTTTATCGGAATTAAATACAAACGGCACAGTGCCGACTTAAGTACAAGATTAATGACTCTTCTTACTGACTATGTTGTAAACATTTCCTGTGAGACCAGTTTCAGATTCCGATGCTTCACCATATGTTTACTGTATCCCTTGGACCTTCTTATTGATGATGAAACACAGAAAGTGCATCGGAATTAAATACAAAAGGCACAATGCCGACTTAAGTATAAGAAGACTGACTCTTCTTACTGACTATGATTTGAACATTTCCTGTGAGACCAGTTTTAGATTCCGATGTTTTACTATATGTTTAAAGTATGCATTGGACCTTCTTATCGACGATGTAACACAGAAATAGCATCGCAATTAAATACAAAAGGCACAATGCCGACTTAAGTACAAGAAGACTGACTCTTCTTGTTGTGTGTGCTTTGAACTATTCCTGTGACACTAGTTATAGATTCCGATGCTTCACTTCAGGTTTACTGTATCCCTTGGACCTTCTTATTGACGACGAAACACAAAAATTGAATCGGGATTAAATACAAAAGGCACAATGCCGACGTAAGTACAAGAAGACTCACTCTTCCTACTGTCTATGTTTTAACCATTCCTGTGACACTGGATATAGATTCCGATGCTTCACTTTAGGTTTAGTGTATCGCTTGGACCTCCGTATTGACGACGAAACACAGAAATTGCATCGGAATTAAATAGAAAAGGCACAATGCCGACATAAGTACAAGAAGACTGACTCTTCTTACTGACTATGATTTGAACATTTCCTGTGAGACCAGTTTTAAATTCCGATGCTTTACTATATGTTTACTGTATCCCTTGGACCTTCTTGTTGACGATGAAACACAGAAATTGCATCGAAATTACAAACAAAAGGCACAATGCCGACTCAAGTACAAGAAGACTGACTCTTCTTGCTGTGTATGTTTTAAACCATTCCTGTGACACTAGTTATAGATTCCGTTGCTTCACTTCAGGTTTACTGTATTCCTCTGACCTTCTTGTTGACGATGAAACACAGTAATTGCATCGGAATTAAATACAAAAGGCACAATGCCGACTCATGTACAAGAAGACTGACTCTTCTTACTGTCTATGTTTTGAACCTTTCCTGTGACACTAGATATAGATTCCGATGCTTCACTTCAGGTTTACTGTATCCCATGGACCTTCTTATTGACGACGAAACACAGAAATTGCATCGGAATTAAATAGAAAAGGCACAATGCCGACGTAAGTACAAGAAGACTGACTCTTCCTACTGTCTATGTTTTGAACCATTCCTGTGACACTAGTTATAGATTCCGATGCTTCACTTCAGGTTTACTGTATCCGTCTGACGTTCTTATTGACGATGAAACCCAGAGATTGCATCGGAATTAAATACAAACGGCACAGTGCCGACTTAAGTACAAGAAGACTGACTCTTCTTACTGACTACGTTGTGAACATTTCCTATGAGACCAGTTTTAGATTCCGATGCTTCACTATATGTTTACTGTATCCCTTGGACCTTCTTATTGATAATGAAACACAGAAAGTGCATCGAAATTAAATAGAGAATTCACAATGCCGACTTAAGTACAAGAAGACTGACTCTTCCGTGTCTATGTTTAGAACCATTCCTGTGACACTTGATATAGATTCCGATGCTTAACTTCAGGTTTTCAGTATGCCTTGGACCTTCTTATTGACGACGAAACACAGAAATTGAATCGGGATTAAATACAAAAAGCACAATGCCGACTTAAGTACAAGAAGACTCACTCTTCTTACTGTCTATGCTTTAAACCATTCCTGTGACACTAGTTATAGATTCCGAAGCTTCACTTCAGGTTTTCTGTATCCCTCTGACCTTCTTATTGACGATGAAACACAGAAATTGCATCGGAATTAAATACAAAAGGCACAATGCCGACTTATGTACAAGAAGACTGACTCTTCTTAAAGTGTATGTTTTGAACCTTTTCTGTTACACTAGTTATAGATTCCGATGCTTCACTTCATTTTTACTGTATCCGTTGGACCATCTTATTGACGACGAATACAGAAATTGCATCGGAATTAAATAGAAGAGGCACAATGCCGACTTAAGTACAAGAAGACTGACTCGTCCGTGTCTATGTTTTGAACCATTCCTGTGACACTAGTTATAGTTTCCGATGCTTCACTTCAGGTTTTCAGTATGCCTTGGACCTTCTTATTGACGACGAAACACAGAAATTGAATCGGGATTAAATACAAAAAGCACAATGCCGACTTAAGTACAAGAAGACTCACTCTTCTTACTGTCTATGCTTTAAACCATTCCTGTGACACTAGTTATAGATTCCGAAGCTTCACTTCAGGTTTTCTGTATCCCTCTGACCTTCTTATTGACGATGAAACACAGAAATTGCATCGGAATTAAATACAAAAGGCACAATGCCGACTTATGTACAAGAAGACTGACTCTTCTTACAGTGTATGTTTTGAACGTTTTCTGTGACACTAGTTATAGATTCCGATGCTTCACTTCATTTTTACTGTATCCCTTGGACCATCTTATTGACGACGAATACAGAAATTGCATCGGAATTAAATAGAAGAGGCACAGTGCCGACTTAAGTACAAGAAGACTGACTCTTCCTACTGTCTATGTTTTGAACCATTCCTGTGACACTAGCTATTGTATCCGATGCTACACATCAGGTTTACTGTATCCCTCTGACACTCTTCTTGACGATGAAAAACAGAAATTGCGTCGGAATTAAATACAAAAGGCACAATGCCGACTTAAGTACAAGAAGACTGACTCATCCTACTGTCTATGTTTTGAACCATTCCTGTGACACTAGCTATTGATTCCGATGCTTCACATCAGGTTTACTGTATCCCTCTGACACTCTTCTTGACGATGAAAAACAGAAATTGCATCGGAATTAAATAGAAAAGGCACAATGCCGACTTAAGTACAAGAAGACTGACACTTCCAAATGTCTATGTTATGAACCATTCCTGTGACACTAGTTATAGATTCCGATGCTACACTTCAGGTTTACTGTATCCCTCTGACACTCCTATTGACGATGATACACAGAAATTGCATCGTAATTAAATACAAAAGGCACAATGCCGACTTAAGTACAAGAAGACTGACTCTTCGTACTGTCTAGGTTTTGAACCATTCCTGTGACACTAGTTATAGATTCCGAAGCTTCACTTCAGGTTTACTGTATCCCTTGGAATTTCTTATTCACGATGAAACACAGAATTTGCATCGGAATTAAATACAAAAAGTACAATGCCGACTGAAGTACAAGAAGACTGACTCTTCTTACTGTCTATGTTTTGAGCAATTCCATTGACACTAGTTATAGATTCCGATGCTTCACTTCAGGTTTACTGTATCCCTTGGACCTTCTTATTGACGACGAAACACAGAAATTGAATCGGGATTAAATACATAAGGCACAATGCCGACTCAAATACTAGATGACTGGCTCTTCTTACTCTCTATGTTTTGAACCTTTCCTGTGAGACTGGTTTTAGATTCCAATGCTTCACTTCAGGATTACTGCATCCCTTGGACCTCCATATTGACGACGAAACACAGAAATTGCATCGGAAGTAAATAGAAAAGGCACAATACCGACATAAGTACAAAAAGACTGACACTTCTTGCTGTGTATGTTTTGAACCATTCCTGTGACACTAGTTATAGATTCCGATGCTTCGCTTCAGGTTTACTGTATCCCTCTCACCTTGTTATTGACGATGAAACACAGTAATTGCATCGGAATTAAATACAAAATGCACAATTCCGTCTCATGTACAAGAAGACTGACTCTTCTTCCTGTCTATGCTTTGAACCTTTCCTGTTTAACTAGATACAGATTCCGATGCTTCACTTCAGGTTTACTGTATCCCTTGGACCTTCTTATTGACGACGAAACACAGAAATTGAATCGGGATTAAATACATAAGGCACAATGCCGACTCAAATACTAGATGACTGGCTCTTCTTACTCTCTATGTTTTGAACCTTTCCTGTGAGACTGGTTTTAGATTCCGATGCTTCACTTCAGGATTACTGCATCCCTTGGACCTCCATATTGACGACGAAACACAGAAATTGCATCGGAAGTAAATAGAAAAGGCACAATACCGACATTAGTAAGAAAAGACTGACTCTTCTTGTTGTGTATGCTTTGAACTATTCCTGTGACACTAGCTATAGATTCCGATGTTTCACTTCAGCTTTACTGTATCCCTCTGACCTTCTTATTGACGATGAAACGCAGTAATTGCATCGGAATTAAATACAAAATGCACAATGCCGACTTATGTACAAGAAGACTGTCTATGTATTGAACCATTCCTGTGACACTAGATATAGATTCCGATGCTTCACTTCAGGTTTACTGTATCCCTTGGACATTCTTAATGACGACGAAACACAGTAATTGTATCGGAATTAAATAGAAAACGCACAATGCCGACTTAAGTACAAGAAGACTGACTCTTCCTACTGTCTATGTTTTGAACCATTCCTGTGACACTAGTTATAGATTCCGATGCATCACTTCAGGTTTACTGTAACCATCTGACATTCTTATTGACGATCAAACACAGAAATTTTATCGGAATTAAATACAAACGGCACAGTGCCGACTTAAGTACAAGATTAATGACTCTTCTTACTGACTATGTTGTAAACATTTCCTGTGAGACCAGTTTCAGATTCCGATGCTTCACTATATGTTTACTGTATCCCTTGGACCTTCTTATTGATGATGAAACACAGAGAGTGCATCGGAATTAAATACAAAAGGCACAATGCCGACTTAAGTATAAGAAGACTGACTCTTCTTACTGACTATGATTTGAACATTTCCTGTGAGACCAGTTTTAGATTCCGATGTTTTACTATATGTTTAAAGTATGCATTGGACCTTCTTATCGACGATGTAACACAGAAATAGCATCGCAATTAAATACAAAAGGCACAATGCCGACTTAAGTACAAGAAGACTGACTCTTCTTGTTGTGTGTGCTTTGAACTATTCCTGTGACACTAGTTATAGATTCCGATGCTTCACTTCAGGTTTACTGTATCCCTTGGACCTTCTTATTGACGACGAAACACAGAAATTGAATCGGGATTAAATACAAAAGGCACAATGCCGACGTAAGTACAAGAAGACTCACTCTTCCTACTGTCTATGTTTTAACCATTCCTGTGACACTGGATATAGATTCCGATGCTTCACTTTAGGTTTAGTGTATCGCTTGGACCTCCGTATTGACGACGAAACACAGAAATTGCATCGGAATTAAATAGAAATGGCACAATGCCGACATAAGTACAAGAAGACTGACTCTTCTTACTGACTATGATTTGAACATTTCCTGTGAGACCAGTTTTAAATTCCGATGCTTTACTATATGTTTACTGTATCCCTTGGACCTTCTTGTTGACGATGAAACACAGAAATTGCATCGGAATTACAAACAAAAGGCACAATGCCGACTCAAGTACAAGAAGACTGACTCTTCTTGCTGTGTATGTTTTAAACCATTCCTGTGACACTAGTTATAGATTCCGTTGCTTCACTTCAGGTTTACTGTATTCCTCTGACCTTCTTGTTGACGATGAAACACAGTAATTGCATCGGAATTAAATACAAAAGGCACAATGCCGACTCATGTACAAGAAGACTGACTCTTCTTACTGTCTATGTTTTGAACCTTTCCTGTGACACTAGATATGGATTCCGATGCTTCACTTCAGGTTTACTGTATCCCACGGACCTTCTTATTGACGACGAAACACAGAAATTGCATCGGAATTAAATAGAAAAGGCACAATGCCGACGTAAGTACAAGAAGACTGACTCTTCCTACTGTCTATGTTTTGAACCATTCCTGTGACACTAGTTATAGATTCCGATGCTTCACTTCAGGTTTACTGTATCCGTCTGACGTTCTTATTGACGATGAAACCCAGAGATTGCATCGGAATTAAATACAAACGGCACAGTGCCGACTTAAGTACAAGAAGACTGACTCTTCTTACTGACTACGTTGTGAACATTTCCTATGAGACCAGTTTTAGATTCCGATGCTTCACTATATGTTTACTGTATCCCTTGGACCTTCTTATTGATAATGAAACACAGAAAGTGCATCGAAATTAAATAGAGAATTCACAATGCCGACTTAAGTACAAGAAGACTGACTCTTCCGTGTCTATGTTTAGAACCATTCCTGTGACACTTGATATAGATTCCGATGCTTAACTTCAGGTTTTCAGTATGCCTTGGACCTTCTTATTGACGACGAAACACAGAAATTGAATCGGGATTAAATACAAAAAGCACAATGCCGACTTAAGTACAAGAAGACTCACTCTTCTTACTGTCTATGCTTTAAACCATTCCTGTGACACTAGTTATAGATTCCGAAGCTTCACTTCAGGTTTTCTGTATCCCTCTGACCTTCTTATTGACGATGAAACACAGAAATTGCATCGGAATTAAATACAAAAGGCACAATGCCGACTTATGTACAAGAAGACTGACTCTTCTTAAAGTGTATGTTTTGAACCTTTTCTGTTACACTAGTTATAGATTCCGATGCTTCACTTCATTTTTACTGTATCCGTTGGACCATCTTATTGACGACGAATACAGAAATTGCATCGGAATTAAATAGAAGAGGCACAATGCCGACTTAAGTACAAGAAGACTGACTCGTCCGTGTCTATGTTTTGAACCATTCCTGTGACACTAGTTATAGTTTCCGATGCTTCACTTCAGGTTTTCAGTATGCCTTGGACCTTCTTATTGACGACGAAACACAGAAATTGAATCGGGATTAAATACAAAAAGCACAATGCCGACTTAAGTACAAGAAGACTCACTCTTCTTACTGTCTATGCTTTAAACCATTCCTGTGACACTAGTTATAGATTCCGAAGCTTCACTTCAGGTTTTCTGTATCCCTCTGACCTTCTTATTGACGATGAAACACAGAAATTGCATCGGAATTAAATACAAAAGGCACAATGCCGACTTATGTACAAGAAGACTGACTCTTCTTACAGTGTATGTTTTGAACGTTTTCTGTGACACTAGTTATAGATTCCGATGCTTCACTTCATTTTTACTGTATCCCTTGGACCATCTTATTGACGACGAATACAGAAATTGCATCGGAATTAAATAGAAGAGGCACAGTGCCGACTTAAGTACAAGAAGACTGACTCTTCCTACTGTCTATGTTTTGAACCATTCCTGTGACACTAGCTATTGTATCCGATGCTACACATCAGGTTTACTGTATCCCTCTGACACTCTTCTTGACGATGAAAAACAGAAATTGCGTCGGAATTAAATACAAAAGGCACAATGCCGACTTAAGTACAAGAAGACTGACTCATCCTACTGTCTATGTTTTGAACCATTCCTGTGACACTAGCTATTGATTCCGATGCTTCACATCAGGTTTACTGTATCCCTCTGACACTCTTCTTGACGATGAAAAACAGAAATTGCATCGGAATTAAATAGAAAAGGCACAATGCCGACTTAAGTACAAGAAGACTGACACTTCCAAATGTCTATGTTATGAACCATTCCTGTGACACTAGTTATAGATTCCGATGCTACACTTCAGGTTTACTGTATCCCTCTGACACTCCTATTGACGATGATACACAGAAATTGCATCGTAATTAAATACAAAAGGCACAATGCCGACTTAAGTACAAGAAGACTGACTCTTCTTACTGTCTAGGTTTTGAACCATTCCTGTGACACTAGTTATAGATTCCGAAGCTTCACTTCAGGTTTACTGTATCCCTTGGAATTTCTTATTCACGATGAAACACAGAATTTGCATCGGAATTAAATACAAAAAGTACAATGCCGACTGAAGTACAAGAAGACTGACTCTTCTTACTGTCTATGTTTTGAGCAATTCCATTGACACTAGTTATAGATTCCGATGCTTCACTTCAGGTTTACTGTATCCCTTGGACCTTCTTATTGACGACGAAACACAGAAATTGAATCGGGATTAAATACATAAGGCACAATGCCGACTCAAATACTAGATGACTGGCTCTTCTTACTCTCTATGTTTTGAACCTTTCCTGTGAGACTGGTTTTAGATTCCAATGCTTCACTTCAGGATTACTGCATCCCTTGGACCTCCATATTGACGACGAAACACAGAAATTGCATCGGAAGTAAATAGAAAAGGCACAATACCGACATAAGTACAAAAAGACTGACACTTCTTGCTGTGTATGTTTTGAACCATTCCTGTGACACTAGTTATAGATTCCGATGCTTCGCTTCAGGTTTACTGTATCCCTCTCACCTTGTTATTGACGATGAAACACAGTAATTGCATCGGAATTAAATACAAAATGCACAATTCCGTCTCATGTACAAGAAGACTGACTCTTCTTCCTGTCTATGCTTTGAACCTTTCCTGTTTAACTAGATACAGATTCCGATGCTTCACTTCAGGTTTACTGTATCCCTTGGACCTTCTTATTGACGACGAAACACAGAAATTGAATCGGGATTAAATACATAAGGCACAATGCCGACTCAAATACTAGATGACTGGCTCTTCTTACTCTCTATGTTTTGAACCTTTCCTGTGAGACTGGTTTTAGATTCCGATGCTTCACTTCAGGATTACTGCATCCCTTGGACCTCCATATTGACGACGAAACACAGAAATTGCATCGGAAGTAAATAGAAAAGGCACAATACCGACATTAGTAAGAAAAGACTGACTCTTCTTGTTGTGTATGCTTTGAACTATTCCTGTGACACTAGCTATAGATTCCGATGTTTCACTTCAGCTTTACTGTATCCCTCTGACCTTCTTATTGACGATGAAACGCAGTAATTGCATCGGAATTAAATACAAAATGCACAATGCCGACTTATGTACAAGAAGACTGTCTATGTATTGAACCATTCCTGTGACACTAGATATAGATTCCGATGCTTCACTTCAGGTTTACTGTATCCCTTGGACATTCTTAATGACGACGAAACACAGTAATTGTATCGGAATTAAATAGAAAACGCACAATGCCGACTTAAGTACAAGAAGACTGACTCTTCCTACTGTCTATGTTTTGAACCATTCCTGTGACACTAGTTATAGATTCCGATGCATCACTTCAGGTTTACTGTAACCATCTGACATTCTTATTGACGATCAAACACAGAAATTTTATCGGAATTAAATACAAACGGCACAGTGCCGACTTAAGTACAAGATTAATGACTCTTCTTACTGACTATGTTGTAAACATTTCCTGTGAGACCAGTTTCAGATTCCGATGCTTCACTATATGTTTACTGTATCCCTTGGACCTTCTTATTGATGATGAAACACAGAGAGTGCATCGGAATTAAATACAAAAGGCACAATGCCGACTTAAGTATAAGAAGACTGACTCTTCTTACTGACTATGATTTGAACATTTCCTGTGAGACCAGTTTTAGATTCCGATGTTTTACTATATGTTTAAAGTATGCATTGGACCTTCTTATCGACGATGTAACACAGAAATAGCATCGCAATTAAATACAAAAGGCACAATGCCGACTTAAGTACAAGAAGACTGACTCTTCTTGTTGTGTGTGCTTTGAACTATTCCTGTGACACTAGTTATAGATTCCGATGCTTCACTTCAGGTTTACTGTATCCCTTGGACCTTCTTATTGACGACGAAACACAGAAATTGAATCGGGATTAAATACAAAAGGCACAATGCCGACGTAAGTACAAGAAGACTCACTCTTCCTACTGTCTATGTTTTAACCATTCCTGTGACACTGGATATAGATTCCGATGCTTCACTTTAGGTTTAGTGTATCGCTTGGACCTCCGTATTGACGACGAAACACAGAAATTGCATCGGAATTAAATAGAAATGGCACAATGCCGACATAAGTACAAGAAGACTGACTCTTCTTACTGACTATGATTTGAACATTTCCTGTGAGACCAGTTTTAAATTCCGATGCTTTACTATATGTTTACTGTATCCCTTGGACCTTCTTGTTGACGATGAAACACAGAAATTGCATCGGAATTACAAACAAAAGGCACAATGCCGACTCAAGTACAAGAAGACTGACTCTTCTTGCTGTGTATGTTTTAAACCATTCCTGTGACACTAGTTATAGATTCCGTTGCTTCACTTCAGGTTTACTGTATTCCTCTGACCTTCTTGTTGACGATGAAACACAGTAATTGCATCGGAATTAAATACAAAAGGCACAATGCCGACTCATGTACAAGAAGACTGACTCTTCTTACTGTCTATGTTTTGAACCTTTCCTGTGACACTAGATATGGATTCCGATGCTTCACTTCAGGTTTACTGTATCCCACGGACCTTCTTATTGACGACGAAACACAGAAATTGCATCGGAATTAAATAGAAAAGGCACAATGCCGACGTAAGTACAAGAAGACTGACTCTTCCTACTGTCTATGTTTTGAACCATTCCTGTGACACTAGTTATAGATTCCGATGCTTCACTTCAGGTTTACTGTATCCGTCTGACGTTCTTATTGACGATGAAACCCAGAGATTGCATCGGAATTAAATACAAACGGCACAGTGCCGACTTAAGTACAAGAAGACTGACTCTTCTTACTGACTACGTTGTGAACATTTCCTATGAGACCAGTTTTAGATTCCGATGCTTCACTATATGTTTACTGTATCCCTTGGACCTTCTTATTGATAATGAAACACAGAAAGTGCATCGAAATTAAATAGAGAATTCACAATGCCGACTTAAGTACAAGAAGACTGACTCTTCCGTGTCTATGTTTAGAACCATTCCTGTGACACTTGATATAGATTCCGATGCTTAACTTCAGGTTTTCAGTATGCCTTGGACCTTCTTATTGACGACGAAACACAGAAATTGAATCGGGATTAAATACAAAAAGCACAATGCCGACTTAAGTACAAGAAGACTCACTCTTCTTACTGTCTATGCTTTAAACCATTCCTGTGACACTAGTTATAGATTCCGAAGCTTCACTTCAGGTTTTCTGTATCCCTCTGACCTTCTTATTGACGATGAAACACAGAAATTGCATCGGAATTAAATACAAAAGGCACAATGCCGACTTATGTACAAGAAGACTGACTCTTCTTACAGTGTATGTTTTGAACCTTTTCTGTTACACTAGTTATAGATTCCGATGCTTCACTTCATTTTTACTGTATCCGTTGGACCATCTTATTGACGACGAATACAGAAATTGCATCGGAATTAAATAGAAGAGGCACAATGCCGACTTAAGTACAAGAAGACTGACTCGTCCGTGTCTATGTTTTGAACCATTCCTGTGACACTACTTATAGTTTCCGATGCTTCACTTCATGTTTACTGTATCCCTCTGACACTCTTATTGACGTTGAAACACAGAAATTGCATCGGAATTAAATACAAAAGGCACAATGCCGACTTAAGTACAAGAAGACTGACTCTTCTTACTGTCTATGTTTGGAACCATTCCTGTGACACTACTTATTGATTCCGATGCTTCACATCAGGTTTACTGTATACCTCTGACACCCTTATTGACGATGAAACACAGAAATTGCGTCGGAATTAAATACAAAAGGCACAATGCCGACTTAAGTACAAGAAGACTGACTCTTCCAAATGTCTATGATATGAACTATTCTTGTGACACTAGTTATAGATTCCGATGCTTCACTTCAGGTTTACTGAATCCCTCTGACACTCCTATTGACGATGATACACAGAAATTGCATCGTAATTAAATACAAAAGGCACAATGCCTACTTAAGTACAAGAAGACTGACACTTCTTACTGTCTAGGTTTTGAACCATTCCTGTGACACTAGTTATAGATTCCGAAGCTTCACTTCAGGTTTACTGTATCCCTTGGAATTTCTTATTGACGATGAAACACAGAAATAGCATCGGAATTAAATACAAAAGGCACAATGCCGACTTAAGTACAAGAAGACTGACTCTTACTAATGTCTATGTATTAACCATTCCTGTGGCACTAGTTATAGATTCCGATGCTTCACTTCAGGTTTACTGTATCCCTCTGACCTTCGTATTGACGATGAAACACAGAAATTGCATCGGAATTAAATACAAAAGGTACAATGCCGACTCAAATACTAGATGACTGACTCTTCTTACTGACTACGTTGTGAACATTTCCTATGAGACCAGTTTTAGATTCCGATGCTTCACTATATGTTTACTGTATCCCTTGGACCTTCTTATTGATGGTGAAACACAGAAAGTGCATCGGAATTAAATAGAGAATTCACAATGCCGACTTAAGTAAAAGAAGACTGACTCTTCCGTGACTATGTTTAGAACCATTCCTGTGACACTTGATATAGATTCCGATGCTTAACTTCAGGTTTTCAGTATCCCCTGGACCTCCTTATTGACGACGAAACACAGAAATTGAATCGGGATTAAATACAAAAGGCACAATGCCGACTTAAGTACAAGAAGACTCACTCTTCTTACTGTCTATGTTTTAAACCATTCCTGAGACACTAGTTATAGATTCCGAAGCTTCACTTCAGGTTTTCTGTATCCCTCTGACCTTCTTATTGACGATGAAACACAGAAATTGCATCGGAATTAAATAGAAAAGGCACAATGCCGACTTAAGTACAAGAAGACTGACTCTTCCAAATGTCTATGTTATGAACCATTCCTGTGACACTAGTTATAGATTCCGATGCTTCACTTCAGGTTTACTGTATCCCTCTGACACTCCTATTGACGATGATACACAGAAATAGCATCGTAATTAAATACAAAAGGCACAATGCCGACTTAAGTACAAGAAGACTGACTCTTCTTACTGTCTAGGTTTTGAACCATTCCTGTGACACTAGTTATAGATTCCGAAGCTTCACTTCAGGTTTACTGTATCCCTTGGACCTTCTTACTGACGATAAAGCACAGAATTTGAATTGGAATTAAATACAAAAAGTACAATGCCGACCTAAGTACAAGAAGACTGACTCTTCCTACTGTCTATGTATTAACCATTCCTGTGGCACTAGTTATAGAATCCGATGCTTCACTTCAGGTTTACTGTATCCCACTGACCTTCTTATTGACGATGAAACACAGAAATTGCATCGGAATTAAATACAAAAGGTACAATGCCGACTCAAATACTAGATGACTGGCTCTTCTTACCCTCTATGTTTTGAACCTTTCCTGTGAGACCGGTTTTAGATTCCGATGCTTCACTTCAGGATTACTGTATCCCTTGGACCTCCATATTGACGACGAAACACAGAAATTGCATCGGAAGTAAAATAGAAAAAGGACAATACCGACATAAGTACAAGAAGACTGACTCTTCTTGCTGTGTATGTTTTGAACCATTCCTGTGACACTAGTTATAGATTCCGATGCTTCACTTCAGGTTTACTGTATCCCTCTGACCTTCTTATTGACGATGAAACACAGTAATTGCATCGGAATTAAATACAAAATGCATAATCCCGTCTAATGTACAAGAAGACTGACTCTTCTTCCTGTCTATGTTTTGAACCTTTAATGTGACACTAGATATAGATTCCGATTCTTCACTTCAGGTTTACTGTATCCGTTGGACATTCTTATTAAAGACGAAACACAAAAATTGCATCGGAATTAAATAGAAAAGGCACAATGCCAACTTAAAACATGAAGACTGACTCTTCCTACTGTCTATGTTTTGAACCATTCCTGTGACACTACTTATAGATTCAGATGCTTCACTTCAGGTTTACTGTATCCCTCTGACATTCTTATTGACGATGAAACTCAGAAATTGCATCGGATTTAAATACAGACGGCACAGTGTCGACTTAAGTACAAGAAGACTGACTCTTCTTACTGTTTATGTTTCGAACATTTCCTGTGAGACCAGTTTTAGATTCCGATGCTTCACTATATGTTTACTGTATCCCTTGGACCTTCTTATTGACGATGAAACACAGAAAGTGCATCGGAATTAAATAGAGAATTCACAATGCCGACTTAAGTACAAGGAGACTGACTCTTCCGTGTCTATGTTTAGAACCATTCCTGTGACACTTGATACAGATTCCGATGCTTCACTTCAGGTTTTCTGTATCCTTTGGACCTTCTTATTGACGATGAAACACAGAGATTGCATCGGAATTAAATACAAACGGCACAGTGCCGACTTAAGTACAAGAAGACTGACTCTTCTTACTGACTACGTTGTGAACATTTCCTATGAGACCAGTTTTAGATTCCGATGCTTCACTATATGTTTACTGTATCCCTTGGACCTTCTTATTGATGATGAAACACAGAAAGTGCATCGAAATTAAATAGAGAATTCACAATGCCGACTTAAGTACAAGAAGACTGACTCTTCCGTGACTATGTTTAGAACCATTCCTGTGACACTTGATATAGATTCCGATGCTTAACTTCAGGTTTTCAGTATGCCTTGGACCTTCTTATTGACGACGAAACACAGAAATTGAATCGGGATTAAATACAAAAAGCACAATGCCGACTTAAGTACAAGAAGACTCACTCTTCTTACTGTCTATGCTTTAAACCATTCCTGTGACACTAGTTATAGATTCCGAAGCTTCACTTCAGGTTTTCTGTATCCCTCTGACCTTCTTATTGACGATGAAACACAGAAATTGCATCGGAATTAAATACAAAAGGCACAATGCCGACTTATGTACAAGAAGACTGACTCTTCTTACAGTGTATGTTTTGAACGTTTTCTGTGACGCTAGTTATAGATTCCGATGCTTCACTTCATTTTTACTGTATCCCTTGGACCATCTTATTGACGACGAATACATAAATTGCATCGGAATTAAATAGAAGAGGCACAATGCCGACTTAAGTACAAGAAGACTGACTCTTCCTACTGTCTATGTTTTGAACCATTCCTGTGACACTAGCTATTGATTCCGATGCTACACATCAGGTTTACTGTATCCCTCTGACACTCTTCTTGACGATGAAACACAGAAATTGCATCGGAATTAAATACAAAAGGCACAATGCCGACTTAAGTACAAGAAGACTGACTCTTCCTACTGTCTATGTTTTGAACCATTCCTGTGACACTAGCTATTGATTCCGATGCTTCACATCAGGTTTACTGTATCCCTCTGACACTCTTCTTGACGATGAAAAACAGAAATTGCATCGGAATTAAATAGAAAAGGCACAATGCCGACTTAAGTACAAGAAGACTGACACTTCCAAATGTCTATGTTATGAACCATTAATGTGACACTAGTTATAGATTCCGATGCTACACTTCAGGTTTACTGTATCCCTCTGACACTCCTATTGACGATGATACACAGAAATTGCATCGTAATTAAATACAAAAGGCACAATGCCGACTTAAGTACAAGAAGACTGACTCTTCTTACTGTCTAGGTTTTGAACCATTCCTGTGACACTAGTTATAGATTCCGAAGCTTCACTTCAGGTTTACTGTATCCCTTGGACCTTCTTACTGACGTTAAAACACAGAATTTGAATTGGAATTAAATACAAAAAGTACAATGCCGACCTAAGTACAAGAAGACTGACTCTTCTTACTGTCTATGTTTTCAGCAATCCCATTGACACTAGTTATAGATTCCGATGCTTCACTTCAGGTTTACTGTATCCCTTGGACCTTCTTATTGACGACGAAACACAGAAATTGAATCGGGATTAAATACATAAGGCACAATGCCGACTTAAGTACAAGAAGACAGACTCTACCTACTGTCTATGTATTAACCATTCCTGTGGCACTAGTTATAGAATCCGATGCTTCACTTCAGGTTTACTGTATCCCACTGACCTTCTTATTGACGATGAAACATAGAAATTGCATCGGAATTAAATACAAAAGGTACAATGCCGACTCAAATACTAGATGACTGGCTCTTCTTACTCTCTATGTTTTGAACCTTTCCTGTGAGACCGGTTTTAGATTCCGATGCTTCACTTCAGGATTACTGTATCCCTTGGACCTCCATATTGACGACGAAACACAGAAATTGCATCGGAAGTAAATAGAAAAAGGACAATACCGACATAAGTACAAGAAGACTGACTCTTCTTGCTGTGTATGTTTTGAACCATTCCTGTGACACTAGTTATAGATTCCGATGCTTCACTTCAGGTTTACTGTATCCCTCTGACCTTCTTATTGACGATGAAACACAGTAATTGCATCGGAATTAAATACAAAATGCATAATCCCGTCCAATGTACAAGAAGACTGACTCTTCTTCCTGTCTATGTTTTGAACCTTTAATGTGACACTAGATATAGATTCCGATTCTTCACTTCAGGTTTACTGTATCCCTTGGACATTCTTATTAAAGACGAAACACAGAAATTGCATCGGAATTAAATAGAAAAGGCACAATGCCAACTTAAAACAAGAAGACTGACTCTTCCTACTGTCTATGTTTTGAACCATTCCTGTGACACTACTTATAGATTCCGATGCTTCACTTCAGGTTTACTGTATCCCTCTGACATTCTTATTGACGATGAAACTCAGAAATTGCATCGGATTTAAATACAGACGGCACAGTGTCGACTTAAGTACAAGAAGAGTGACTCTTCTTACTGATTATGTTTTGAACATTTCCTGTGAGACCAGTTTTAGATTCCGATGCTTCACTATATGTTTACTGTATCCCTTGGACCTTCTTATTGATGATGAAACACAGAAAGTGCATCGGAATTAAATAGAGAATTCACAATGCCGACTTAAGTACAAGAAGACTGACTCTTCCGTGTCTATGTTTAGAACCATTCCTGTGACACTTGATACAGATTCCGATACTTCACTTCAGGTTTTCTGTATCCCTTGGACCTTCTTATTGACGATGAAACACAGAGATTGCATCGGAATTAAATACAAACGGCACAGTGCCGACTTAAGTACAAGAAGACTGACTCTTCTTACTGACTACGTTGTGAACATTTCCTATGAGACCAGTTTTAGATTCCGATGCTTCACTATATGTTTACTGTATCCCTTGGACCTTCTTATTGATGATGAAACACAGAAAGTGCATCGAAATTAAATAGAGAATTCACAATGCCGACTTAAGTACAAGAAGACTGACTCTTCCGTGACTATGTTTAGAACCATTCCTGTGACACTTGATATAGATTCCGATGCTTAACTTCAGGTTTTCAGTATGCCTTGGACCTTCTTATTGACGACGAAACACAGAAATTGAATCGGGATTAAATACAAAAAGCACAATGCCGACTTAAGTACAAGAAGACTCACTCTTCTTACTGTCTATGCTTTAAACCATTCCTGTGACACTAGTTATAGATTCCGAAGCTTCACTTCAGGTTTTCTGTATCCCTCTGACCTTCTTATTGACGATGAAACACAGAAATTGCATCGGAATTAAATACAAAAGGCACAATGCCGACTTATGTACAAGAAGACTGACTCTTCTTACAGTGTATGTTTTGAACGTTTTCTGTGACGCTAGTTATAGATTCCGATGCTTCACTTCATTTTTACTGTATCCCTTGGACCATCTTATTGACGACGAATACATAAATTGCATCGGAATTAAATAGAAGAGGCACAATGCCGACTTAAGTACAAGAAGACTGACTCTTCCTACTGTCTATGTTTTGAACCATTCCTGTGACACTAGCTATTGATTCCGATGCTACACATCAGGTTTACTGTATCCCTCTGACACTCTTCTTGACGATGAAACACAGAAATTGCATCGGAATTAAATACAAAAGGCACAATGCCGACTTAAGTACAAGAAGACTGACTCTTCCTACTGTCTATGTTTTGAACCATTCCTGTGACACTAGCTATTGATTCCGATGCTTCACATCAGGTTTACTGTATCCCTCTGACACTCTTCTTGACGATGAAAAACAGAAATTGCATCGGAATTAAATAGAAAAGGCACAATGCCGACTTAAGTACAAGAAGACTGACACTTCCAAATGTCTATGTTATGAACCATTAATGTGACACTAGTTATAGATTCCGATGCTACACTTCAGGTTTACTGTATCCCTCTGACACTCCTATTGACGATGATACACAGAAATTGCATCGTAATTAAATACAAAAGGCACAATGCCGACTTAAGTACAAGAAGACTGACTCTTCTTACTGTCTAGGTTTTGAACCATTCCTGTGACACTAGTTATAGATTCCGAAGCTTCACTTCAGGTTTACTGTATCCCTTGGACCTTCTTACTGACGATAAAACACAGAATTTGAATTGGAATTAAATACAAAAAGTACAATGCCGACCTAAGTACAAGAAGACTGACTCTTCTTACTGTCTATGTTTTCAGCAATCCCATTGACACTAGTTATAGATTCCGATGCTTCACTTCAGGTTTACTGTATCCCTTGGACCTTCTTATTGACGACGAAACACAGAAATTGAATCGGGATTAAATACATAAGGCACAATGCCGACTTAAGTACAAGAAGACAGACTCTACCTACTGTCTATGTATTAACCATTCCTGTGGCACTAGTTATAGAATCCGATGCTTCACTTCAGGTTTACTGTATCCCACTGACCTTCTTATTGACGATGAAACATAGAAATTGCATCGGAATTAAATACAAAAGGTACAATGCCGACTCAAATACTAGATGACTGGCTCTTCTTACTCTCTATGTTTTGAACCTTTCCTGTGAGACCGGTTTTAGATTCCGATGCTTCACTTCAGGATTACTGTATCCCTTGGACCTCCATATTGACGACGAAACACAGAAATTGCATCGGAAGTAAATAGAAAAAGGACAATACCGACATAAGTACAAGAAGACTGACTCTTCTTGCTGTGTATGTTTTGAACCATTCCTGTGACACTAGTTATAGATTCCGATGCTTCACTTCAGGTTTACTGTATCCCTCTGACCTTCTTATTGACGATGAAACACAGTAATTGCATCGGAATTAAATACAAAATGCATAATCCCGTCCAATGTACAAGAAGACTGACTCTTCTTCCTGTCTATGTTTTGAACCTTTAATGTGACACTAGATATAGATTCCGATTCTTCACTTCAGGTTTACTGTATCCCTTGGACATTCTTATTAAAGACGAAACACAGAAATTGCATCGGAATTAAATAGAAAAGGCACAATGCCAACTTAAAACAAGAAGACTGACTCTTCCTACTGTCTATGTTTTGAACCATTCCTGTGACACTACTTATAGATTCCGATGCTTCACTTCAGGTTTACTGTATCCCTCTGACATTCTTATTGACGATGAAACTCAGAAATTGCATCGGATTTAAATACAGACGGCACAGTGTCGACTTAAGTACAAGAAGAGTGACTCTTCTTACTGATTATGTTTTGAACATTTCCTGTGAGACCAGTTTTAGATTCCGATGCTTCACTATATGTTTACTGTATCCCTTGGACCTTCTTATTGATGATGAAACACAGAAAGTGCATCGGAATTAAATAGAGAATTCACAATGCCGACTTAAGTACAAGAAGACTGACTCTTCCGTGTCTATGTTTAGAACCATTCCTGTGACACTTGATACAGATTCCGATACTTCACTTCAGGTTTTCTGTATCCCTTGGACCTTCTTATTGACGATGAAACACAGAGATTGCATCGGAATTAAATACAAACGGCACAGTGCCGACTTAAGTACAAGAAGACTGACTCTTCTTACTGACTACGTTGTGAACATTTCCTATGAGACCAGTTTTAGATTCCGATGCTTCACTATATGTTTACTGTATCCCTTGGACCTTCTTATTGATGATGAAACACAGAAAGTGCATCGAAATTAAATAGAGAATTCACAATGCCGACTTAAGTACAAGAAGACTGACTCTTCCGTGTCTATGTTTAGAACCATTCCTGTGACACTTGATATAGATTCCGATGCTTAACTTCAGGTTTTCAGTATCCCTTGGACCTTCTTATTGACGACGAAACACAGAAATTGAATCGGGATTAAATACAAATAGCACAATGCCGACTTAAGTACAAGAAGACTCACTCTTCTTACTGTCTATGCTTTAAACCATTCCTGTGACACTAGTTATAGATTCCGAAGCTTCACTTCAGGTTTTCTGTATCCTTCTGACCTTCTTATTGACGATGAAACACAGAAATTGCATCGGAATTAAATACAAAAGGCACAATGCCGACTTATGTACAAGAAGACTGACTCTTCTTACAGTGTATGTTTTGAACCTTTTCTGTTACACTAGTTATAGATTCCGATGCTTCACTTCATTTTTACTGTATCCCTTGGACCATCTTATTGACGACGAATACAGAAATTGCATCGGAATTAAATAGAAGAGGCACAATGCCGACTTAAGTACAAGAAGACTGACTCGTCCGTGTCTATGTTTTGAACCATTCCTGTGACACTACTTATAGTTTCCGATGCTTCACTTCAGGTTTACTGTATCCCTCTGACACTCTTATTGACGTTGAAACACAGAAATTGCATCGGAATTAAATACAAAAGGCACAATGCCGACTTAAGTACAAGAAGACTGACTCTTCTTACTGTCTATGTTTTGAACCATTCCTGTGACACTACTTATTGATTCCGATGCTTCACATCAGGTTTACTGTATACCTCTGACACCCTTATTGACGATGAAACACAGAAATTGCGTCGGAATTAAATACAAAAGGCACAATGCCGACTTAAGTACAAGAAGACTGACACTTCCAAATGTCTATGTTATGAACCATTCCTGTGACACTAGTTATAGATTCCGATGCTACACTTCAGGTTTACTGTATCCCTCTGACACTCCTATTGACGATGATACACAGAAATTGCATCGTAATTAAATACAAAAGGCACAATGCCGACTTAAGTACAAGAAGACTGACTCTTCTTACTGTCTAGGTTTTGAACCATTCCTGTGACACTAGTTATAGATTCCGAAGCTTCACTTCAGGTTTACTGTATCCCTTGGAATTTCTTATTGACGATGAAACACAGAAATAGCATCGGAATTAAATACAAAAAGTACAATGCCGACCTAAGTACAAGAAGACTGACTCTTCTTACTGTCTATGTTTTCAGCAATCCCATTGACACTAGTTATAGATTCCGATGCTTCACTTCAGGTTTACTGTATCCCTTGGACCTTCTTATTGACGACGAAACACAGAAATTGAATCGGGATTAAATACATAAGGCACAATGCCGACTTAAGTACAAGAAGACAGACTCTACCTACTGTCTATGTATTAACCATTCCTGTGGCACTAGTTATAGAATCCGATGCTTCACTTCAGGTTTACTGTATCCCACTGACCTTCTTATTGACGATGAAACATAGAAATTGCATCGGAATTAAATACAAAAGGTACAATGCCGACTCAAATACTAGATGACTGGCTCTTCTTACTCTCTATGTTTTGAACCTTTCCTGTGAGACCGGTTTTAGATTCCGATGCTTCACTTCAGGATTACTGTATCCCTTGGACCTCCATATTGACGACGAAACACAGAAATTGCATCGGAAGTAAATAGAAAAAGGACAATACCGACATAAGTACAAGAAGACTGACTCTTCTTGCTGTGTATGTTTTGAACCATTCCTGTGACACTAGTTATAGATTCCGATGCTTCACTTCAGGTTTACTGTATCCCTCTGACCTTCTTATTGACGATGAAACACAGTAATTGCATCGGAATTAAATACAAAATGCATAATCCCGTCCAATGTACAAGAAGACTGACTCTTCTTCCTGTCTATGTTTTGAACCTTTAATGTGACACTAGATATAGATTCCGATTCTTCACTTCAGGTTTACTGTATCCCTTGGACATTCTTATTAAAGACGAAACACAGAAATTGCATCGGAATTAAATAGAAAAGGCACAATGCCAACTTAAAACAAGAAGACTGACTCTTCCTACTGTCTATGTTTTGAACCATTCCTGTGACACTACTTATAGATTCCGATGCTTCACTTCAGGTTTACTGTATCCCTCTGACATTCTTATTGACGATGAAACTCAGAAATTGCATCGGATTTAAATACAGACGGCACAGTGTCGACTTAAGTACAAGAAGAGTGACTCTTCTTACTGATTATGTTTTGAACATTTCCTGTGAGACCAGTTTTAGATTCCGATGCTTCACTATATGTTTACTGTATCCCTTGGACCTTCTTATTGATGATGAAACACAGAAAGTGCATCGGAATTAAATAGAGAATTCACAATGCCGACTTAAGTACAAGAAGACTGACTCTTCCGTGTCTATGTTTAGAACCATTCCTGTGACACTTGATACAGATTCCGATACTTCACTTCAGGTTTTCTGTATCCCTTGGACCTTCTTATTGACGATGAAACACAGAGATTGCATCGGAATTAAATACAAACGGCACAGTGCCGACTTAAGTACAAGAAGACTGACTCTTCTTACTGACTACGTTGTGAACATTTCCTATGAGACCAGTTTTAGATTCCGATGCTTCACTATATGTTTACTGTATCCCTTGGACCTTCTTATTGATGATGAAACACAGAAAGTGCATCGAAATTAAATAGAGAATTCACAATGCCGACATAAGTACAAGAAGACTGACTCTTCCGTGTCTATGTTTAGAACCATTCCTGTGACACTTGATATAGATTCCGATGCTTAACTTCAGGTTTTCAGTATCCCTTGGACCTTCTTATTGACGACGAAACACAGAAATTGAATCGGGATTAAATACAAATAGCACAATGCCGACTTAAGTACAAGAAGACTCACTCTTCTTACTGTCTATGCTTTAAACCATTCCTGTGACACTAGTTATAGATTCCGAAGCTTCACTTCAGGTTTTCTGTATCCTTCTGACCTTCTTATTGACGATGAAACACAGAAATTGCATCGGAATTAAATACAAAAGGCACAATGCCGACTTATGTACAAGAAGACTGACTCTTCTTACAGTGTATGTTTTGAACCTTTTCTGTTACACTAGTTATAGATTCCGATGCTTCACTTCATTTTTACTGTATCCCTTGGACCATCTTATTGACGACGAATACAGAAATTGCATCGGAATTAAATAGAAGAGGCACAATGCCGACTTAAGTACAAGAAGACTGACTCGTCCGTGTCTATGTTTTGAACCATTCCTGTGACACTACTTATAGTTTCCGATGCTTCACTTCAGGTTTACTGTATCCCTCTGACACTCTTATTGACGTTGAAACACAGAAATTGCATCGGAATTAAATACAAAAGGCACAATGCCGACTTAAGTACAAGAAGACTGACTCTTCTTACTGTCTATGTTTTGAACCATTCCTGTGACACTACTTATTGATTCCGATGCTTCACATCAGGTTTACTGTATACCTCTGACACCCTTATTGACGATGAAACACAGAAATTGCGTCGGAATTAAATACAAAAGGCACAATGCCGACTTAAGTACAAGAAGACTGACACTTCCAAATGTCTATGTTATGAACCATTCCTGTGACACTAGTTATAGATTCCGATGCTACACTTCAGGTTTACTGTATCCCTCTGACACTCCTATTGACGATGATACACAGAAATTGCATCGTAATTAAATACAAAAGGCACAATGCCGACTTAAGTACAAGAAGACTGACACTTCTTACTGTCTAGGTTTTGAACCATTCCTGTGACACTAGTTATAGATTCCGAAGCTTCACTTCAGGTTTACTGTATCCCTTGGAATTTCTTATTGACGATGAAACACAGAAATAGCATCGGAATTAAATACAAAAAGTACAATGCCGACCTAAGTACAAGAAGACTGACTCTTCTTACTGTCTATGTTTTCAGCAATCCCATTGACACTAGTTATAGATTCCGATGCTTCACTTCAGGTTTACTGTATCCCTTGGACCTTCTTATTGACGACGAAACACAGAAATTGAATCGGGATTAAATACATAAGGCACAATGCCGACTTAAGTACAAGAAGTCAGACTCTACCTACTGTCTATGTATTAACCATTCCTGTGGCACTAGTTATAGAATCCGATGCTTCACTTCAGGTTTACTGTATCCCACTGACCTTCTTATTGACGATGAAACATAGAAATTGCATCGGAATTAAATACAAAAGGTACAATGCCGACTCAAATACTAGATGACTGGCTCTTCTTACTCTCTATGTTTTGAACCTTTCCTGTGAGACCGGTTTTAGATTCCGATGCTTCACTTCAGGATTACTGTATCCCTTGGACCTCCATATTGACGACGAAACACAGAAATTGCATCGGAAGTAAATAGAAAAAGGACAATACCGACATAAGTACAAGAAGACTGACTCTTCTTGCTGTGTATGTTTTGAACCATTCCTGTGACACTAGTTATAGATTCCGATGCTTCACTTCAGGTTTACTGTATCCCTCTGACCTTCTTATTGACGATGAAACACAGTAATTGCATCGGAATTAAATACAAAATGCATAATCCCGTCCAATGTACAAGAAGACTGACTCTTCTTCCTGTCTATGTTTTGAACCTTTAATGTGACACTAGATATAGATTACGATTCTTCACTTCAGGTTTACTGTATCCCTTGGACATTCTTATTAAAGACGAAACACAGAAATTGCATCGGAATTAAATAGAAAAGGCACAATGCCAACTTAAAACAAGAAGACTGACTCTTCCTACTGTCTATGTTTTGAACCATTCCTGTGACACTACTTATAGATTCCGATGCTTCACTTCAGGTTTACTGTATCCCTCTGACATTCTTATTGACGATGAAACTCAGAAATTGCATCGGATTTAAATACAGACGGCACAGTGTCGACTTAAGTACAAGAAGAGTGACTCTTCTTACTGATTATGTTTTGAACATTTCCTGTGAGACCAGTTTTAGATTCCGATGCTTCACTATATGTTTACTGTATCCCTTGGACCTTCTTATTGATGATGAAACACAGAAAGTGCATCGGAATTAAATAGAGAATTCACAATGCCGACTTAAGTACAAGAAGACTGACTCTTCCGTGTCTATGTTTAGAACCATTCCTGTGACACTTGATACAGATTCCGATACTTCACTTCAGGTTTTCTGTATCCCTTGGACCTTCTTATTGACGATGAAACACAGAGATTGCATCGGAATTAAATACAAACGGCACAGTGCCGACTTAAGTACAAGAAGACTGACTCTTCTTACTGACTACGTTGTGAACATTTCCTATGAGACCAGTTTTAGATTCCGATGCTTCACTATATGTTTACTGTATCCCTTGGACCTTCTTATTGATGATGAAACACAGAAAGTGCATCGAAATTAAATAGAGAATTCACAATGCCGACTTAAGTACAAGAAGACTGACTCTTCCGTGTCTATGTTTAGAACCATTCCTGTGACACTTGATATAGATTCCGATGCTTAACTTCAGGTTTTCAGTATCCCTTGGACCTTCTTATTGACGACGAAACACAGAAATTGAATCGGGATTAAATACAAATAGCACAATGCCGACTTAAGTACAAGAAGACTCACTCTTCTTACTGTCTATGCTTTAAACCATTCCTGTGACACTAGTTATAGATTCCGAAGCTTCACTTCAGGTTTTCTGTATCCTTCTGACCTTCTTATTGACGATGAAACACAGAAATTGCATCGGAATTAAATACAAAAGGCACAATGCCGACTTATGTACAAGAAGACTGACTCTTCTTACAGTGTATGTTTTGAACCTTTTCTGTTACACTAGTTATAGATTCCGATGCTTCACTTCATTTTTACTGTATCCCTTGGACCATCTTATTGACGACGAATACAGAAATTGCATCGGAATTAAATAGAAGAGGCACAATGCCGACTTAAGTACAAGAAGACTGACTCGTCCATGTCTATGTTTTGAACCATTCCTGTGACACTACTTATAGTTTCCGATGCTTCACTTCAGGTTTACTGTATCCCTCTGACACTCTTATTGACGTTGAAACACAGAAATTGCATCGGAATTAAATACAAAAGGCACAATGCCGACTTAAGTACAAGAAGACTGACTCTTCTTACTGTCTATGTTTTGAACCATTCCTGTGACACTACTTATTGATTCCGATGCTTCACATCAGGTTTACTGTATACCTCTGACACACTTATTGACGATGAAACACAGAAATTGCGTCGGAATTAAATACAAAAGGCACAATGCCGACTTAAGTACAAGAAGACTGACTCTTCCAAATGTCTATGATATGAACTATTCTTGTGACACTAGTTATAGATTCCGATGCTTCACTTCAGGTTTACTGAATCCCTCTGACACTCCTATTGACGATGATACACAGAAATTGCATCGTAATTAAATACAAAAGGCACAATGCCTACTTAAGTACAAGAAGACTGACTCTTCTTACTGTCTAGGTTTTGAACCATTCCTGTGACACTAGTTATAGATTCCGAAGCTTCACTTCAGGTTTACTGTATCCCTTGGAATTTCTTATTGACGATGAAACACAGAAATAGCATCGGAATTAAATACAAAAGGCACAATGCCGACTTAAGTACAAGAAGACTGACTCTTACTAATGTCTATGTATTAACCATTCCTGTGGCACTAGTTATAGATTCCGATGCTTCACTTCAGGTTTACTGTATTCCTCTGACCTTCGTATTGACGATGAAACACAGAAATTGCATCGGAATTAAATACAAAATGCACAATTCCGTCTCATGTACAAGAAGACTGACTCGTCTTCCTGTCTATGCTTTGAACCTTTCCTGTTTAACTAGATACAGATTCCTATTCTTCACTTCAGGTTTACTGTATCCCTTGGACATTCTTATTGACGACGAAACACAGAAATTGCATCGGAATTAAATAGAAAAAGCACAATGCCGACTTAAAACAAGAAGACTGATTCTTCCTACTGTCTATGTTTTAACCATTCCTGTGACACTACTTATAGATTCCGATGCTTCACTTCAGGTTTACTGCATCCGTCTGACATTCTTATTGACGATGAAACACAGAAATTGCATCGGAATTAAATACAAACGGCACAGTGCCGACTTAAGTACAAGAAGACTGACTCTTCTTACTGACTACGTTGTGAACATTTCCTATGAGACCAGTTTTAGATTCCGATGCTTCACTATATGTTTACTGTATCCCTTGGACCTTCTTATTGATGGTGAAACACAGAAAGTGCATCGGAATTAAATAGAGAATTCACAATGCCGACTTAAGTAAAAGAAGACTGACTCTTCCGTGACTATGTTTAGAACCATTCCTGTGACACTTGATATAGATTCCGATGCTTAACTTCAGGTTTTCAGTATCCCCTGGACCTCCTTATTGACGACGAAACACAGAAATTGAATCGGGATTAAATACAAAAGGCACAATGCCGACTTAAGTACAAGAAGACTCACTCTTCTTACTGTCTATGTTTTAAACCATTCCTGTGACACTAGTTATAGATTCCGAAGCTTCACTTCAGGTTTTCTGTATCCCTCTGACCTTCTTATTGACGATGAAACACAGAAATTGCATCGGAATTAAATAGAAAAGGCACAATGCCGACTTAAGTACAAGAAGACTGACTCTTCCAAATGTCTATGTTATGAACCATTCCTGTGACACTAGTTATAGATTCCGATGCTTCACTTCAGGTTTACTGTATCCCTCTGACACTCCTATTGACGATGATACACAGAAATAGCATCGTAATTAAATACAAAAGGCACAATGCCGACTTAAGTACAAGAAGACTGACTCTTCTTACTGTCTAGGTTTTGAACCATTCCTGTGACACTAGTTATAGATTCCGAAGCTTCACTTCAGGTTTACTGTATCCCTTGGACCTTCTTACTGACGATAAAGCACAGAATTTGAATTGGAATTAAATACAAAAAGTACAATGCCGACCTAAGTACAAGAAGACTGACTCTTCCTACTGTCTATGTATTAACCATTCCTGTGGCACTAGTTATAGAATCCGATGCTTCACTTCAGGTTTACTGTATCCCACTGACCTTCTTATTGACGATGAAACACAGAAATTGCATCGGAATTAAATACAAAAGGTACAATGCCGACTCAAATACTAGATGACTGGCTCTTCTTACCCTCTATGTTTTGAACCTTTCCTGTGAGACCGGTTTTAGATTCCGATGCTTCACTTCAGGATTACTGTATCCCTTGGACCTCCATATTGACGACGAAACACAGAAATTGCATCGGAAGTAAATAGAAAAAGGACAATACCGACATAAGTACAAGAAGACTGACTCTTCTTGCTGTGTATGTTTTGAACCATTCCTGTGACACTAGTTAAAGATTCCGATGCTTCACTTCAGGTTTACTGTATCCCTCTGACCTTCTTATTGACGATGAAACACAGTAATTGCATCGGAATTAAATACAAAATGCATAATCCCGTCTAATGTACAAGAAGACTGACTCTTCTTCCTGTCTATGTTTTGAACCTTTAATGTGACACTAGATATAGATTCCGATTCTTCACTTCAGGTTTACTGTATCCGTTGGACATTCTTATTAAAGACGAAACACAAAAATTGCATCGGAATTAAATAGAAAAGGCACAATGCCAACTTAAAACAAGAAGACTGACTCTTCCTACTGTCTATGTTTTGAACCATTCCTGTGACACTACTTATAGATTCAGATGCTTCACTTCAGGTTTACTGTATCCCTCTGACATTCTTATTGACGATGAAACTCAGAAATTGCATCGGATTTAAATACAGACGGCACAGTGTCGACTTAAGTACAAGAAGACTGACTCTTCTTACTGTTTATGTTTCGAACATTTCCTGTGAGACCAGTTTTAGATTCCGATGCTTCACTATATGTTTACTGTATCCCTTGGACCTTCTTATTGACGATGAAACACAGAAAGTGCATCGGAATTAAATAGAGAATTCACAATGCCGACTTAAGTACAAGGAGACTGACTCTTCCGTGTCTATGTTTAGAACCATTCCTGTGACACTTGATACAGATTCCGATGCTTCACTTCAGGTTTTCTGTATCCCTTGGACCTTCTTATTGACGATGAAACACAGAGATTGCATCGGAATTAAATACAAACGGCACAGTGCCGACTTAAGTACAAGAAGACTGACTCTTCTTACTGACTACGTTGTGAACATTTCCTATGAGACCAGTTTTAGATTCCGATGCTTCACTATATGTTTACTGTATCCCTTGGACCTTCTTATTGATGATGAAACACAGAAAGTGCATCGAAATTAAATAGAGAATTCACAATGCCGACTTAAGTACAAGAAGACTGACTCTTCCGTGACTATGTTTAGAACCATTCCTGTGACACTTGATATAGATTCCGATGCTTAACTTCAGGTTTTCAGTATGCCTTGGACCTTCTTATTGACGACGAAACACAGAAATTGAATCGGGATTAAATACAAAAAGCACAATGCCGACTTAAGTACAAGAAGACTCACTCTTCTTACTGTCTATGCTTTAAACCATTCCTGTGACACTAGTTATAGATTCCGAAGCTTCACTTCAGGTTTTCTGTATCCCTCTGACCTTCTTATTGACGATGAAACACAGAAATTGCATCGGAATTAAAATACAAAACGCACAATGCCGACTTATGTACAAGAAGACTGACTCTTCTTACAGTGTATGTTTTGAACGTTTTCTGTGACGCTAGTTATAGATTCCGATGCTTCACTTCATTTTTACTGTATCCCTTGGACCATCTTATTGACGACGAATACAGAAATTGCATCGGAATTAAATAGAAGAGGCACAATGCCGACTTAAGTACAAGAAGACTGACTCTTCCTACTGTCTATGTTTTGAACCATTCCTGTGACACTAGCTATTGATTCCGATGCTACACATCAGGTTGACTGTATCCCTCTGACACTCTTCTTGACGATGAAACACAGAAATTGCATCGGAATTAAATACAAAAGGCACAATGCCGACTTAAGTACAAGAAGACTGACTCTTCCTACTGTCTATGTTTTGAACCATTCCTGTGACACTAGCTATTGATTCCGATGCTTCACATCAGGTTTACTGTATCCCTCTGACACTCTTCTTGACGATGAAAAACAGAAATTGCATCGGAATTAAATAGAAAAGGCACAATGCCGACTTAAGTACAAGAAGACTGACACTTCCAAATGTCTATGTTATGAACCATTCCTGTGACACTAGTTATAGATTCCGATGCTACACTTCAGGTTTACTGTATCCCTCTGACACTCCTATTGACGATGATACACAGAAATTGCATCGTAATTAAATACAAAAGGCACAATGCCGACTTAAGTACAAGAAGACTGACTCTTCTTACTGTCTAGGTTTTGAACCATTCCTGTGACACTAGTTATAGATTCCGAAGCTTCACTTCAGGTTTACTGTATCCCTTGGACCTTCTTACTGACGATAAAACACAGAATTTGAATTGGCATTAAATACAAAAAGTACAATGCCGACCTAAGTACAAGAAGACTGACTCTTCTTACTGTCTATGTTTTCAGCAATCCCATTGACACTAGTTATAGATTCCGATGCTTCACTTCAGGTTTACTGTATCCCTTGGACCTTCTTATTGACGACGAAACACAGAAATTGAATCGGGATTAAATACATAAGGCACAATGCCGACTTAAGTACAAGAAGACTGACTCTACCTACTGTCTATGTATTAACCATTCCTGTGGCACTAGTTATAGAATCCGATGCTTCACTTCAGGTTTACTGTATCCCACTGACCTTCTTATTGACGATGAAACATAGAAATTGCATCGGAATTAAATACAAAAGGTACAATGCCGACTCAAATACTAGATGACTGGCTCTCCTTACTCTCTATCTTTTGAACCTTTCCTGTGAGACCGGTTTTAGATTCCGATGCTTCACTTCAGGATTACTGTATCCCTTGGACCTCCATATTGACGACGAAACACAGAAATTGCATCGGAAGTAAATAGAAAAAGGCCAATACCGACATAAGTACAAGAAGACTGACTCTTCTTGCTGTGTATGTTTTGAACCATTCCTGTGACACTAGTTATAGATTCCGATGCTTCACTTCAGGTTTACTGTATCCCTCTGACCTTCTTATTGACGATGAAACACAGTAATTGCATCGGAATTAAATACAAAATGCATAATCCCGTCCAATGTACAAGAAGACTGACTCTTCTTCCTGTCTATGTTTTGAACCTTTAATGTGACACTAGATATAGATTCCGATTCTTCACTTCAGGTTTACTGTATCCCTTGGACATTCTTATTAAAGACGAAACACAGAAATTGCATCGGAATTAAATAGAAAAGGCACAATGCCAACTTAAAACAAGAAGACTGACTCTTCCTACTGTCTATGTTTTGAACCATTCCTGTGACACTACTTATAGATTCCGATGCTTCACTTCAGGTTTACTGTATCCCTCTGACATTCTTATTGACGATGAAACTCAGAAATTGCATCGGATTTAAATACAGACGGCACAGTGTCGACTTAAGTACAAGAAGAGTGACTCTTCTTACTGATTATGTTTTGAACATTTCCTGTGAGACCAGTTTTAGATTCCGATGCTTCACTATATGTTTACTGTATCCCTTGGACCTTCTTATTGATGATGAAACACAGAAAGTGCATCGGAATTAATTAGAGAATTCACAATGCCGACTTAAGTACAAGAAGACTGACTCTTCCGTGTCTATGTTTAGAACCATTCCTGTGACACTTGATACAGATTCCGATACTTCACTTCAGGTTTTCTGTATCCCTTGGACCTTCTTATTGACGATGAAACACAGAGATTGCATCGGAATTAAATACAAACGGCACAGTGCCGACTTAAGTACAAGAAGACTGACTCTTCTTACTGACTACGTTGTGAACATTTCCTATGAGACCAGTTTTAGATTCCGATGCTTCACTATATGTTTACTGTATCCCTTGGACCTTCTTATTGATGATGAAACACAGAAAGTGCATCGAAATTAAATAGAGAATTCACAATGCCGACTTAAGTACAAGAAGACTGACTCTTCCGTGTCTATGTTTAGAACCATTCCTGTGACACTTGATATAGATTCCGATGCTTAACTTCAGGTTTTCAGTATCCCTTGGACCTTCTTATTGACGACGAAACACAGAAATTGAATCGGGATTAAATACAAATAGCACAATGCCGACTTAAGTACAAGAAGACTCACTCTTCTTACTGTCTATGCTTTAAACCATTCCTGTGACACTAGTTATAGATTCCGAAGCTTCACTTCAGGTTTTCTGTATCCTTCTGACCTTCTTATTGACGATGAAACACAGAAATTGCATCGGAATTAAATACAAAAGGCACAATGCCGACTTATGTACAAGAAGACTGACTCTTCTTACAGTGTATGTTTTGAACGTTTTCTGTGACACTAGTTATAGATTCCGATGCTTCACTTCATTTTTACTGTATCCCTTGGACCATCTTATTGACGACGAATACAGAAATTGCATCGGAATTAAATAGATGAGGCACAATGCCGACTTAAGTACAAGAAGACTGACTCTTCTTACTGTCTATGATTTGAACCATTCCTGTGACACTACTTATTGATTCCGATGCTTCACATCAGGTTTACTGTATCCCTCTGACACTCTTCTTGACAATGAAACACAGAAATTGCATCGGAATTAAATAGAAAAGGCACAATGCCGACTTAAGTACAAGAAGACTGACACTTCCAAATGTCTATGTTATGAACCATTCCTGTCACACTAGTTATAGATTCCGATGCTTCACTTCAGGTTTACTGTATCCCTCTGACACTCCTATTGACGGTGATACACAGAAATTGCATCGTAATTAAATACAAAAGGCACAATGCCGACATAAGTACAAGAAGACTGACTCTTCTTACTGTCTAGGTTTTGAACCATTCCTGTGACACTAGTTATAGATTCCGAAGCTTCACTTCAGGTTTACTGTATCCCTTGGACATTCTTACTGACGATAAAACACAGAATTTGAATTGGAATTAAATACAAAAAGTACAATGCCGACCTAAGTACAAGAAGACTGACTCTTCTTACTGTCTATGTTTTTAGCAATCCCATTGACACTAGTTATAGATTCCGATGCTTCACTTCAGGTTTACTGTATCCCTTGGACCTTCTTATTGACGACGAAACACAGAAACTGAATTGGGATTAAATACATAAGGCACAATGCCGACTCAAATACTAGATGACTGGCTCTTCTTACTCTCTATGTTTTGAACCTTTCCTGTGAGACCGGTTTTAGATTCCGATGCTTCACTTCAGGATTACTGTATCCCTTGGTCCTCCATATTGACGACGAAACACAGAAATTGCATCGGAAGTAAATAGAAAAAGGACAATACCGACATAAGTACAAGAAGTCCGACTCTTCTTGCTGTGTATGTTTTGAACCATTCCTGTGACACTAGTTATCGATTCCGATGCTTCACTTCAGGTTTACTGTATCCCTCTGACCTTCTTATTGACGATGAAACACATTAATTGCATCGGAATTAAATACAAAATGCATAATCCCGTCTAATGTACAAGAAGACTGACTCTTCTTCCTGTCTATGTTTTGAACCTTTAATGTGACACTAGATATAGATTCCGATTCTTCACTTCAGGTTTACTGTATCCCTTGGACATTCTTATTAAAGACGAAACACAAAAATTGCATCGGAATTAAATAGAAAACGCACAATGCCAACTTAAAACAAGAAGACTGACTCTTCCTACTGTCTATGTTTTGAACCATTCCTGTGACACTACTTATAGATTCCGATGCTTCACTTCAGGTTTACTGTATCCCTCTGACATTCTTATTGACGATGAAACTCAGAAATTGCATCGGATTTAAATACAGACGGCATAGTATCGACTTAAGTACAAGAAGACTGACTCTTCTTACTGTTTATGCTTTGAACATTTCCTGTGAAACCAGTTTTAGATTCCGATGCTTCACTATATGTTTACTGTATCCCTTGGACCTTCTTATTAATGATGAAACACAGAAAGTGCATCGGAATTAAATAGAGAATTCACAATGCCGACTTAAGTACAAGAAGACTGACTCTTATGTGTCTATGTTTAGAACCATTCCTGTGACACTTGATACAGATTCCGATGCTTCACTTCAAGTTTTCTGTATCCCTGGACCTTCTTATTGACGATGAAACACAGAGATTGCATCGGAATTAAATACAAACGGCACAGTGAAGACTTAAGTACAAGAAGACTGACTCTTCTTACTGACTACGTTGTGAACATTTCCTATGAGACCAGTTTTAGATTCCGATGCTTCACTATATGTTTACTGTATCCCTTGGACCTTCTTATTGATGATGAAACACAGAAAGTGCATCGAAATTAAATAGAGAATTCACAATGCCGACTTAAGTACAAGAAGACTGACTCTTCCGTGTCTATGTTTAGAACCATTCCTGTGACACTTGATATAGATTCCGATGCTTAACTTCAGGTTTTCAGTATCCCTTGGACCTTCTTATTGACGACGAAACACAGAAATTGAATCGGGATTAAATACAAAAAGCACAATGCCGACTTAAGTACAAGAAGACTCACTCTTCTTACTGTCTATGCTTTAAACCATTCCTGTGACACTAGTCATAGATTCCGAAGCTTCACTTCAGGTTTTCTGTATCCCTCTGACCTTCTTATTGACGATGAAACACAGAAATTGCATCGGAATTAAATTCAAAAGGCACAATGCCGACTTATGTACAAGAAGACTGACTCTTCTTACAGTGTATGTTTTGAACGTTTTCTGTGACACTAGTTATAGATTCCGATGCTTCACTTCATTTTTACTGTATCTCTTGGACCATCGTATTGACGACGAATACAGAAATTGCATCGGAATTAAATAGAAGAGGCACAATGCCGACTTAAGTACAAGAAGACTGACTCGTCCGTGTCTATGTTTTGAACCATTCCTGTGACACTAGTTATAGATTCCGATGCTTCACTTCAGGTTTACTGTATCCCTCTGACACTCTTATTGACGTTGAAACACAGAAATTGCATCGGAATTAAATACAAAAGGCACAATGCCGACTTAAGTACAAGAAGACTGACTCTTCTTACTGTCTATGTTTTGAACCATTCCTGTGACACTACTTATTGATTCCGATGCTTCACATCAGGTTTACTGTATACCTCTGACACCCTTATTGACGATGAAACACAGAAATTGCGTCGGAATTAAATACAAAAGGCACAATGCCGACGTAAGTACAAGAATACTGACTCTTCCAAATGTCTATGTTATGAACCATTCCTGTGACACAAGTTATAGATTCCGATGCTTCACTTCAGGTTTACTGTATCCCTCTGACACTCCTATTGAAGATGATACACAGAAATTGCATCGTAATTAAATACAAAAGGCACAATGCCGACTTAAGTACAAGAAGACTGACTCTTCTTACTGTCTAGGTTTTGAACCATTCCTGTGACACTAGTTATAGATTCCGAAGCTTCACTTCAGGTTTACTGTATCCCTTGGAATTTCTTATTGACGATGAAACACAGAATTTGCATCGGAATTAAATACAAAAAGTACAATGCCGACTGAAGTACATGAAGACTGACTCTTCTTACTGTCTATGCTTTGAGCAATTCCATTGACACTAGTTATAGATTACGATGCTTCACTTCAGGTTCACTGTATCCCTTGGACCTTCTTATCGACGATGAAACACAGAAATGGCATCGGAATTAAATACAAAAGGCACAATGCCGACTTAAGTACAAGAAGACTGACTCTTACTAATGTCTATGTATTAAACATTCCTGTGGCACTAGTTATAGATTCCGATGCTTCACTTCAGGTATACTGTATCCCTTTGACCTTCTTTTTGACGATGAAACACAGAAATTGCATCGGAATGAAATACAAAAGGTACAATGCCGACTCAAATACTAGATGACTGGCTCTTCTTACTCTCTATGTTTTGAACCTTTCCTGTGAGACTGGTTTTAGATTCCGATGCTTCACTTCAGGATTACTGCATCCCTTGGACCTCCATATTGACGCCGAAACACAGAAATTGCATCGGAAGTAAATAGAAAAGGCACAATACCGACATAAGTACAAAAAGACTGACTCTTCTTGCTGTGTATGTTTGAACCATTCCTGTGACACTAGTTATAGATTCCGATGCTTCACTTCAGGTTTACTGTATCCCTCTCACCTTGTTATTGACGATGAAACAAAGTAATTGCATCGGAATTAAATACAAACGGCACAGTGACGACTTAAGTACAAGAAGACTGACTCTTCTTACTGACTACGTTGTGAACATTTCCAATGAGACCAGTTTTAGATTCCGATGCTTCACTATATGTTTACTGTATCCCTTGGACCTTCTTATTGATGGTGAAACACAGAAAGTGCATCGGAATTAAATAGAAAAGGCACAATGCCGACTTAAGTACAAGAAGACTGACTCTTCCGTGACTATGTTTAGAACCATTCCTGTGACACTTGATATAGATTCCGATGCTTAACTTCAGGTTTTCAGTATCCCCCGGACCTTCTTATTGACGACGAAACACAGAAATTGAATCGGGATTAAATACAAAAAGCACAATGCCGACTTAAGTACAAGAAGACTCACTCTTCTTACTGTCTATGTTTTAAACCATTCCTGTGACACTAGTTATAGATTCCGAAGCTTCACTTCAGGTTTTCTGTATCCCCCTGACCTTCTTATTGACGATGAAACACAGAAATTGCATCGGAATTAAATACAAAAGGCACAATGCCGACTTATGTACAAGAAGACTGACTCTTCTTACAGTGTATGTTTTGAACGTTTTCTGTGACACTAGTTATAGATTCCGATGCTTCACTTCATTTTTACTGTATCCCTTGGACCATCTTATTGACGACGAATACAGAAATTGCATCGGAATTAAATAGATGAGGCACAATGCCGACTTAAGTACAAGAAGACTGACTCTTCTTACTGTCTATGATTTGAACCATTCCTGTGACACTACTTATTGATTCCGATGCTTCACATCAGGTTTACTGTATCCCTCTGACACTCTTCTTGACAATGAAACACAGAAATTGCATCGGAATTAAATAGAAAAGGCACAATGCCGACTTAAGTACAAGAAGACTGACACTTCCAAATGTCTATGTTATGAACCATTCCTGTCACACTAGTTATAGATTCCGATGCTTCACTTCAGGTTTACTGTATCCCTCTGACACTCCTATTGACGGTGATACACAGAAATTGTATCGTAATTAAATACAAAAGGCACAATGCCGACATAAGTACAAGAAGACTGACTCTTCTTACTGTCTAGGTTTTGAACCATTCCTGTGACACTAGTTATAGATTCCGAAGCTTCACTTCAGGTTTACTGTATCCCTTGGACCTTCTTACTGACGATAAAACACAGAATTTGAATTGGAATTAAATACAAAAAGTACAATGCCGACCTAAGTACAAGAAGACTGACTCATCTTACTGTCTATGCTTTTAGCAATCCCATTGACACTAGTTATAGATTCCGATGCTTCACTTCAGGTTTACTGTATCCCTTGGACCTTCTTATTGACGACGAAACACAGAAATTGAATCGGGATTAAATACATAAGGCACAATGCCGACTCAAATACTAGATGACTGGCTCTTCTTACTCTCTATGTTTTGAACCTTTCCTGTGAGACCGGTTTTAGATTCCGATGCTTCACTTCAGGATTACTGTATCCCTTGGTCCTCCATATTGACGACGAAACACAGAAATTGCATCGGAAGTAAATAGAAAAAGGACAATACCGACATAAGTACAAGAAGTCTGACTCTTCTTGCTGTGTATGTTTTGAACCATTCCTGTGACACTAGTTATCGATTCCGATGCTTCACTTCAGGTTTACTGTATCCCTCTGACCTTCTTATTGACGATGAAACACATTAATTGCATCGGAATTAAATACAAAATGCATAATCCCGTCTAATGTACAAGAAGACTGACTCTTCTTCCTGTCTATGTTTTGAACCTTTAATGTGACACTAGATACAGATTCCGAATCTTCACTTCAGGTTTACTGTATCCCTTGGACATTCTTATTAAAGACGAAACACAAAAATTGCATCGGAATTAAATAGAAAAGGCACAATGCCAACTTAAAACAAGAAGACTGACTCTTCCTACTGTCTATGTTTTGAACCATTCCTGTGACACTACTTATAGATTCCGATGCTTCTTTTCAGGTTTACTGTATCCCTCTGACATTCTTATTGACGATGAAACTCAGAAATTGCATCGGATTTAAATACAGACGGCATAGTGTCGACTTAAGTACATAAAGACTGACTCTTCTTACTGTTTATGCTTTGAACATTTCCTGTGAGACCAGTTTTAGATTCCGATGCTTCACTATATGTTTACTGTATCCCTTGGACCTTCTTATTGATGATGAAACACAGAAAGTGCATCGGAATTAAATAGAGAATTCACAATGCCGACTTAAGTACAAGAAGACTGACTCTTATGTGTCTATGTTTAGAACCATTCCTGTGACACTTGATACAGATTCCGATGCTTCACTTCAGGTTTTCTGTATCCCTGGACCTTCTTATTGACGATGAAACACAGAGATTGCATCGGAATTAAATACAAACGGCACAGTGCCGACTTAAGTACAAGAAGACTGACTCTTCTTACTGACTACGTTGTGAACATTTCCTATGAGACCAGTTTTAGATTCCGATGCTTCACTATATGTTTACTGTATCCCTTGGACCTTCTTATTGATGATGAAACACAGAAAGTGCATCGAAATTAAATAGAGAATTCACAATGCCGACTTAAGTACAAGAAGACTGACTCTTCCGTGTCTATGTTTAGAACCATTCCTGTGACACTTGATATAGATTCCGATGCTTAACTTCAGGTTTTCAGTATCCCTTGGACCTTCTTATTGACGACGAAACACAGAAATTGAATAGGGATTAAATACAAAAAGCACAATGCCGACTTAAGTACAAGAAGACTCACTCTTCTTACTGTCTATGCTTTAAACCATTCCTGTGACACTAGTTATAGATTCCAAAGCTTCACTTCAGGTTTTCTGTATCCCTCTGACCTTCTTATTGACGATGAAAGACAGAAATTGCATCGGAATTAAATCCAAAAGGCACAATGCCGACTTATGTACAAGAAGACTGACTCTTCTTCCAGTGTATGTTTTGAACGTTTTCTGTGACACTAGTTATAGATTCCGATGCTTCACTTCATTTTTACTGTATCTCTTGGACCATCGTATTGACGACGAATACAGAAATTGCATAGGAATTAAATAGAAGAGGCACAATGCCGACTTAAGTACAAGAAGACTGACTCGTCCGTGTCTGTGTTTTGAACCATTCCTGTGACACTAGTTATAGATTCCGATGCTTCACTTCAGGTTTACTGTATCCCTCTGACACTCTTATTGACGTTGAAACACAGAAATTGCATCGGAATTAAATACAAAAGGCACAATGCCGACTTAAGTACAAGAAGACTGACTCTTCTTACTGTCTATGTTTTGAACCATTCCTGTGACACTACTTATTGATTCCGATGCTTCACATCAGGTTTACTGTATACCTCTGACACCCTTATTGACGATGAAACACAGAAATTGCGTCGGAATTAAATACAAAAGGCACAATGCCGACGTAAGTACAAGAATACTGACTCTTCCAAATGTCTATGTTATGAACCATTCCTGTGACACAAGTTATAGATTCCGATGCTTCACTATATGTTTACTGTATCCCTTGGACATTCTTATTGATGATGAAACACAGAAAGTGCATCGGAATTAAATACAAAAGGCACAATGCCGACTTAAGTATAAGAAGACTGATTCTTCTTACTGACTATGATTTGAACATTTCCTGTGAGACCAGTTTTAGATTCCGGTGTTTCACTATATTTTTACTGTATCCCTTGGACCTTCTTATTGACGAAGAAACACAGAAATTGCATCGGAATTAAATACAAAAGGCACAATGCCGACTTAAGTACAAGAAGACTGACTCTTGTTATTGTCTATGTTTTGAACCAATTCTGTGACACTAGTTATAGATTCCGATGCTTCCCTTCAGGTTTACTGTATCCCTTGGACCTTCTTATTGACGATGAAACACAGAAATTGCATCGGAATTAAATACAAAACTCACAATGCCGACTTAAGTACAAGACGACTGACTCTTCCTACTGTCTATGTTTTGAAATATTCCTGTGACACTAGTTATGGATTCCGATGCATCACTTCAGGTTTACTGTATCCCTTGGACATTCTTATTGACGATGAAACACAGAAATTGCATCGGATCTAAATACAAAAGGCACAATGCCGACTTAAGTACAACAAGACTGACTCTTCCTGCTGTGTATGTTTTGAACCAAATCTGTGACGCTAGTTATAGATTCCGATGCTTCACTTCAGGTTTACTGTATCCCTTGGACCTTCTTATTGACGATGAAACAGAGAAATTGCATCGGAATTAAATACAAAAGGCACAATGCCGACTTAAGTACAAGAAGACTGACTCTCCTTACTGTCTATGTTTTGAACCTTTTCTCTGATACTAGTTACAGATTCCGATGACTAACTTCAGGTTTCATGTATCCCTTGGACCTTCTTATTGACGACGAAACACAGAAATTGCATCGGAATTAAATAGAAAAGGCACAATGCCGACTTAAGTACAAGAAGACTGACTCTTCCGTGTCTATGTATAGAACCATTCCTGTGACACTTGATATAGATTCCGATGCGTCACTTCAGGTTTACTGTATCCCTTAAACCTTCTCATAAACGACGAAACACAGAAATTGCATCGGGATTAAATACAAAAGGCACAATGCCGACTTAAGTACAAGAAGACTGACTCTTCTTTCTGTCTATGGTTTAACCATTCCTGTGACACTAGTTATAGATTCCGATGCTTCACTTCAGGTTTACTGTATCCCTCTGACCTTCTTATAGACGATGAAACACAGAAATTGCATCGGAATTAAATACCAAAGGCACAATGCTGACTCAAATACAAGATGACTGGCTCTTCTTACTCTCTATGCTGTGAACCTTTCCTGTGAGACCGGTTTCAGATTCAGATGCTTCACTTCAGGGTTACTGTATCCCTTGGACCTTCTTATTGACGACGAAACACAGAAATTGCATCGGAATTAAATAGAAAAGGCACAATGCCGACATAAGTACAACAAGACTGACTCTTCTTACTGACTATGATTTGAACATTTCCTGTGAGACCAGTTTTAGTTTCCGATGCTTCACTATATGTTTACTGTATCCCTTGGACGTTCTTGTTGTCGATGAAACACAGAAATTGCATCGTAATTACATACAAAAGGCACAATGCCGACTTAAGTATAAGAAGACTGACTCTTCTTACTGACTATGATTTGAACATTTCCTGTGAGACCAGTTTTAGATTCCGATGCTTCACTATTTGTTTACTGTGTCCCTTGGTCCTTCTTATTGATGATGAAACACAGAAAGTGCATCGGAATTAAATACAAAAGGCACAATGCCGACTTAAGTATAGAAGACTGGCTCTTCTTACTGACTATGATTTGAACTTTTCCTGTGAGACCAGTTTTAGATTCCGATGCTTCACTATATGTTTACTGTATCCCTTGCACCCTCTTGTTGACGAAGAATCACAGAAATTGCATCGGAATTAAATACAAAAGGCACAATGCCGACTTAAGTACAAGAAGACAGAGTCTTCTTACTGTCTATGTTTTGAACCATTACTGTGACACTAGTTATAGATTCCGATGCTTCACTTCAGGTTTACTGTATCCCTTGGACCTTGTTACTGACGATGAAACACAGAAATTGCATCGGAATTAAATACAAAAGGCACAATGCCTACTTAAGTACAAGAAGACTGACTCTTCCTACTGTCTATGTTTTGAACCATTCCTGTACACTAGTTTCAGATTCCGATGCTTCACTTCAGGTTTACTGTATCCCTCTGACCTTCTTATTCACGACGAAACACAGAAATTGCATCGTAACTAAATAGAAAAGGCACAATGCCGACTTAATTACAGAAAGACTGACTCTTCCAACTGTCTATGTTTTGATCCATTCCTGTGACTCTAGTTATAGATTCCGATGCTTCACTTCAGGTTTACTGTATCCCTTGGACCATCTTATTGACGATGAATCACAGATATTGCAACGGAATTAAATACAAAAAGCACAATGCCGACTCATGTACTAGAAGACTGACTCTTCTTACTGTCTATGTTTTGAACCTTTGCTGTGACACTAGATATAGTTTCCGATGCTTCACTTCAGGTTTGTTGTATCCCTCTTACCTTCTTATTGTCGACGAAACACAGAAATAGCATCGGAATTAAATAGAAAAGGCACAATGCCGACTTAAGTACAAGAAGACTGACTCTTCCAACTGTCTATGATTTGAACCATTCCTGTGACACTAGTTATAGATTCCGATGCTTCACTTCAGGATTACTGTATCCCTCTGACACTCTTATTGACGTTGAAACACAGAAATTGCATCGGAATTAAATACATAAGGCACAATGCCGACTTAAGAACAAGAAGACCCACTCTTCTTACTGTCTATGTTTTAAACCATTCCTGTGACACTAGTTATAGATTCCGAAGCTTCACTTTAGGTTTACTGTATCCTTTGGACCTTCTTATTGACGATGAAACACAGAACTTGCATCGGAAATAAATACAAAAGGCACAATGCCGACTTAAGTACAAGAAGACTGACTTAACTTAGTGACTATGTTTTGAGCAATTCCTGTGACACTAGTTATAGATTCCGATGCTTCACTTCAGATTTACTGTATCCCTTGGACCTTTCTTATCGACGATGAAACACAGAAATAGCATCGTAATTAAATTTAAAAGGCACAAGGCCGTCTTAAGTACAAGAAGACTGACTCTTCTTACTGTCTATGTTTTGAACCGTTCCTGTGACACTAGTTATAGATTCCGATGCTTCACTTCAGGTTTACTGTATCCCTCTGACCTTCTTATAGACGATGAAACACAGAAATTGCATCGGAATTAAATACAAAAGGCACAATGCTGACTGAAATACAAGATGACTGGCTCTTCTTACTCTCTATGCTTTGAACCTTTCCTGTGAGACCGGTTTTAGATTCCGATGCTTCACTTCAGGGTTACTGTATCCCTTGGACCTTCTTATCGACGATGAAACACAGAAATTGCATCGGAATTAAATACACAAGGCACAATGCCGACTTAAGTACAAGAATACTGACAGTTCTTACTGTCTATGTTTTAAACCTTTTCTCTGACACTAGTTACAGATTCCGATGCTTCACTTCAGGTTTACTGTATCGCTTGGACCTTCTTATTGACGACGAAACACAGAAATTGAATCGGAATTATATAGAAAAAGCACAATGCCGACTTAAGTACAAGAAGACTGACTCTTCCAACTGCCTATGATTTCAACCATTCCTGTGACACTCGTTAGAGATTCCGATGCTTCACTTCAGGTTTACTGTATCCCTCTGACACTCTTATTGACGTTGAAACACAGAAAATGCATCGGAATTAAATACATAAGGCCCAATGCCGACTTAAGTACAAGAAGACTCACTCTTCTTACTGGCTATGTTGTAAACCGTTCCTGTGACACTAGTTATAGATTCCGAAGCTTCACATCACGTTTACTATATCCTTTGGACCTTCTTATTGACGATGAAACACAGAATTTGCATCGGAAATAAATACAAAAGGCACAATGCCGACATAAGTACAAGAAGACTGACTCTAGTTACTGTCTATGTTTTGAGCAATTCCTGTGACACTAGTTATAGATTCCGATGCTTCACTTCAGATTTACTGAATCCCTTGGACCTTCTTATCGACGATGAAACACAGAAATAGCATCGGAATTAAATACAAAAGGCACAAGGCCGACTTAAGTACAAGAATACTGACTCTTCTTACTGTCTATGTTTTGAACCATTCCTGTGACACTAGTTATAGATTCCGATGCTTCACTTCAGGTTTACTGTATCCCTTGAACCTTCTTATTGACGACGAAACACAGAAATTGAATCGGGATTAAATACAAAAGGCACAATCCCGACTTAAGTACAAGAAGACTGACTCTTCCTATTGTCTATGTTTTAGCCATTCCTGTGACACTAGTTATAGATTCCGATGCTTCACTTCAGGTTTACTGTATCCCTCTGACCTTCTTATTGACGATGAAACACAGAAATTGCATCGGAATTAAATACAAAAGGCACAATGCCGACTCAAATACAAGATGACTGGCTCTTCTTACTCACTATGTTTTGAACCTTTCCTATGAGACCGGTTTTAGATTCCGATGCTTCACTTCAGGTTTACTGTATCCCTCTGACCTTCTTATTGACGATGAAACACAGAAATTGCATCGGAATTAAATACAAAATGCACAATGCCGACTCATGTACAAGAAGACTGAGTCTTCTTGCTGTGTATGCTTTGAACCATTCCTGTGACACTAGTTATAGATTCCGATGCTTCACTTCAGGTTTACTGTATCCCACTGACCTTCTTATTGACGATGAAGCCAGTAGTTGCATCGGAATTAGATACAAATGGCACAATGCCGACTCATGTCCAAGAAGACTGACTCTTCTTACTGTCTATGCTTTGAACCTTTCCTGTGACACTAGATATAGATTCCGATGCTTCACTTCAGGTTTTTCTGTATCCCTCTGACCTTCTTATTGACGACGATACAGAGAAATTGCAATAGAATTAAATAGAAAAGGCACAATGCCGACTTAAGTACAAGAAGACTGAATCTTCCTACTGTCTATGTTTTGAACCATTCCTGTGACACTAGTTATAGATTCCGATGCTTCACTTCAGGTTTACTGTATCCCTCTGACCTTCTTATTGTCGATGAAACACAGAAATTGCATCGGAATTAAATACAAACGGCACAATGCCGACTTAAGTACAAGAAGACTGACTCTTCCTACTGTCTATGTTTTAACCATTCCTGTGACACTAGTTATAGACTCCGATGCTTCACTTCAGGTTTACTGTATCCCTGTGACCTTCTTATTGACGATGAAACACAGAAATTGCATCGGAATTAAATACAAACGCACAATGCCGCCTCAAATACAAGATGAATGGCTCTTCTTACTCTCTATGAATTGAGCCTTTCCTGTGAGACCGGTTTTAGATTCCGCTGCTTCACTTCAGGTTTACTGTATCCCATGGACCTTCTTATTGACGACGAAACACAGAAATTGCATCGGAATTAAATAGAAAAGTCACATTGCTGACTTAAGTGCAAGAAGACCGACCCTTCATACTGACTATGTTTTGAACATTCCCTGTGAGACCAGTTTTAGATTCCGATGCTTCACTATATGTTTACTGTTTCCCTTGGACTTTCTTAGTGACGATGAAGCACAGATGTTGCATCGGAATTAAATAGAAAAGGCACAATGCCGACTTATGTACAAGTAGACTAAATCTTCTTATTGTCTATATTTTGAACCATTCCTGTGACACTAGTTATAGATTCCGATGCTTCACTTCAGGTTCACTGTATCCCCTGGACCTTCTTATTGACGTCGAAACACAGAAATTGCATCGGAATTAAATAGAAAAGGCACAATGCCGACTTAAGTACAAGAAGACTGACTCTTCTTTCTGACTATGTTTTGAACATTTCCTGTGAGACCCGTTTTAGGTTCAGATGCTTCACTATATGTTTACTGTATCCCTTGGACCTTCTTATTGACGACGAAACACAGAAATTGCATCGGAATTAAATAGAAGAGGCACAATGCCGACTTAAGTTCAAGAAGACTAACTCTTCCTACTCTCTATGTTTTGAAATATTCCTGTGACACTAGTTATAGATTACAATGCTTCACTTCAGGTTTACTGTATCCCTTGGTCCTTCTTATTGATGACGAAACACAGAAATTGCAACGGAATTAAATAGAAAAGGCACAATGCCAACTTAAGTACAAGAAGACTGACTCTCCTTACTGTTTATGTTTAGAACCTTTCCTGTGACACTAGTTATAGATTCCGATGCTTCAGTTCAGGTTTACTGTATCCCTCTGACCATCTTATTGACGATGAAGCACAGTAATTGCATCGGAATTAAATACAAATGGCACAATGCCGACTCATGTCCAAGGAGACTGACTCTTCTTACTGTCTATGTTTTGAACCTTTCCTGTGACACTAGATATAGATTCCGATGCTTCACTTCAGGTCTTGCTGTATCCCTCTGACCTTCTTATTGACGATGAAACACAGAAATTGCATGGGAATTAAATACAAAATGCACAATGCCGACTCATGTACAAGAAGACTGAGTCTTCTTGCTGTGTATGCTTTGAACCATTCCTGTGACACTAGTTATAGACTCCGATGCTTCACTTCAGGTTTACTGTATCCCACTGACCTTCTTATTGACGATGAAGCCAGTAGTTGCATCGGAATTAGATACAAATGGCACAATGCCGACTCATGTCCAAGAAGACTGAATCTTCTTACTGTCTATGCTTTGAACCTTTCCTGTGACACTAGATATAGATTCCGATGCTTCACTTCAGGTTTTTCTGTATCCCTCTGACCTTCTTATTGACGACGATACAGAGAAATTGCAATAGAATTAAATAGAAAAGGCACAATGCCGACTTAAGTACAAGAAGACTGAATCTTCCTACTGTCTATGTTTTGAACCATTCCTGTGACACTAGTTATAGATTCCGATGTTTCACTTCAGGTTTACTGTATCCCTCTGACCTTCTTATTGCCGATGAAACACAGAAATTGCATCGGAATTAAATACAAACGGCACAATGCCGACTTAAGTACAAGAAGACTGACTCTTCCTACTGTCTATGTTTTAACCATTCCTGTGACACTAGTTATAGACTCCGATGCTTCACTTCAGGGTTACTGTATCCCTGTGACCTTCTTATTGACGATGAAACACAGAAATTGCATCGGAATTAAATACAAACGTACAATGCCGACTCATATACAAGATGAATGGCTCTTCTTACTCTCTATGAATTGAGCCTTTCCTGTGAGACCGGTTTTAGATTCCGCTGCTTCACTTCAGGTTTACTGTATCCCATGGACCTTCTTATTGACGACGAAACACAGAAATTGCATCGGAATTAAATAGAAAAGTCACATTGCTGACTTAAGTGCAAGAAGACCGACTCTTCATACTGACTATGTTTTGAACATTCCCTGTGAGACCAGTTTTAGATTCCGATGCTTCACTATATGTTTACTGTTTCCCTTGGACTTTCTTAGTGACGATGAAACACAGATGTTGCATCGGAATTAAATAGAAAAGGCACAATGCCGACTTATGTACAAGTAGACTAAATCTTCTTATTGTCTATATTTTGAACCATTCCTGTGACACTAGTTATAGATTCCGATGCTTCACTTCAGGTTCACTGTATCCCCTGGACCTTCTTATTGACGTCGAAACACAGAAATTGCATCGGAATTAAATAGAAAAGGCACAATGCCGACTTAAGTACAAGAAGACTGACTCTTCTTTCTGACTATGTTTTGAACATTTCCTGTGAGACCCGTTTTAGGTTCAGATGCTTCACTATATGTTTACTGTATCCCTTGGACCTTCTTATTGACGACGAAACACAGAAATTGCATCGGAATTAAATAGAAGGGGCACAATGCCGACTTAAGTTCAAGAAGACTAACTCTTCCTACTCCCTATGTTTTGAAATATTCCTGTGACACTAGTTATAGATTACAATGCTTCACTTCAGGTTTACTGTATCCCTTGGTCCTTCTTATTGATGACGAAACACAGAAATTGCAACGGAATTAAATAGAAAAGGCACAATGCCAACTTAAGTACAAGAAGACTGACTCTCCTTACTGTTTATGTTTAGAACCTTTCCTGTGACACTAGTTATAGATTCCGATGCTTCAGTTCAGGTTTACTGTATCCCTCTGACCATCTTATTGACGATGAAGCACAGTAATTGCATCGGAATTAAATACAAATGGCACAATGCCGACTCATGTCCAAGGAGACTGACTCTTCTTACTGTCTATGTTTTGAACCTTTCCTGTGACACTAGATATAGATTCCGATGCTTCACTTCAGGTCTTGCTGTATCCCTCTGACCTTCTTATTGACGACGAAACACAGAAAATGCATTAGAAAAAAATAGAAAAGGCACAATGCCGACTTAAGTACAACAAGACTGAATCTTCCTACTGTCTATGTTTGAACCATTCCTGTGACACTAGTTATAGATTCCGATGATTCACTTAAGGTTTACTGTATCCTTCTGACATTCTTATCGACGATGAAACACAGAAATTGCATCGGAATTAAATACAAACGGCACAATGCCGACTTAAGTACAAGAAGACTGACTCTTCCTACTGTCTATGTTTTAACCATTCCTGTGACACTAGTTATGGACTCCGATGCTTCACTTCAGGTTTACTGTATCCCTGTGACCTTCTTATTGACGATGAAACACAGACATTGCATCGGAATTAAATACAAAAGGCACAATGCCGACTCAAATACAAGATGACTGGCTCTTCTTGCTCTCTATGATTTGAGCCTTACCTGTGAGATCGGTTTTAGATACCGTTGCTTCACTTCAGGTTTAGTGTATCCCATGGACCTTCTTATTGACGACGAAACACAGAAATTGCATCGGAATTAAATAGAAAAGGCACAATGCCGACTTAAGTACAAGAAGACTGACTCTTCTTACTCTGTATGTTTTGAACTTTTCCCTTTGACACTAGTTATAGATTCCGATGCTTCAATTCAGTTTTACTGCTTTTCTTGGACCTTCTTATTGACGACGAAACACAGAAATTGCATCGGAATTAAATACAAAAGGCACAATGCCGACTTAAGTAAAGAAGACTGACTCTTCCTACTGTATATGATTTGAAACATTCCTGAGACACTAGTTATAGATTCCGATGCTTCACATCAGGTTTACTGTATCCCTCTGACATTTTTATTGACGATGAAACACAGATATTGCATCGGAATTAAATAGAAAAGGCACAATGCCGACTTAAGTACAAGTTGACTAAATCTTCTTACTGTCTATATATTTGAACCATTCCTGTGACACTAGTTATAGATTCCGATGCTTCACTTCAGGTTCACTGTATCACCTGGACCATCCTATTGACGTCGAAACACAGAAATTGCATCGGAATTAAATAGAAAAGGCACAATGCCGACTTAAGTGCAAGAAGACTGTCTCTTCTTACTGACTATGTTTTGAACATTTCCTGTGAGACCCGTTTTAGGTTCTGATGCTTCGCTATATGTTTACTGTATCCCTTTGACCTTCATATTGACGAGGAAACACAGAAATTGCATCGGAATTAAATAGAAAAGGCACAATGCCGACTTAAGTTCAAGAAGACTAACTCTTCCTACTCTCTATGTTTTGAACCATTCCTGTGACACTAGTTATAGATTCAAATGCTTTACTTCAGGTTTACTGTATCCCTTGGTCCTTCTTATTGACGACGAAACACAGAAATTGCAGCGGAATTAAATAGAAAAGGCACAATGCCAATTTAAGTACAAGAAGACTGACTCTTCTCACTGACTATGTTTTGAACGTTTCCTGTGAGACCAGTTTTAGATTCCGATGCTTTTCTGTATGTTTACTGTATCCCTTGGACCTTCTTATTGACGACGAAACACAGAAATTGCATCGGAATTAAATAGAAAAGGCACAATTTCTACTTACGTACAAGTAGACTAAATCTTCTCACTGTCTATATTTAGAACCATTCCTGTGACACTAGTTATAGATTCCGATGCTTCACTTCAGGTTCACTGTATCCCGTGGACCTTCTTATTGACGTCGAAACACAGAAATTGCATCGGAATTACATTGAAAAGGCCCAATGCCGACTTAAGTACAAGAAGACATATTCTTCTTACTGACTATGCTTTTAACATTTCCTGTGAGACCCGTTGTAGGTTCCGATGCTTCACTATATGTTTAGTGTATCCCTTGGACCTTCTTATGGACGTCGAAACAAAGAAATTGCATCGGAATTAAATAGAAAATTCACAATGCCGACTTAAGTACAAGAAGACTGACTCTTCTTACTGGCTATGTTTTGAACCATTCCTGTGACACTTGTTATAGATTCCGGTGCTTCACTTCAGGTTTTCTGTATCCCTCTGACCTTCTTAATGCCGAAGAAAGACTGAAATTGCATCGGAATTAAATTGAAAAGGCAGAATGCCTACTCAACTACAAGTAGACTGTCTCTTCCTACTGTCTATGTTATAAAGCATTCCTGTGAGACCGGTTTTAGATTCCGATGCTTCACATTAGGTTTACTGTATCCCTTGGTCCTTCTTATTGACGACGAAACACAGAAATTGCATCGGAATTAAATAGAAAAGGCACAATGCCAACTTAAGTACACGAAGACTGACTCTTCTTACTGACTATGTTTTGAACCTTTCCTGTGAGACCAGCCTTAGATTACGGTGCATCACTTCAGGTTTACTGTATCCTATGGACCTTCTTATTGACGTCGAAACAAAGAAATTGAATCGGAATTGAATAGAAAATTCACAATGCCGACTTAAGTACAACAAGACTGACTCTTCTTACTGACCATCTTTTGAACACTTCCTGTGAGACCAGTTATAGATTCCGATGCTTCACTATATCTTTACTGCATACCTTATAGCTTCTTATAGACGATGAAACACAGAAATTGCATCGGAATTAAATACAAAAGGCACAATGCCGACTTAAGTACACGAAGACTGATTCCTCCTACTGACTATGATTTCAACATTTCCTGTGAGACCAGTTTTACATTCCGATGCTTCACTATATGTTTACTGTATCCCTTGGACGTTCTTATCGACGATGAAACACAGAAAGTGCATCGGAATTAAATAGAAAAGTCACAATGCCGACTTAAGTACAAGAAAACTGACTCTTCTTACTGTCTATGCTTTGAACCATTCCTGAGATACTAGTTACACATTCCGATGCTTCACCTCAGGTTTACTGTATCCCTCTGACCTTCTTATTGACGATGAAACACAGAAATTGCATCTGAATTAAATACAAAGGGCAAAATACCGACTTAAGTACAAGAAAACTGACTCTTCTCACTGTCTTTGTTTTGAACCATTCCTGTGACACTACTTATGGATTTCGATGCTTCACTTAAGGATTACTGTATGCCTCTGACCATCTTATTGACGATGAAACACAGAAATTGCATCAAAATTAAATACAAAAGACACAATGCCGAATTAAGTACAAGAAGACTGACCCTTCTTACTGTCTATGCTTTGAACCATTCCTGTGACACTAATTATAGATTCCGATGCTTTACTTCAGGTTTACTGTATCGCTCTGACCTTCTTATTGACGATAAAACACAGAAATTGCTTCGGAATTAAATACAAAAGGCACAATGCCGTATTAAGAACAAGAAAACTGACTCTTCTTACTGTCTATGTTTTGAACCATTCCTGTGACACTAATTATAGATTCCGATGCTTCACTTCAGGTTTACTGTATACCTCTGACCTTCTCATTGACGACGAAACACAGAAATTGCATCGGAATTAAATAGAAAATCCAAAATGCCGACTTAAGTACAAGAAGACAGACTCTTCCGTGTCTATGTTTTAAACCATTCCTGTGACACAAGATACAGATTCCGATGCTTCACTTCAAGTTTACAGTATCCCTCTGACCTTCTCATTGACGACGAAACACAGAAATTGCATTTGAATTAAATAGAAGAGGCACAATGCCGACTCAAGTACATGAAGACTGAATCTTCCTACTGTCTATGATTTGAACCATTCCTGTGACACTAGTTATAGATTCCGATGCTTCGCTTCAGGTTTACTGTATCCCTCTGACCTTCTTATTGACGATGAAACACAGAAATTGCATCGGAATTATACAAACGGCACAATGCCGACTTAAGTACATGAAGACTGACTCTTCTTACTGACTATGTTGTGAACGTTTCCTGTGAGACCAGTTTTAGATTCCGATGCTTCACTATATGTTTACTGTATCCCTTGGACCTTCTTATTGACGATGAAACACAGAAATTGCATCGGAATTAAATAAAAAAGGCACAATGCCGACTTAAGTACAAGAAGACTGACTCTTCCTACTGTCTATGTTTTGAACCATTCCTGTGACTCTAGTTATAGATTCCGATGCTTCACTTCAGGTTTACTGTATCCCTTGGGCCTTCTTATTGACGATGAAACACAGAAATTGCATCGGAATTACATCCAAAAGGAACAACGCCGACTTAAGTTCAATAAGACTGACTCTTCTTACTGTCTATGTTTTGAACCTTTTCTGTGACACTTCTTATAGATTCCGATGCTTCACTTCAGGTTTAATGTATCCCTTGGACCTTCTTATTGACGACGAAACACAGAAATAGCATCGGAATTAAATAGTAATGGCAAAATGCCGACTTAAGTACAAGAAGACTGACTCTTCCGTGTCTATGTTTTATACCATTCCTGTGACACTAGATATAGATTCCGATGCTTCACTTCAGGTTTACTGTATCCCTTGGACCTTCTTATTGACGATGAAACACAGAAATTGCATCAGAATTAAATACAAAAGGCACAATGCCGACTTAAGTACACGAAGACTGATTCCTCCTACTGACTATGATTTCAACATTTCCTGTGAGACCAGTTTTACATTCCGATGCTTCACTATATGTTTATTGTATCCTTTGGACGTTCTTATCGACGATGAAACACAGAAATTGCATGGGAATTAAATAGAAAAGGCACAATGCCGACATAAGTACAAGAAAACTGACTCTTCTTACTGTCTATGTTTTGAACCATTTCTGAGATACTAGTTACACATTCCGATGTTTCACTTCAGGTTTACTATATCCCTCTAACCTTCTTATTGACGATGAAACACAGAAATTGCATCGGAATTAAATACAAAAGCAAAATGCCGACTTAAGTACAAGAAAACTGACTCTTCTCACTGTCTTTGTTTTGAACCATTCCTGTGACACTACTTATGGATTTCGATGCTTCACTTAAGGTTTACTGTATGCCTCTGACCATCTTATTGACGATGAAACACAGAAAATGCATCAAAATTAAATACAAAAGACACAATGCCGAATTAAGTACAAGAAGACTGACTCTTCTTACTGTCTATGTTATGAACCATTCCTGTGACACTAATTATAGATTCCGACGCTTTACTTCAGGTTTACTGTATCGCTCTGACCTTCTTATTGACGATAAAACACAGAAATTGCATCGGAATTAAATACAAAAGGGACAATGCCGACTTAAGTACAAGAAATCGAACTCTTCTTACAGTCTGTGTTTTGAACCATTCCTGTGACATTAGTTATCGATTCCGATGCTTCACTACAGGTTTACTGTATCGCTCTGACCTTCTTATTGACGATGAAACACAGAAATTGCATCAGAATTAAATACAAAAGGCACAATGCCGAATTAAGCACAAGAAAACTGACTCTTCTTACTGTCTATGTTTTGAACCGTTCCTCTGACACTAGTTATAGATTCCGATGCTTCACTTCAGGTTTACTGTATCTCTCTGACCATCGTATTGACGATGAAACACAGAAATTGCTTCGGAATTAAATACAAAAGGCACAATGCCGAATTAAGTACAAGAAAACTGACTCTTCTTACTGTCTATGTTATGAACCATTCCTTTGACACTAATTATAGATTCCGATGCTTTACTTCAGGTTTACTGTATCCCTCTGACCTTATTGACGACGAAACACAGAAATTGCATCGGAATTAAATAGGAAAGGCACAATGCCGACTTAAGTACAAGAAGACAGACTCCTCCGTGTCTATGTTTTAAACCATTCCTGTGACACTAGATACAGATTCCGTTGCTTCACTTCAGGTTTACTGTATCTCTCTGACTTTCTTATTGACGATGAAGCACAGTAATTGCATCGGAATTAAATAGAAATGGCACAATGCCGACTCATGTCCAAGAAGACTGACTCTTCTTACTGTCTATGTTTTGAACCATTCCTGTGACACTAGTTATAGATTCCGATGCTTCGCTTCAGGTTTACTGTATCCCTCTGACCTTCTTATTAACGATGAAACACAGAAATTGCATCGGAATTACATACAAAAGGAACAACGCCGACTTAAGTACAATAAGACTGACTCTTCTTACTGTCTATGTTTTGAACCTTTTCTGTGACACTTCTTATAGATTCCGATGCTTTACTTCAGGTTTAATGTATCCCTTGGACCTTCTTATTGACGACGAAACACAGACATAGCATCGGAATTAAATACAAAAGGCAAAATGCCGACTGCAGTACAAGATGACTGACTCTTCCGTGTCTATGTTTTATACCATTTCTGTGACACTAGATATAGATTCCGATGCTTCACTTCAGGTTTACTGTATCCCTTGGACCTTCTTATTGACGATGAAACACAGAAATTGCATCGGAATTAAATACAAAAGGCACAATCCTGACTCAAATACAAGATGACTGACTCTTCTTACTCTCTATGTTTTGCACCTTTCCTGTGAGTCCGGTTTTAGATTCCGATGCTTCACTTCAGGTTTACTCTATCCCTTGGACCATCTTATTGACGACGAAACTTAGAAATTGCATCGGAAATTAATAGAAAAGGCACAATGCCGACTTAAGTACAATTCGACTGACTCTTCTTACTGTCTATGTTTTGAACCTTTTATGAGACACTAGTTATAGATTCCGATGCTTCACTTCAGGTTTGCTGTATCCCTTGGACCTTCTCATTGACTACGAAACACAGAAATTGCATCGGAATGACATAGAAAAGGCCCAATGCCGACTTAAGTACAAGAAGACAGACTCTTCTTACTGACTATGTTTTGAACATGTCCTGTGAGACCCGTTGTTGGTTCCGATGCTTCACTATATGTTTACTGTGTCCCTTGGACCTTCTTGTTGACGACGAAACACAGAGATTGCATCGGAATTAAATAGAAAAGGCACAATGCCGACTTAAGTTCAAGAAGACTAACTATTCCTACTCTCTATGTTTTGAACCACTCCTGTGACACTAGTTATAGATTCCGATGCTTTACTTCAGGTTTACTGTATCCCTTGGTCCTTGTTATTGACGACGAAACACAGAAATTGCATCGGAATTAAATAGAAAATGCACAATGCCAACTTAAGTACAAGAAGACTGACTCTTCTTACTGACTATGTTTTGAACCTTTCCTGTGAGACCGGCTTTAGATTCCGATGCTTCACTTCTGGTTTACAGTATCCCATGGACATTCTTATTGACGTCGAAACAAAGAAATTGCATCGGAATTAAATAGAAAATTCACAATGCCGACTTAAGTACAAGAAGACTGACTCTTCTTACTGTCTATGATTTGAACCATTCCTGTGACACTAGTTATAGATTCCGGTGCTTCACTTCAGGTGTACTGTATCCCTTGGACCGTCTTATTGACGATGAAACACAGAAATTGGATCGGAATTAAATACAAAAGGCACAATGCCGACTTAAGTAAAATACGACTGACTCTTCTTACTGTCTATGTTTTGATCCTTTTCTGAGACACTAGTTATAGATTCCGATGCTTCACGTCCGGTTTACTGTATCCCTTGGACCTTCTCATTGACGATGAAACACAGAAATTGCATCGGAATTAAATAGAAAAGGCAAAATGCCGACTTAAGTACAAGAAGACAGACTCTTCCGTGTCTATGTTTAAACCATTCCTGTGGCACTAGATACAGATTCCGTTGCTTCACTTCAGGTTTACTGTATACCTCTGACTTTCTTATTGACGATGAAGCACAGTAATTGCACCGGAATCAAATAGAAATGGCACAATGCCGACTCATGTCCAAGAAGACTGACTCTTCTTACTGTCTATGTTTTGAATCTTTCCTGTGACACTAGATATAGATTCCAATGCTTCACTTCAGGTTTACCGTATCCCACAGACCTTCGTATTGACGACGAAACACAGAAATTGCATTTGAATTAAATAGAAAAGGCACAATGCCGACTTAAGTACAAGAAGACTGAATCTTCCTACTGTCTATGATTTGAACCATTCCTGCGACACTAGTTACAGATTCCGATGCTTTGCTTCAGGTTTACTGTATCCCTCTGACATTTTTATTGACGATGCAACACAGAAATTGCATCGGAATTAAATACAAACGGCACATTGCCGACTTAAGTACATGAAGACTGACTCTTCCTACTGACTATGTTGTAAACGTTTCCTGTGAGCCCAGTTTTAGATTCCGATGCTTCACTATATGTTTACTGTATCCCTTGGACCTTCTTATTGACAATGAAACACAGAAATTGCATCGGAATTAAATAAAAAAGGCACAATGCCGACTTAAGTACAAGAAGACTGACTCTTCCTACTGTCTATGTTTTGAATCATTCCTGTGACTCTAGTTATAGATTCCGGTGCTTCACTTCAGGTTTACTGTATCCCTTGGACCTCCTTATTGACGATGAAACACAGATATTGCATCGGAATTAAATACAAAAGGCACAATGCCGAATTAAGCACAAGAAAACTGACTCTTCTTACTGTCTATGTTTTGAACCGTTCCTCTGACACTAGTTATAGATTCCGATGCTTCACTTCAGGTTTACTGTATCTCTCTGACCATCGTATTGACGATGAAACACAGAAATTGCTTCGGAATTAAATACAAAAGGCACAATGCCGAATTAAGTGCAAGAAAACTGACTCTTCTTACTGTCTATGTTTTGAACCATTCCTGTGACACTAATTACAGATTCCGATGCTTTACTTCAGGTTTGCTGTATCCCTCTGACCTTCTTATTGACGACGAAACACAGAAATTGCATCGGAATTAAATAGAAAAGGCACAATGCCGACTTAAGTACAAGAAGACTGACTCTTCCTACTGTCTATGTTTTGAACCATTCCTGTGACTCTAGTTATAGATTCCGATGCTTCACTTCAGGTTTACTGTATCCCTTGGACCTTCTTATTGACGTTGAAACACAGAAATTGGATCGGAATTAAATACAAAAGGCACAATGCCGACTTAAGTACAATACGACTGACTCTTCTTACTGTCTGTGTTTTGAATCTTTTCTGAGACACTAGTTATAGATTCCGATGCTTCACGTCAGGTTTACTGTATCCCTTGGACCTTCTCATTGACGACGAAACACAGAAATTGCATCGGAATTAAATAGAAAAGGCAAAATGCCGACTTAAGTACAAGAAGACAGACTCCTCCGTGTCTATGTTTTAAACCATTCCTGTGACACTAGATACAGATTCCGTTGCTTCACTTCAGGTTTTCTGTATCTCTCTGACTTTCTTATTGACGATGAAGCACAGTAATTGCATCGGAATTAGATAGAAATGGCACAATGCCGACTCATGTCCAAGAAGACTGACTCTTCTTACTGTCTATGTTTTGAACCATTCCTGTGACACTAGTTATAGATTCCGATGCATCGCTTCAGGTTTACTGTATCCCTCTGACCTTCTTATTAACGATGAAACACAGAAATTGCATCGGAATTACATACAAAAGGAACAACGCCGACTTAAGTACAATAAGACTGACTCTTCTTACTGTCTATGTTTTGAACCTTTTCTGTGACACTAGTTATAGATTCCGATGCTTCACTTCAGGTTTACTGTATCCCTTGGACCTTCTCATTGACGACGAAACACAGAAATTGCATCGGAATTAAATACAAAAGGCAAAATGCCGACTGAAGTACAAGAAGACTGACTCTTCCGTGTCTATGTTTTATACCATTTCTGCGACACTAGATATAGATTTCGATGCTCCACTTCAGGTTTACTGTATCCCTTGGACCTTCTTATTGACGATGAAAAACAGAAATTGCATCGGAATTAAATACAAAAGGCACAATCCTGACTCAAATACAAGATGACTGACTCTTCTTACTCTCTATGTTTTGCACCTTTCCTGTGAGTCCGGTTTTAGATTCCGATGCTTCACTTCAGGTTTACTCTATCCCTTGGACCTTCTTATTGACGACGAAACACAGAAATTGCATCGGAAATTAATAGAAAAGGCACAATGCCGACTTAAGTACAATTCGACAGACTCTTCTTACTGTCTATGTTTTGAACCTTTTATGAGACACTAGTTATAGATTCCGATGCTTCACTTCAGGTTTACTGTATCCCTTGGACCTTCTCATTGACGACGAAACACAGAAATTGCATCGGAATCACATAGAAAAGGCCCAATGCCGACTTAAGTACAAGAAGACAGACTCTTCTTACTGACTATGTTTTGAACATGTCCTGTGAGACCCGTTGTTGGTTCCGATGCTTCAATTTATGTTTACTGTATGACTTGGACCTTCTTATTGACGACGAAACACAGAAATTGCATAGGAATTAAATAGAAAAGGCACAATGCCGACTTAAGTTCAAGAAGACTAACTATTCCTACTCTCTATGTTTTGAACCATTCCTGTGACACTAGTTATAGATTCCGATGCTTCACTTCAGGTTTACTGTATCACTTGGTCCTTCTTATTGACGACGAAACACAGAAATTGCATCGGAATTAAATACAAAAGGCACAATCCTGACTCAAATACAAGATGACTGACTCTTCTTACTCTCTATGTTTTGCACCTTTCCTGTGAGTCCGGTTTTAGATTCCGATGCTTCACTTCAGGTTTACTCTATCCCTTGGACCATCTTATTGACGACGAAACTTAGAAATTGCATCGGAAATTAATAGAAAAGGCACAATGCCGACTTAAGTACAATTCGACTGACTCTTCTTACTGTCTATGTTTTGAACCTTTTATGAGACACTAGTTATAGATTCCAATGCTTCACTTCAGGTTTACTGTATCCCTTGGACCTTCTCATTGACTACGAAACACAGAAATTGCATCGGAATGACATAGAAAAGGCCCAATGCCGACTTAAGTACAAGAAGACAGACTCTTCTTACTGACTATGTTTTGAACATGTCCTGTGAGACCCGTTGTTGGTTCCGATGCTTCACTATATGTTTACTGTGTCCCTTGGACCTTCTTGTTGACGACGAAACACAGAAATTGCATCGGAATTAAATAGAAAAGGCACAATGCCGACTTAAGTTCAAGAAGACTAACTATTCCTACTCTCTATGTTTTGAACCACTCCTGTGACACTAGTTATAGATTCCGATGCTTTACTTCAGGTTTACTGTATCCCTTGGTCCTTCTTATTGACGACGAAACACAGAAATTGCATCGGAATTAAATAGAAAATGCACAATGCCAACTTAAGTACAAGAAGACTGACTCTTCTTACTGACTATGTTTTGAACCTTTCCTGTGAGACCGGCTTGAGATTCCGATGCTTCACTTCTGGTTTACTGTATCCCATGGACATTCTTATTGACGTCGAAACAAAGAAATTGCATCGGAATTAAATAGAAAATTCACAATGCCGACTTAAGTACAAGAAGACTGACTCTTCTTACTGTCTATGATTTGAACCATTCCTGTGACACTAGTTATAGATTCCGGTGCTTCACTTCAGGTGTACTGTATCCCTTGGACCGTCTTATTGACGATGAAACACAGAAATTGGATCGGAATTAAATACAAAAGGCACAATGCCGACTTAAGTAAAATACGACTGACTCTTCTTACTGTCTATGTTTTGATCCTTTTCTGAGACACTAGTTATAGATTCCGATGCTTCACGTCCGGTTTACTGTATCCCTTGGACCTTCTCATTGACGATGAAACACAGAAATTGCATCGGAATTAAATAGAAAAGGCAAAATGCCGACTTAAGTACAAGAAGACAGACTCTTCCGTGTCTATGTTTAAACCATTCCTGTGGCACTAGATACAGATTCCGTTGCTTCACTTCAGGTTTACTGTATACCTCTGACTTTCTTATTGACGATGAAGCACAGTAATTGCACCGGAATCAAATAGAAATGGCACAATGCCGACTCATGTCCAAGAAGACTGACTCTTCTTACTGTCTATGTTTTGAATCTTTCCTGTGACACTAGATATAGATTCCAATGCTTCACTTCAGGTTTACCGTATCCCACAGACCTTCGTATTGACGACGAAACACAGAAATTGCATTTGAATTAAATAGAAAAGGCACAATGCCGACTTAAGTACAAGAAGACTGAATCTTCCTACTGTCTATGATTTGAACCATTCCTGCGACACTAGTTACAGATTCCGATGCTTTGCTTCAGGTTTACTGTATCCCTCTGACATTTTTATTGACGATGCAACACAGAAATTGCATCGGAATTAAATACAAACGGCACATTGCCGACTTAAGTACATGAAGACTGACTCTTCCTACTGACTATGTTGTAAACGTTTCCTGTGAGCCCAGTTTTAGATTCCGATGCTTCACTATATGTTTACTGTATCCCTTGGACCTTCTTATTGACGATGAAACACAGAAATTGCATCGGAATTAAATAAAAAAGGCACAATGCCGACTTAAGTACAAGAAGACTGACTCTTCCTACTGTCTATGTTTTGAATCATTCCTGTGACTCTAGTTATAGATTCCGATGCTTCACTTCAGGTTTACTGTATCCCTTGGACCTTCTTATTGACGATGAAACACAGATATTGCATCGGAATTAAATACAAAAGGCACAATGCCGAATTAAGCACAAGAAAACTGACTCTTCTTACTGTCTATGTTTTGAACCGTTCCTCTGACACTAGTTATAGATTCCGATGCTTCACTTCAGGTTTACTGTATCTCTCTGACCATCGTATTGACGATGAAACACAGAAATTGCTTCGGAATTAAATACAAAAGGCACAATGCCGAATTAAGTGCAAGAAAACTGACTCTTCTTACTGTCTATGTTTTGAACCATTCCTGTGACACTAATTACAGATTCCGATGCTTTACTTCAGGTTTGCTGTATCCCTCTGACCTTCTTATTGACGACGAAACACAGAAATTGCATCGGAATTAAATAGAAAAGGCACAATGCCGACTTAAGTACAAGAAGACTGACTCTTCCTACTGTCTATGTTTTGAACCATTCCTGTGACTCTAGTTATAGATTCCGATGCTTCACTTCAGGTTTACTGTATCCCTTGGACCTTCTTATTGACGTTGAAACACAGAAATTGGATCGGAATTAAATACAAAAGGCACAATGCCGACTTAAGTACAATACGACTGACTCTTCTTACTGTCTGTGTTTTGAACCTTTTCTGAGACACTAGTTATAGATTCCGATGCTTCACGTCAGGTTTACTGTATCCCTTGGACCTTCTCATTGACGACGAAACACAGAAATTGCATCGGAATTAAATAGAAAAGGCAAAATGCCGACTTAAGTACAAGAAGACAGACTCCTCCGTGTCTATGTTTTAAACCATTCCTGTGACGCTAGATACAGATTCCGTTGCTTCACTTCAGGTTTTCTGTATCTCTCTGACTTTCTTATTGACGATGAAGCACAGTAATTGCATCGGAATTAGATAGAAATGGCACAATGCCGACTCATGTCCAAGAAGACTGACTCTTCTTACTGTCTATGTTTTGAACCATTCCTGTGACACTAGTTATAGATTCCGATGCATCGCTTCAGGTTTACTGTATCCCTCTGACCTTCTTATTAACGATGAAACACAGAAATTGCATCGGAATTACATACAAAAGGAACAACGCCGACTTAAGTACAATAAGACTGACTCTTCTTACTGTCTATGTTTTGAACCTTTTCTGTGACACTAGTTATAGATTCCGATGCTTCACTTCAGGTTTACTGTATCCCTTGGACCTTCTCATTGACGACGAAACACAGAAATTGCATCGGAATTAAATACAAAAGGCAAAATGCCGACTGAAGTACAAGAAGACTGACTCTTCCGTGTCTATGTTTTATACCATTTCTGTGACACTAGATATAGATTTCGATGCTCCACTTCAGGTTTACTGTATCCCTTGGACCTTCTTATTGACGATGAAAAACAGAAATTGCATCGGAATTAAATACAAAAGGCACAATCCTGACTCAAATACAAGATGACTGACTCTTCTTACTCTCTATGTTTTGCACCTTTCCTGTGAGTCCGGTTTTAGATTCCGATGCTTCACTTCAGGTTTACTCTATCCCTTGGACCTTCTTATTGACGACGAAACACAGAAATTGCATCGGAAATTAATAGAAAAGGCACAATGCCGACTTAAGTACAATTCGACAGACTCTTCTTACTGTCTATGTTTTGAACCTTTTATGAGACACTAGTTATAGATTCCGATGCTTCACTTCAGGTTTACTGTATCCCTTGGACCTTCTCATTGACGACGAAACACAGAAATTGCATCGGAATCACATAGAAAAGGCCCAATGCCGACTTAAGTACAAGAAGACAGACTCTTCTTACTGACTATGTTTTGAACATGTCCTGTGAGACCCGTTGTTGGTTCCGATGCTTCAATTTATGTTTACTGTATGACTTGGACCTTCTTATTGACGACGAAACACAGAAATTGCATAGGAATTAAATAGAAAAGGCACAAAGCCGACTTAAGTTCAAGAAGACTAACTATTCCTACTCTCTATGTTTTGAACCATTCCTGTGACACTAGTTATAGATTCCGATGCTTCACTTCAGGTTTACTGTATCACTTGGTCCTTCTTATTGACGACGAAACACAGAAATTGCATCGGAATTAAATAGAAAATGCACAATGCCAACTTAAGTACAAGAAGACTGACTCTTCTTACTGACTATGTTTTGAACCTTTCCTGTGAGACCGGTTTTAGATTCCGATGCTTCACTTCAGGATTACTGTATCCCATGGACATTCTTATTGACGTCGAAACAAAGAAATTGCATCGGAATTAAATAGAAAATTCACAATGCCGACTTAAGTACAAGAAGACTGACTCTTCTTACTGTCAATGATTTGAACCATTCCTGTGACACTAGTTATAGATTCCGGTGCTTCACTTCAGGTGTACTGTATCCCTTGGACCGTCTTATTGACGATGAAACACAGAAATTGGATCGGAATTAAATACAAAAGGCACAATGCCGACTTAAGTACAATACGACCGACTCTTCTTACTGTCTATGTTTTCAGCCTTTTCTGAGACACTAGTTATAGATTCCGATGCTTCACGTCAGGTTTACTGTATCCCTTGGACGTTCTCATTGACGATGAAACACAGAAATTGCATCGGAATTAAATAGAAAAGGCAAAATGCCGACTTAACTACAAGAAGACAGACTCTTCCGTGTCTATGTTTTAAACCATTCCTGTGACACTAGATACAGATTCCGTTGCTTCACTTCAGGTTTACTGTATACCTCTGACTTTCTTATTGACGATGAAGCACAGTAATTGCATCGGAATTAAATAGAAATAGCACAATGCCGACTCATGTCCTAGAAGACTGACTCTTCTTACTGTCTATGTTTTGAACCTTTCCTGTGACACTAGATATAGATTCCAATGCTTCACTTCAGGTTTACCGTATCCCTCAGACCTTCGTATTGACGACGAAACACAGAAATTGCATTTGAATTCAATAGAAAAGGCACAATGCCGACTTAAGTACAAGAAGACTGAATCTTCCTACTGTCTATGATTTGAACCATTCCTGCGACACTAGTTACAGATTCCGATGCTTCGCTTCAGGTTTACTGTATCCCTCTGACATTTTTATTGACGATGAAACACAGAAATTGCATCGGAATTAAATACAAACGGCACAATGCCGACTTAAGTACATGAAAACTGACTCTTCTTACTGACTATGTTGTAAACGTTTCCTGTGAGACCAGTTTTAGATTCCGATGCTTCACTAAATGTTTACTGTACCCCTTGGACCTACTTATTGACGATGAAACACAGAAATTGCATCGGAATTACATACAAAACGAACAACGCCGACTTAAGTACAATAAGTCTGACTCTTCTTACTGTCTATGTTTTGAACCTTTTCTGTGACTCTAGTTATAGATTCCGATGCTTCACTTCAGGTTTACTGTATCCCTTGGACCTTCTTATTGACGATGAAACACAGAAATTGCATCGGAATTACATACAAAACGAACAACACCGACTTAAGTACAATAAGTCTGACTCTTCTTACTGTCTATGTTTTGAACCTTTTCTGTGACACTTCTTATAGATTCCGATGCTTCACTTCAGTTTTAGTGTATCAACTGGACCTTCTTATTGACGACGAAACAGAGAAATAGCATCGGAATTAAATAGAAAAGGCAAAATGCCGACTTAAGTACAAGAAGACTGACTCTTCCGTGTCTATGTTTTATACCGTTCCTGTGACACTAGTTATAGATTCCGATGCATCACTTCAGGTTTACTGTATCCCTTGGACCTTCTTATTGACGATGAAACACAGAAATTGGATCGGAATTAAATACAAAAGGCACAATGCCGACTTAAGTGCAATACGACTAACTCTTCTTACTGTCTATGCTTTGAACCTTTTCTGAGACACTAGTTATAGATTCCGATGCTTCACTTCAGGTTTACTGTATCCCTTGGACAATCTCATTGACGACGAAACACAGAAATTTCATCGGAATTAAATAGAAAAGGCAAAATGCCGACTTAATTACAAGAAGACTGAATCTTCCTACTGTCTATGTTTTGAACCATTCCTGTGACACTAGTTATAGATTCCGATGCTTCGCTTCAGGTTTACTGTATCCCTCTGACATTCTTATTCGCGATGAAAAACAGAAATTGCATCGGAATTAAATACAAACGTCACAGTGCCGACTTAAGTACATGAAGACTGACTCTTCTTACTGACTATGTTGTGAACATTTCCTGTGAGACTAGTTTTAGATTCCGATGCTTCACTATATGTTTACTGTATCGCTTGGACCCTCTTATTGACGATGAAACACAGAAATTGCATCGAAATTAAATACAAAAGACACAATGCCGACTTAAGTACAAGAAGACTGACTCTTCCTACTGTCTATGTTTTGACCGTTCCTGTGACTCTAGTTATAGATTCCGATGATTCACTTCAGGTTTACTGTATCCCTTGGACCTTCTTATTGACGATGAAACACAGAAATTGCATCGAAATTAAATACAAAAGGCACAATGCCGACTTAAGTACAATAAGACTGACTCTTCTTACTGTCTATGTATTGAACCTTTTCTGTGATGCTTCTTATAGATTCCGATGCTTCACTTCAGGTTTAATGTATCCCTTGGACCTTCCTATTGACGACGAAACACAGAAATAGCATCGGAATTAAATAGAAAAGACAAAATGCCGACTTCAGTACAAGAAGACTGACTCTTCCGTGTCTATGTTTTATACCATTCCTGTGACACTAGATATAGATTCCGATGCTTCACTTCAGGTTTACTGTGTCCCTTGGACCTTCTTATTGACGACGAAACATAGAAATTGCATCGGGATTAAATACAAAGGACACAATGCCGACTTAAGTACAAGACGACTGACTCTTCCTACTGTCTATGATTTAACCATTCCTGTGACACTAGTTGTAGAATCTGATGCTTCACTTCAGGTTTACTGTATCACTCTGACCCTCTTTTTGACGATGAAACACAGAAATTGCATCGGAATTAAATACAAAAGGCACAATGCCGGCTCAAATACAAGATGACTGACTCTTCTTACTCGCTATGGTTTGAACGTTACCTGTGAGTCCGGTTTTAGATTCCGATGCTTCACTTCAGGTTTACTCTATCCCTTGGACCTTCTTATTGACGACGAAACACAGAAATTGCATCGGAATTAAATAGAAAAGTCACAATGCCGACTTAAGTACAACAAGACTGACTCTTCTTACTGACCATCTTTTGAGCACTTCCTGTGAGACCAGTTTTAGATTCCGATGCTTCACTATATGTTTACTGTATACCTTGGAGCTTCTTATTGACGATGAAACA